>NW_028317944.1:674000-1011000 GCF_062004578.1 Staurois parvus
TGGGGGACACACAGCATACCAGAATTTGAGGAACGGAGGTAACAAAGGGGGGAGTAGGTTGATAAGAGTTCAGACCGATAATGGGGTGCCAAGTCGTGAAGAGCCTTATAGGTGAGCAGACTATATATGGGGGTTGATTTACTGAAACTGGAGAGTGCAAAATCTGTTGCAGCTGTGCATGGTGGCCAATTAGCCTTTACGTTCAGCTTGTTCAGTTAACCTCCCTGGCGGTCTGATTATTTCAGATTTTTGGTGCTGAAAGCGGTTCCATTATTTTGCATGGAAATATGTAGTTTTTTTATTGTAGGCTGTAATTTTTAGGAATAACTCACTGAAATCTGTCCGAACAAGAGTCTAGTAAACATCCCGGGTATGATAAAATTTGAAACACAAAATCATAAATTATAATTTAATAAATAATCATAAAAAATAATAATATAATAATACATTTAATTCAATAATATAATCAAACCAAAAACACTGAAATTTGAAATATAGCTCCAAGTTCACACATTGCTGAACAAATTCGCAGAATCGTTTTCAGTGTCTGATGACAAATTTCCCCCACGAATCATCACTCAATTCTGCAAGTGGTTCTAATTTACTATCGCTGGTCTAAAACCGCTTTTGACCTAAAGGGACACTTTTTGGATGCCATGGACGTTTCTCAGTTTCCAGGCAGAAAGAACAGACAAAATGCAGGCAGGGCGCCGGACAAAGCACTCGGGACAACATGTATGTGAAATTGGTTGAGACAGCAATGTTTTACTATGTAAAATGAAAAAAAAAAAAAATGAAATTTTTTGAAATTTTTCAATTTCCCTCCGCCGGCGGCGCCCGTACGTCCCGACATCACAGGGACCGGAACACAGAAGCCGGATGCCGGCATCGGCCGGAGGAGATGGCCGGGGACGCTGCAGGGGACACATCGCGGGAGCGCAGGACAAGGTAAGCTCTGCAGGGACTCCCTATGCAGCGCCGCATGGTAAGCACGAGTGTAGCTCGGGGTTACCGCTTTTGATACTGAAATGTTACCCCGAGCTACACTCGGGAATCCCGCCAGGGAGGTTAAGCTTTGACAAAAAAAAACCTGGAAGCTGATTGATTTCTAGGCACAGCTGCATCAGATTTTTCACTCTACAATTTTAGTAAATCAACTAAAAAATAAGAAAAAGAAAGGGACGAACAAGCCTTGTGCATTACCGCAGTGATATTATTTTATTAATAAAATGTAACAGATATATACTCACAAATACCTAAATTCACAAGCATATCATAACCGACACTGGCCCAGGTGACATGGACTACTGTTCGAGTCCCAAAATCAGGAAGACACTCGAAGAATGTTTGGCGTGTTTCAAGGGGAGATCACTTATTCCTGAGAGCTAATTGAAATTGACTATCAGTTATTATTATTATTATAGAGTATTTATAAAGCGCCAATAGTTCGCTCAGCGCTGTACATTACAAAGGGCGACAGAACATGTGACAGAACAATACCAATACAATGCAAAACATGAGAGGGATTGAGGGCCCTGCTCTTTCAAGCTTACAATCTAGGAAGGAGGGGATGGTGGCACAGGAGGAGATAGCTGTGGGGGATGGAGTGGTAGGAAGAGTGGAGGAGGTCGTCAAGTTAGCAGGGGGTGGGGTAGGCTTCCCTGAAGAGATGGGTTTTCAGGGTGCACCTAAAGGAGAGGAGAGTAGGTGATAATCTGATGGGTTGGGGCAGGGAGTTCCAGAGGATGGGTGACACCCTGGAGAAGTCCTGGAGGCGGGCATGGGAGGAGGAGACCAGGGAACTAGAGAGAAGGAGGTCTTGTGAGGAGCGGAGTGTGCGTGTTGGGCGGTACTTGGATATTAGGTCAGTGATGTAGTTCGGGGCAGTATGGTGGACGGCTTTGTATGTCAGTGTTAGGATTTTGAATTTGATCCGTGGCGCAGTCGGAAGCCAGTGGAGGGATTGGCAGAGGGGGGTGGCGGAGATGGAGCTGTTGGAAAGGTGAATGAGTCTGGCAGCCGTATTCAGGATCGACTGAAGCGGGGATAGCCAGCGGCGAGGCAGGCCAGTGAGGAGGGAGTTGCAGTAGTCGAGTCGTGATATGATGAGGGTGTGGAGTTATGATATGCTTGTGAAGTGTGGCGTTTATGAGTATACATCTGTTACATTTTATTAATAAAATGTTATCACTGAGATAATGCGCAAGGCTTGTGCACCCCTTTCTTTTTCTTATTTTGTAGTGCCTTTCTGAGCTTCCCCAGTCCCAAGGGGGCTTCACAGCTTTGCCTGTTTGGATTGAATGAAAAGGTTGAAGAAGCTTTTTGCCTCATCTGGTCTTTTGCGCACAAGAGTTTTTTTTTCTTCTACTTTTTTAGTAAATCCAGTTATCAAGTTGCAGTTAATCAGACAGGGGTTCTGCTGCTGTTCTATGTAAGTCAAGGAATATTAAAAAATTATAAAAATGTATTACACATCTACTGAGCGACATATCAGACTGGATGTCGCTCCACTTCCTTAAACTGAACCTCTCCAAAACCGAGTTTCTTGTCTTCCCCCCAGCCCAGACACCACCCCCCATTGACTTCTCTGTCACATCCAACAACGCCACCATCAAACCCGCCCCGCAGGCCAGAGTACTTGGTGTCATTCTGGACTCCAACCTATCCTTCCAGCCCCAAGTCCAATCTTTAACAAACTCGTGCAGACTCAAACCTCCGCAACATCGCCAAAATCCGCACGTTCCTAACCCCAGAAACCACTAAACAGCTCATCCACTCCCTCATCATATCACGACTCGATTACTGCAACTCCCTCCTCACTGGCCTGCCTCGCCGATGGCTATCCCCGCTTCAGTCCATCCTGAATATGGCTGCCAGACTCATTCACCTTTCCAACCACTCCATCTCCACCACCCCCCTCTGCCAATCCCTCCACTGGCTTCCGATTGCGCAACGGATCAAATTCAAAATCCTAACACTGACATACAAAGCCGTCCACCATACTGCCCCGAACTACATCACTGACCTAATATCCAAGTACCACCCAACACGCACACTCCGCTCCTCACAAGACCTCCTTCTCTCTAGTTCCCTGGTCTCCTCCTCCCATGCCCACCTCCAGGACTTCTCCAGGGTGTCACCCATTCTCTGGAACTCCCTGCCCCAACCCATCAGATTATCACCTACTCTCCTCTCCTTTAGGCGCACCCTGAAAACCCATCTCTTCAGGGAAGCCTACCCCACCCCCTGCTAACTTGGCCGACCTCCTCCACTCTTCCTACCACTCCATCCCCCACAGCTATCTCCTCCTGTGCCACCATCCTCTCCCTCCTAGATTGTAAGCTTGAAAGAGCAGGGCCCTCGATCCCCTCATGTTTTGCATTGTATTGGTATTGTTCTGTCACATGTTCTGTCCCCTTTGTAATGTACAGTGCTGAGCAAACTATTGGCGCTTTATAAATACTGTATATTAATAATAATTACACATATGTGATGCTGGAATACAATGTAATTGATGCTGTCCCAGAAGATTGTACTGTTCTGTAACTCAACATAGAGCTTAAAGGCATCTCTGAAGCATATCATTTAAAAAAATGCTGTTTTCCCCAATGTCTTATAATTCACATGCTGCGCTAAGGGATTTTATGCTCCATACTCCACAATCACATCTCTGGTGCTGGGCAGGCTCGTCTCCACCGAAGCAATCAATTGTACTAGCAACAAGAATGCCACACACTGAGATGCAAAATAATATTCTTCCTTTATTAAGATAGCTAGCTTGAGCAAGTTATTTGTTTTTTTAAGAGAAAGCACTGTGTCAAATATGAAACATTTCAGAATAGAACCTTTTTCTGCTCACTATCTTGATAATGGAAAAATATTTTGCATCTCATTGTGTGGTATTCCTGTTGCAGGTGCTTTTTTTAAGTCATATAAATAGGAAGGCCCTCTTTCTGCGGAATTATATTTTTAATAACTTTTTATTGCATCGGTGCCCCAGTCAGTGCTCAGCTTCCTATGACCTTGTTTGTCAATCCCTTGACTTGACTTCACCTTAAAAATAGACCTTTTCACCTTTTAAATAGAGTTCACATTTTAAATATTCCCCTTTTAAATAGGGTTCACATTAAAGTTTGAAATTTGTACATTTTATGATGGGTTCACTACACGATCCAGCGAATCAAACCTGGGCAGCTTTGTTCATCACTAGTCTTGACCCATCTAATGAGTGTATGTTTGTTTAACCTGTGTGACTGGACTGTGACCAAAGTACAGCACTTCTCACAAACATGAGAAATTTGCTGACCTTTTTGGCAGCATGTCATTGGACCACACTGCAACATAATTATAATCAATAAGCTCCTTAGTAAATCACATTCAGCTCTGAAACAATCTGATTTTTCTATTCGGGCAGCACAGTGGTTTAGTGGTTAGCACTTCTGCCTGGCAGTACTAGGGTCGTTGGTTCAAATCCCAACCATGATACCACCTGCCTGGAGTTTGCATGTTCTCCCTGTGCCTGCAAGGGTTTCCTCTGGGTACTCCAGTTTCCTCCCACACTCCAAAGACATGCTGGTAGGTTAATTGGATCCTGTCTAAATTGTCCCTAGTATGTGTATGTATGAATGTGAGTTAAGGAACTTAGATTGTACACCCCTTGAGGGTCAGGAACAGATGTGAATGTACAATATATATGTGTAAAGCACTGCGTAAATTGACAGCGCTATATAAGTACCTGAAATAAATAAATAAATATTGGAAGAACTTTAGGAAAGGCTTAAGAAACACTGACTGTAGATATGCTTTCAAAACTAATACAGAGATTTAAGACTATGAGTGCAATATTTTTAATCTTTTAAAAGCTACCAGTTACCATTATTGGCCAATATATTTACTCATATTCTCAGCATCTTCCTGTGCTTTCTTTGCAGGTATCGAGTGCTTTAGTTCACCGTTTAGATTTTGATGACCACATAGACAAATTGGTTGGTACCTACAGCAGAGGTACTAAAAGAAAACTGTCGATGGCAATAGCACTGATTGGGAAGCCACAGATACTCCTTCTGGTAATGTATACAGCAGGGGTTTATAGCCAGGGTGCAACATATGTCTGTTAGGGGAGGGAGAATGATGTTCCTAAATGTGGTTACTCTCTTGTGGGTGCTGGTGCTTGTAGGCAAGTATGTACTTACTGAGCATTAGGACTGGATTTATCTAGGAGAGGACATAAAAAGTGGGATCAAAACTTGTTCCTAGCTATTGACACTCACCATGTTGAGTAGAAAAGCAAGCAGGATTAATATTGTGATTCCCAGCAGCCTTGTGGCAAGAGTGACTGTAGTCCACGTCATGCTTGGAAATTATTGTCTTACGCCATTTAAACATGCCAAGTAAGGATACATTGGTAAAGTGGATGTGGATTCTGGAATTGTTAAAATACAAGGGATGTTATGAGAAAGAAACAACTTATTCCTGTGCTTAGGAAGTTTGCAATGTAATATTTTATTGAGCAGAAATGCAATATTTCACCCACGTACTTGAACTTCTTTTAGTGATATTTTATGTTTAATTTGGGTTTTGTTGTTTATTATATTAAGGATTCCTTTATAAAGGTGAATCGACAATGTTAGGATTTTTTAGGAATTTAAAATAAACTAGTTGATTGAGTGGTAGCATACACATTTGTGGAGGAGAAATGCTCTGCTTTACTACTACTATGCTAGGTAGTGGACTCTGGGCCTCTTTAACACGAGGGACAGAGAATGGTCCTTCACAAACTAGAAAGTTGATACGAGCGCTTGGACTAATATGTGAGCAGCTGGCATAAAGGTACAACCTCAAAACCTTCTCATTGGTAACATATAAAAAAATGCAGCGCTAAATGTATAGAATAATGACTAGTGTAACAAATCGTGTCATTTAGGAATAATAGTAGATGGAAATACAGTCCAATGACATAACAGAAATAAGTGCATAAAGTGATCAATAATCAATGTTGATGCATCCCACATTGTGATAGTGGACATCCAAATACAGGTGAAGTATCAGTGGTTACCGTGCTCAAAGGTGTGTATATAATATGCACTAACCAGATAGCGCACAATTTAGTGCGTTTGAGTAATCAGACCACTCCTGGTACTCTGGAACTGGGAAGAACAAGACCTGAGGATCATCTGGCAGAACGAACAGCTCGGCAGGTGATCAGCATCTCATCTTTACCAACTGCGGTACCTCTTCCATCCAGCAGGGGGCCCTCACCCTGGGCGCCCCTTTGATAACGTGCTCGTCTGCAGGAAACACGTCAGGGTGGAGCCTAGCCGGTTACGTCACGCCGTCCGAGCCGCGTGGAGGCCGGCGGCCAATTTTGAATCTGTACTATCTGCCAAATGTGAGTGCTCATCTGCTTATATTGAAATCAATAAAGGATCTTAAAATTACTACACTATCAGAGTTTCTGTTGGGGCCCGTTGTACCACGAGCCCCCTCTTTCAAGGTGGATCTTCTTAGCCCGATGTGTATGATCTTGGGGTGATTCCCTGACTGGTATCTGAGAGCTCATTATACATGGGTGGGGGCCCCCTGCTGGATGGAAGAGGTACCGCAGTTGGTAAAGATGAGATGCTGATCACCTGCCGAGCTGTTCGTTCTGCCAGATGATCCTCAGGTCTTGTTCTTCCCAGTTCCAGAGTACCAGGAGTGGTCTGATTACTCAAACACACTGAATAGAGAATGGTCCTTGTTGAAGAATGAGGCTGTTCACTATAAAACTAGATACTTTGATCCCCTTTAGACTAAATGGAGAATATGATTTAACCGTATCAATATAGAATTCTTGTCTCCTGATTGTGGATTTACAATATTCATTTTCTACTTTTAAAGAGGAACTTCACCCAACACATCCTAAATGAAATTTAATATCCCTAACATTTTTTCATGTATGGGAATAAAACTACTTACTAGTCCATGGAATCCAGTGTTGTCATCTTGCAGGCAAAGTTCCCTTTGCTCCTCTCAGCTCCTGCTATCCCATCTTAAAATGAGATCCAGTACATGTGCAGGCAAGCTGTGTGTCTCTACCGGGACCTGGCAGAAACCTGCAGTATTTCAGTGTATGTAGGGAGTCTGGCACACTGCTCTCTGGGATGTGTGATACAGACCAGGGGCGGACTGACAATGCATGGGGCCCCCGGGCAATAGGGGATCATGGGGCCCCTGTGTCCTTACCCAAACTCAAAAAAGCCTATGAAAAAGGTACCAGGGGTATCTCATGGGGCCCCCTACTGACCCCGGGCCCTCGGGCAGTGCCCAAGTTTCCAAATGGTCAGTCCGCCCCTGATACAGACATCCCAGAACGCAGCGGATGGTCAGATGATTTATCCTCGTCTAGTTGAGGAATTCAGAAATATAGATGTAAAAAAGGAAAAACAAAATTAGTTAAAAAATATAAAATTTTCTTCAATTGTGTGTGGGGGGGGGGGGAGTTTGATAGGCAGGTGAGATGATGTTTTATAAATAGGTAAATGCCCACTTTAAGTGATAGTGTCTGGTATGGGATTTGTAGTTGCTACACTAAAATGGGGGTGATTTGTTTGACTTGCTATTCTTTTTGCAAAAAACGAAAAACGAAAAACGTTTTAATTGTAACTGATTTGTGTGAATTACTTTCAGCTATAGATGGACTGTGAATCTGCACTTAGAAACAGGGCTGTAACCATCAGATAGGGTAGCTGTTTTAGGAACTGTGTGATCTGTTTCAGCATTGGAAATGATGTATTAACCTCCCTGGCGGTATGATTATTTCAGATTTTTGGTGCTGAAAGCGGTACATTTTTTTGCATGGAAATATGTAGTTTTTTTATTGTAGGCTGTAATTTTTAGGAATAACTCACTGAAATCTGTCCGAACAAGAGTCTAGTAAACATCCCGGGTATGATAAAACTTGAAACACAAAATCATAAATTATAATTTAATAAATAATCATAAAAAATAACAATATAATAATAAATTTAATTCAATAATATAATCAAACCAAAAACACTGAAATTTGAAATATAGCGCCAAGTTCGCACATCGCTGAGCAAAGTCGCAGAATCGTTTTCAGTGTCTGATGACGAATTTCCCCCACGAATCATTATTACTCAATTCTGCAAGTGGTTCTGATTTACTATCGCTGTTCTCTAGCCGGTCTAAAACCGCTTTTGACATAAAGGGACGCTTTTTGGACGCCATGGATGTTCCTCAGTTTACAGGCAGAAAGAACAGTCAAAATGCAGGCAGGGCGCCGGACAAAGCACTCGGGACAAAATGTATGTGAAATGGTTTGAAACAGCAATGTTTTACTATGTAATAATAATTTTTTTAAAAAATGACATTTTTAAAAAAGTTAAAATTTGCCGCTGGTTCCGGCGCCCGTACGTCCCGACGTCATAAGGACCGGAACATGGAAGCTGGATGCCGGCATCGGCCGGAGGAGATGGCCGGGGACGCTGCAGGGGACACATCGCGGGAGCGAAGGACAAGGTAAGCGCTGCAGGGACTCCCTATGCAGCGCCGCATGGTAAGCCCGAGTGTAGCTCAGGGTTACCGCTTTTGGTACTGAAACTCTACCCCGAGCTACACTCGGGAATACCGCCAGGGAGGTTAAACAACAACCATTAATATAACTGAAAAAGAGTTTTATATGTAGATTCAATACTGGTTTTAGACAAAGTTTGACTAAGAATCAAGCAAAAATAGCTAAATGTGAAAGATATTTTAATGTCCTAAAACATTCTTTAGGATGAACCCAGTTCTGGAATGGATCCATGGTCTAAACGTCACCTTTGGGAAGCTATCAAAAAAGAGGTTCATGATGGTTGTGCAGCAGTCTTTACCTCTCACAGGTACAGTACTCTAAAAGTGGAGAAATTCTAACAATTTTCAAAACTTAAAAAAAAATAAAAAATAAAATTATATATAGTACATATATTTATTTGTTTATTTAACCCTTTCTCTGTCAGAACTACTTTTGTGTTTTTTACACACATTAAAAAATAATTTTAGGCCTGAAGATCAGTAAAAACCCCCCAAAATTATTTATTTTCTAAAAGCAGTGACCCTGGAGAATAAAATGGCAATAGCTCCAATTTTTTTATGTCACACAATATTTGAGCAACGGTTTATCACGCACACATTTTTAGTAAAAAATACACTAAAGTTAATTTCTTAGTACATAAACACAATATTACCCAAGTTTTTGGTAAAATCTAAAGTTGAAATTGCACAGATGAAATAGGTACCAAACATATCAAGCTTTAAAATTGTGCCTGCACGCAAGATGTCAATGAACTTCAGTACCCTATATTTTTCATTGGCAATGGTTTAACAGCCCCAGCAGGTGTGTTTATGTTCATGTGTGCACATACAGTGGGGATCGAAAGTTTGGGCACCCCAGCTAAAAATTTGTATTAATGTGCATAAAGAAGCCAAGGAAAGATGGAAAAATCTCCAAAAGGCATCAAATTACAGATTAGACATTCTTATAATATGTCAACAAAAGTTAGATTTTATTTCCATCATTTACACTTTCAAAATAACAGAAAACAAAAAAATGGCGTCTGCAAAAGTTTGGGCACCCTGCAGAGTTAATATCTTGTACTGCCCCCTTTGGCAAGTATCACAGCTTGTAAACGCTTTTTGTAGCCAGCCAAGAGTCTTTCAATTCTTGTTTGAGGTATCTTTGCCCATTCTTCCTTACAAAAGTCTTCCAGTTCTTTGAGATTTCTGGGCTGTCTGTCATGCACTGCTCTTTTAAGGTCTATCCATAGATTTTCAATTATGCTGAGTAGAGATGAGCGAATTATTCAAAAATTCGATTCGGCTGATTCGCCGAATTTGCGGGAGAAATTCGATTTGATGCGAATTTATTCGCCGCAAATTTAACTTATTAAAAGGGTTTCTAGGCTTCAGAGAGCCTTTATATTAGTGCAGAACACTGTACCTTTAATTTAAATGCCCTTGGAGTCTGCTGGGGAAGAGAAATAATACTGTCAGTCAGTATGACATGCAGATGAGTGCCGTCGATCTTAGAATCACCGCACACTTCACTCATTTGGGCAGTCACGGGGCACGACGAAGAAGAAGAATGAAAAGAAGAATGAAAAGAAAGAAGAAGAAGAATGAAAAGAAGAAGAAGAATGAAAAGAAGAAGAAGAATGAAAAGAAGAAGAAGAATGAAAAGAAGAATGAGAAGAATGAAAAGAAGAATGAAAAGAAGAATGAGAAGAATGAAAAGAAGAATGAGAAGAATGAAAAGAAGAATGAAAAGAAGAATAAAAAGAAGAAGAAGAATGAAAAGAAGAATGAGAAGAAGAATGAAAAGAAGAATGAAAAGAAGAATGAGAAGAATGAAAAGAAGAATGAAAACTTCTTTTTGAAGAATGAAAAGAAGAATGAGAAGAAGAATGAGAAGAAGAATGAGAAGAAGAATGAAAAGAAGAATGAAAAGAAGAATGAAAAGAAGAAGAAGAAGAATGAAAAGAAGAAGAAGAATGAAAAGAAGAAGAAGAATGAAAAGAAGAATGAGAAGAATGAAAAGAAGAATGAAGAGAAGAATGAAAAGAAGAATGAAAAGAAGAATGAGAAGAATGAAAAGAAGAATGAGAAGAATGAAAAGAAGAATGAAAAGAAGAATAAAAAGAAGAAGAAGAAGAATGAAAAGAAGAATGAGAAGAAGAATGAAAGAAGAATGAAAAGAAGAATGAGAAGAATGAAAAGAAGAATGAAAACTTCTTTTTGAAGAATGAAAAGAAGAATGAGAAGAAGAATGAAAAGAAGAATGAAAAGAAGAATGAAAAGAAGAAGATGAAAAGAAGAAGAAGAAGAATGAAAAGAAGAAGAGGAATGAAAAGAAGAAGAAGAAGAATGAAAAGAAGAATGAAAAGAAGAAGAAGAAGGAATGAAAAGAAGAAGAAGAAGAATGAGAAGAAGAATGAAAAGAAGAAGAAGAAGAATGAGAAGAAGAATGAAAAGAAGAAGAAGAAGAATGAGAAGAAGAATGAAAAGAAGAATGAGAAGAATGAAAAGAAGAATGAAAAGAAGAATGAAAAGAAGAAGAATGAAAAGAAGAAGAAGAATGAAAAGAAGAATGAAAAGAAGAAGAATGAAAAGAAGAATGAGAAGAAGAAGAATGAAAAGAAGAATGAAAAGAAGAAGAAGAAGAATGAAAAGAAGAAGAAGAATGAAAAGAAGAATGAAAAGAAGAAGAAGAAGAATGAAAAGAAGAAGAAGAATGAAAAGAAGAATGAACAGAAGAATGAAAAGAAGAAGAATGAAAAGAAGAATGAAAAGAAGAAGAAGAAGGAGAAGAAGAATGAAAAGAAGAATGAGAAGAATGAAAAGAAGAAGAAGAATGAAAAGAAGAAGAATGAAAAGAAGAATGAGAAGAAGAAGAATGAAAAGAAGAATGAAAAGAAGAAGAAGAATGAAAAGAAGAATGAAAAGAAGAAGAAGAATGAGAAGAAGAATGAAAAGAAGAAGAATGAAAAGAAGAATGAAAAGAAGAAGAAGAAGAATGAAAAGAAGAAGAAGAATGAAAAGAAGAATGAAAAGAAGAAGAAGAAGAATGAAAAGAAGAAGAATGAAAAGAAGAATGAAAAGAAGAAGAAGAAGGAGAAGAAGAATGAAAAGAAGAATGAGAAGAATGAAAAGAAGAAGAATGAAAAGAAGAATGAAAAGAAGAAGAAGAATGAAAAGAAGAAGAAGAATGAAAAGAAGAAGAATGAAAAGAAGAATGAGAAGAAGAAGAATGAAAAGAAGAAGAAGAATGAAAAGAAGAATGAAAAGAAGAAGAAGAAGAAGAATGAGAAGAAGAATGAAAAGAAGAATGAAAAGAAGAATGAGAAGAAGAAGAATGAAAAGAAGAATGAAAAGAAGAAGAATGAAAAGAAGAATGAGAAGAAGAAGAATGAAAAGAAGAATGAAAAGAAGAAGAAGAATGAAAAGAAGAAGAAGAAGAAGAATGAAAAGAAGAATGAGAAGAAGAATGAAAAGAAGAATGAAAAGAAGAAGAAGAAGAATGAGAAGAAGAATGAAAAGAAGAAGAAGAAGAATGAAAAGAAGAAGAAGAAGAATGAAAAGAAGAATGAGAAGAAGAATGAAAAGAAGAATGAAAAGAAGAAGAAGAAGAAGAATGAAAAGAAGAATGAAAAGAAGAAGAAGAAGAAGAATGAAAAGAAGAATGAAAAGAAGAAGAAGAAGAAGAATGAAAAGAAGAATGAGAAGAAGAATGAAAAGAAGAATGAAAAGAATGAGAAGAATGAAAAGAAGAATGAAAAGAAGAAGAAGAAGAATGAAAAGAAGAAGAAGAATGAAAAGAAGAAGAAGAAGAATCAAAAGAAGAAGAAGAAGAATGAAAAGAGAAGAAGAAGAATCAAAAGAAGAAGAAGAATGAAAAGAAGAAGAATGAAAAGAAGAAGAAGAAGAAGAATGAAAGAAGAATGAAAAAAAGAAGAATGAAAAGAAGAAGAAGAAGAATGAAAAGAAGAATGAAAAGAAGAAGAAGAAAAATGAAAAGAAGAAGAAGAAGAAGAATGAAAAGAAGAATGAAAAGAAGAAGAAGAAGAATGAAAAGAAGAATGAAAAGAAGAATGAAAAGAAGAAGAAGAATGAAAAGAAGAAGAAGAATGAAAAGAAGAATGAAAAGAAGAAGAAGAAGAATGAAAAGAAGAAGAAGAATGAAAAGAAGAAGAATTCCAGTACAGCAAAAAGTGTATCTGCAGAGAGCTCCGCTATTTCTGACAGTTCTCTGACAGTTCCTTCACATTTACAGCGGTTGAAACATTGTATCTATTTATTTCCGAATAAAAACATCTGTATCCTAAATGGAAACAAATAGATACAATGTTTCAACCGCTGTAAATGAACTGTCAGAACTGTCAGAAATAGCGGAGCTCTCTGCAGTGACACTTTTGCCGGCTGATCGGGAAAAATTCGATTCGTGCACCCGAAGTTTGCTAAAATTCGGATTCGATGCGAATCGAATTTTTCCTGATATTCTAAACGAATTCCACTTCGCCAGGTTCGATTCGCTCATCTCTAATGTTGAGGTCAGGAGATTGTGAAGGCCATGGCAAAACCTTCAGTTTACGCCTCTTGATGTAATCCTCCGTGGATTTCGAGGTGTGTTTAGGATCATTATCCATTTGTAGAAGCCATCCTCTCTTTAACTTCAGCTTTTTCATAGATGGCATCAAGTTACCATCCAAAATTTGCTGAAATTTTATTGAATCCATTTTTCCTTCTACTCGTGAGATGTTCCCTGTGCCACTGGCTGCAACACAACCCCAAAGCATGATTGATCCAACCCCATGCTTAACAGTTGAACAGAGGTTCTTTTCATTAAATTCTGTGCCCCTTCTTCTCCAAACGTACCTTTGCTTATTCCGGCCAAAAAGTTCAATTTTAACCTCATCGGTCCACAGAACTTTTTCCTGTATGTTTATTTAGAAATCCTATGAAGTACACCTGTTCCTGGGTGATAATGCTCATTTCACTGTAACCATGGTTGAAGGCAGGGCTGCTGTTAGAAACCATGGGGCTCTATAAATCCAACCTGACAGGTGCCCTCCTAAAATGCTTACTGTGGCTCGGTTATGAATGAACACAGTTAGTGATCATTACTGATCACTCATTGTGTTCATTCAGGAAAGGAAGGGGCCATATTTACTGGACCCTTCCCTCACTCTCCATCCTGAAGGATCCTATTGTGTTCTTGCAGCTGCTGGAGGAAAGGAGAGGAGGGAAGCCAGCAGCACTGAGGGGGGGGCACAGGGGGGCCTGAGCAGCAGGGGGAAATGGTGCACAGGGAGGGTGATGGGTGCAGCACGGGGGAGGAGATTACTGGAACTGATCCCCTGTATGGCTTTCTCTGCAGCAGCTGAAAGCCAGCAGGAGGGAGAGGAGAAGCAGCCAGCTTTCAGCTGCTGCAGGGAGTCATAAAGGGAAATAGTTCCAGCAAATGCCCCTCCCACCATGCCAATCGCCCTCCCTGTCCATATCTGATTCACCCAGCTGCCTGGGCCCCCCTGCTGACCTGGGCCCTTTACAGGAGGACTGGTGGTACCCCCTTATCCACGGCCCTGATTGAAGGCATGGTTGCCACCCACACAGCATTTCAAATATGTCTGCCTTTGTTTACCTCCATTATATGGAGAATGATGGGATTAGTAGTCTATGCACCAAAGATTACATTGTTTTTGCTCCTAGTTTATCTCACAAAAAGTTGCAAGGACACTGCATTTCTGACAAAAACAGGTTTCCATATTTGCTAAAACTAAAGCAGACACCTCATTTTAGCAGTAGGCTGCAATATATCATATTTTTTTCTTTGGTTCATAATTCTTTAAAATACGCTCCTGTTCCCATCATTAATTCCCATGATTATTATTTATCTAAAATTTTTTGGAATACTGTATATGTACTTGTTTCATTAAATATTCCTTTGTTGTATTGGACTGGATGGACTTTTGACTTTTTTCAGCCAGACTAACTATGTAACTATGTATTGTATCTTTCTAGTATGGAAGAATATGAAGCTTTATGTACAAGACTTGCCATAATGGTAAATGGAAATTTTAAATGTATTGGACCTCTGCAACACATAAAAAACAGGTACATTTATTTACTAATTTGTAAATCAATATAAATTTTCACATGGTACACAGAAAATATATTTCTAGGCTATCTAACTTGGGAAAGCATTGTATGAGCTTGGCTTTATTCTATCTTCCATACATTTGAATGCTATTAGCAAAGAAAATTCAGTATATGCAAGCCAGCCAATAATATAATTGGATTACGCCACCTTTTATGAAGCATAATGCTTTTGTAATGATCCACCCACAGCTGCACATTGCTTTCCAGTCAAGAACAATTTACCGTACTTCTCCTGCATTGTGTCCTTCTTCTGGAATGCTTAGACTTTTTCTTCCAGATTCTTATGCTAGTCATACACAAGTCAAAAAATCATTTCAATGAGTTTTTGAAAAAACAAAAACATGTTCACGAGAGAAAACCATATTGCCATCATGTAATGACTACATTTCAAATGCTAAATTGTTTAGCGGGCATAAACAAATCAGTTTTTCATCAGTTTTTTGCTTCTGGGTCACATATGCGCAACACCAACAGTTTGATTTTTAATAGGGGAGAAACACATGTTTTTGATAAAATTTTAATAAAATTTGAAACAATAATTAGATGTGGTTTTAATCTTATGAGCGGTGTATAGTGAGATGGTTGATCCTGCATCTGTCAACCACCTACACACCATTGATAAAATTTAAAATGTACTGCAAACATACATTTTAAAATTCAAATACATTTTTAAAAATAATATTATTGAATCCTAAAAACAAAAAACAAATAGTTCTTATTATTATTATACAGTATTTATAAAGCGCCAATAGTTCACTCAGCGCTGTACATTACAAAGGGGGACAGAAAATGTGACATGCGGCGAGGCAGGCCAGTGAGGAGGGAGTTGCAGTAGTCGAGTCGTGATATGATGAGGGAGTGGATGAGCTGTTTAGTGGTTTCTGGGGTTAGGAACGTGTGTATTTTGGCGATGTTGCAGAGGTGGAGTCTGCATGAGTTAGTTAAAGATTGAACTTGGGGCTGGAAGGATAGGTTGGAGTCCAGAATGACACCAAGTACTCTGGCCTGCAGGGCGGGTTTGATGGTGGTGTTGTTGGATGTGATGGAGAAGTCAATGGGGGGTGGGGTCCGGGCTGGGGGGAAGACAAGAAACTCGGTTTTGGAGAGGTTCAGTTTAAGGAAGTGGAGCGACATCCAGTCTGATATGTCGCTCAGTAGGTGTGTGATTCGGGCGGAGACCGAGGGGGTAAGGTGGGGGGTTGAGAGATAGATTTGTGTGTCATTGGCATAGAGGTGGTAGTTGAAGCCGTGAGGGTGTATGAGTTGGCCAAGGGAGGAGGTGTAGATGGAGAAGAGAAGGGGCTTGAGGGACCCCAACAGAGAGGGGGAGTGAGGGGGAGGCGGTAGCATTATAGGTAATGCTGAAGGAGCGTTGTGACAGGTAGGATGAGAGCCAGGAGAGAGCAGAATCTCTGAGGCCAAGGGAGTGTAGTTTTTTTTTGAGGAGGGGGTGGTCGACTGTGTCGAAGGCCGCAGAGAGGTCAAGGAGTAGGAGCACTGAATAGTGGCCATTAGCGTTGGCGGTTAGCAGGTCGTTGGAGAGTTTGAGTAAGGCGGTTTCGGTGGAGTGTAGGGGACGGAAGCCAGACTGTAGGGGATCGAGGAGGTGGTTGTCATTGAGGTGAGAGCATAGGCGGGTGTAGACGAGGCGCTCAAGGAGTTTAGATGAAAATGGGAGCAGGGAGATGGGTCTGAGGTTGTTCAGGTCATTGGGGTCCAGGGAGGGCTTTTTAAGTATGGGGGTGATGTGTGCATGTTTTAGAGGGGAAGGGAAAATGCCTGAGGAGAGGGAGAGATTGAAGATGTGGGTGAGGGAGCGTAGGATGGAGGGGGAGGGAGGTCGTAGGAGTTATGAGGGGATAGGGTCGAGGGGGCAGGTGGTGAGGCGGGCATCAGAGAGGACCTTGGAGACTTCCTCGATGGTAGTAAGGTCAAACGTGCGGAGTGTTGGGGGAGCTTCAGTATGAAGAATGTAGGGTGGGGTGGAAGTGGAGGTCAGAGCAGTGGTGGGGCCGTGGGAGAGGGGTGATGAGGGGGTAGCTGAGTGAGGGGGAACAGGGTTGTAGGGAGTTTGAGCAGCGATGAAGTTCCTGCGGGTTATGTCGAGGGGGAGGGGGGATGAGGGGGTAGCTGTGTGAGAGGAGGCGGGTTGAGAGGGCGTGTGAGTTGCGGCGATGTCCTTGCGAATTGTGTCAATCTTGTTTTTGAAGTGATTGGCAATCTCAAGGGTGGTGAGTGAGGTGCTGGGTGGAGGTGGGGGTGGAGAGAGCAGAGAGTTGAAGGTGGAGAAGAGTCGGCGAGGATTGGAGGAGAGGGTCTTGATGAGGGTCAGGCAGTAGGCTTGTTTGGCTGCATGGAGGGAGGAGGTGTAGGTGTGGAAGGCAGATTTGTAGCGGGTGAAGGCTTGTTGGGATTTGGTTTTGCGCCATAGTCGCTCCAGGGCACAACTGTGTCATTTGAGGGCTTTGGTGTGATCAGTCTGCCAGGGCTGGAGCGGTCGGGGTCTGATGTTGCGTGTGGTTAAAGGCGCTGGTGAGTCAAGGGCTGTTGACAGCGCTTTGTTGTAGGCAGTCATAGCCAAGTCAGGGCAGGACAGGGGGAGGATGCTGTCATGGAATTAATCAGCTGCAGAGTGGAGGGGGGCAGGGTTAAGGTTGCGGAGGTTACGTCTGGTAGTAGTGTGACATTTGGAGGGGTAGGCGTTGGAGGACGAGGAGATAGAGAAGGTACTCAGGTTGTGGTCAGAGAGAGGGAAGGGGGTGTTAGTGAGGTTGTGGGGAGCGCAACGGTTGGAGAAGACAAGATCAAGGATATTACCATTGGAGTGGGTGGTGGATTGTATGCACTGTGCAAGTGCAAAGGAGGAGGTTAAGTGGAGGAGATGGGATGTGTCCGGGTTGTCGAGGTTGACAAGGATGTTGAAATCCCCAAGGATGATGGTGGGTAGCTCAGAAGAGAGGAAGAAGGGTAGCCAGGAGGAAAAGTCATCCAGGAAGCGGGGTATGGATCCAGGAGGCCGGTATATCACAGTAATCTTCAGGGGGTTGGAGAGAATAGTCGGATGCAGTGGGCCTCGAAGGAAGAGAAGGATAGGGAGGGGGAGTTTGGGAGAACTCGGAAGGTGCTCTGCGGTGACAGGAGCAGACCAACCCCACCACCTTTACGACCGTTAGGCCTGGGTGAGTGGGTCCAGGTGAGACCTCCGTAGGAGAGTGAAGCAGGGGAGGTAGAGTCAGTGGGCTGGATCCAGGTTTCCGTGATCGCTAGGAGGTTGAGGGAGCTGGAAACAAAGAGGTCGTGGATGGCGGTAAGCTTGTTGCATACCGATCGGGTGTTCAGGAGTGTACATGAAAATGGGAGGGGAGATTTTAGGGAGCGGGGGGACAGATACTAAGTTGCGGGGGTTGCGGCGGTATGTGGAGGCGGGAGGGTGTTGTGCGGGTGAGGGAGGTGGAGGAGGGCCAGGATTCGGGGAGATGTCCCCCATGGTTAGGAGGAGGAGAAGGGTTAGAAAGGTGACATGGGAGCGGGATGTGCAGGAGCGTGAGAAACTACTAGTGGAGGTGTTCGGGTCAGTGGGAGAGTGGAGTAATAGGAGAAGGTGGTGGGTGCCGTAGAGGGGTGAAGGAAGCAGTGAGGACACAATATACAAATGTTTGGGAGGAGCAGAGGGATAAAGTGAATGGATTTTGGGAACGGAGGAGAGGAAAATGAGGAGGAGTGGAAGAGGCATTTTGGAGAGGTGATGACAGCAATAGTAGGGAGATGATAGCAATGAGGGGGAGATGTACAAGTTTTGGGGTGGAGCAGAGGGGTAAAGAAATGAGATTTGGGAACAGAGGATAGTAATATGATAAGGAGAAGAGGGGGCATATTATATAAAAATACACGGAGTGGGACTCAGGCCTGTAAGAGATGTTTCCCAGGGTGTTTGCTTGCAGTCCGTGCAGTAGAGTTTCTTGCTGTTGTTGTTGTGTCTTCCTGCTGCTTATGTTCTCCTGCTTTAGTTCAACTGCTGTGTTTAACTGCTTCGCACTCGTTCAGCGCAGCACTGCTGTGTTTAACTGCTTCGCACTCGTTCAGCGCAGCACTGCTGTGTTTAACTGCTTCGCACTCGTTCAGCGCAGCACTGCTGTGTTTAACTGCTTCGCACTCGTTCAGCACAGCACTCAATTAGAAGCAGCACCCCCATCAGAGACTGTGCCCCCCCATCAGTGATCTCCCCCATGAGCTGATCTAAATTTATAGGGAGATGCTCAAATGAGCATTCAACTCCACCCCAATTAGAAGCTGATAAGGATCACATGAATAGTGGGGGATGTTTCACAGGGAACAGGCTACAGTCATAAACTGGGTGCAGCTAGTTAAATGAGATTCCCCTCTGTAATATAATGGAACTGTCTGTGAGTTTACGTCCCTTCCTGACAAGGCCATTTTTTGCATTACGGCACTGCAGTACTTTAAATGACAATTGTGCGGTCATGCAACACTGCATCTATATGAAATTGTAGTTCTTATTTACCATGAAGTGAGCTTTCTTATGGTGGTATTGGATTGCCTGTGTGTATTTTATTTTTTGAGCTATAAAACTATAAAATAAAAACCTACTATTTTGAGGAAACAAAAACATTTACTACCTGTAGACTATTTGTTATTAAACATGTCCATTAAAAAAATTAAAAAAATTAAAAATTTCATCATAAATTTAGACAAAAAATGTATTCTGCTACATGTCTTTGTGAAAAAAAAAATCACAATACGTGTAAATTAATTGGTTTACTTGAAAGTTAGTGTTTGCAAATGGCAGTATATATTGTGGGATTTTTTTATTTTTAATAGTAATAGCAGCGATCAACGACTTTTAGCGGGACTGCGGAGGACATTCTGACATTGGGGGGGAACTGACTTGGTGTCAGTGACGTCCCCAATGACATTAATATAGAGATCAGTGGTAAAAAAAAGCCCTGACATTATAATAAAGGAACTGGCCAGGAAGAAGGTTAACACGAAGGGCGATCAAAGAGTTAACTGTGTGCTGTGTGTGTTTTACTAGGAGGCCATGTGTTTGTGCTTCACTGTAATCACATTGCTTTGCATGCCTGTGCTTTGCAAGCTATCCAAAGCAGTGTGCATGAGCTGACAGGGAGGAGAACTGTTTTGTTTAATAACAGTTCTCCTCCCCATCATAAATGTTCAGCAGTCACCGGGCGCTGGCAAGTAATCGCACGCTGGGACCCGGTGATTGACAGACGTGACCCCCTACCCAGAAATAAAAAATTGCGTAGATATATGTGATTTTGTGCAACTGTGCGGTCCTGTAGCAATATTTCTGCTACAGGGCGGTTGGGAAGCGTTTGATTTAAAAAAATATATATATACATATATATATATACAGGAATTATACAAAAAATATGAAACGCCACATGATTTGCAGGTGAGAAAGTGACAACATATTTTGTATGTGTCTGTGTGTGTGTGTATATATATATATATATAGTGGGGCAAAAAAGTATTTAATTTAGTCAGCCACCAATTTTTCTCCCACTTAAAAAGATGAGAGAGGCCTGTAATTGGCATCATAGGTAGACCTCTAATATGAGAGACAAAATGAGAAAACAAATCCAGACAATCACATTGGCTGATTTGGAAAGAATTTATTTGCAAATTATGGTGGAAAATAAGTATTTGGTCAATATCAAAAGTTCATCTCAATACTTTGTTATATATCCTTTGTTGGCAATGACAGAGGTCAAATGTTTCCTGTAAGTCTTCACAAGGTTGGCACACACTGTTGCTGGTATGTTGGCCCATCCTCCATGCAGATCTCCTCTAGAACAGTGATGTTTTGGGGCTGTCGCTGGGCAACACGGACTTTCAACTCCCTCCAAAGGTTTTCTATGGGGTTGCGATCTGGAGACTGGCTAGGCCACTCCAGGACCTTGAAATGCTTCTTACAAAGCCACTCCTTCGTTGCCCGGGCAGTGTGTTTGGGATCATTGCCATGCTGGAAGACCCAGCCACGTTTCATCTTCAATGACCTTGCTGATGGAAGGAGGTTTGCACTCAAAATCTCACGATACATGTCCCCATTCATTCTGTCCTGTACATGTATCAGTCGTCCTGGTCCCTTTGCGGAGAAACAGCCCCAAAGCATGATGTTGCCACTCCCATGCTTCACAGTAGGTATGGTGTTCTTTGGATGCAACTCAGCATTCTCTATCCTCCAAACACGACGAATTGTGTTTCTACCAGCCAGTTCTATTTTGGTTTCATCTGACCATATGACATTCTCCCAATCCTCTTCTGGATCATCCAAATGCTCTCTAGCAAACTTCAGACGGGCCCGGACATGTACTGGCTTAAGCAGGGGGACACGTCTGGCACTGCAGGATCTGAGTCCCTGGCGGCGTACTGTGTTACTGATGGTAGCCTTTGTTACGTTGGTCCCAGCTCTCTGCGGGTCATTCACTAGGTCCCCCCGTGTGGTCCTGGGATTTTTGCTCACCGTTCTTGTGATCATTTTGACCCCACGGGGTGAGATCTTGCGTGGAGCCCCAGATCAAGGGAGATTATCAGTGGTCTTGTATGTCTTCCATTTTCTAATTATTGCTCCCACAGTTGATTCGTTCACACCAAGCTGCTTGCCTATTGCAGATTCAGTCTTCCCAGCCTGGTGCAGGTCTACAATTTTGTTTCTGGTGTCCTTCGACAGCTCTTTGGTCTTCACCATAGTGGAGTTTGGAGTGTGACTGTTTGAGGTTGTGGACAGGTGTCTTTAATACACATAACAAGTTCAAACAGGTGCCATTGATACAGGTAATGAGTGCAGGACAGAGGAGCCTCTTAAAGAAGAAGATACAGGTCTGTGAGAGCCAGAAATCTTGCTTGTTTGTAGGTGACCAAATACTTATTTTCCACCATAATTTGCAAATAAATTCTTTCCAGATCAGCCAATGTGATTGTCTGGATTTGTTTTCTCATTTTGTCTCTCATAGTTGAGGTCTACCTATGATGCCAATTACAGGCCTCTCTCATCTTTTTAAGTGGGAGAACTTTCACAATTGGTGGCTGACTAAATACTTTTTTGCCCCACTGTGTATATGTGTGTATATATATATTTACATGTATACACACACAAATATATATTATAATTTTTTGTTTTTATCTAACCTGATCTAATTCTTCTTTGTGGCCTTGTGACACACAGGGGAGCTGCACTTTCTTGCTCCTGCATCGAGCGTTCTCTTCTCCTTCCCTTATTCTCCACCTCTGGGCTTGAGATTCTGGCAGGGAGAATTCTGTCAAAGATCGCCAGTGAAGTGCTGAATCTGCACTTCATAAACTGGCCATTTCTGTGTTCTTCAATGACAGATTCTCTGAATGCTGAGCTGATCAGCGGAGAACATGATCTTCGCTGATCTCCTGGGTGTCATAAACTGTGAATGACCAGAGAGTAGCTGCAATCCTCTAAATCGCAGCTATTCTCTGTGTCATAAACGGACACCATAATACCCAAATGTGAATTCAGAAAATTGCAAACATTAACCAGCTGTAGACAATAATGTGAAAATATATATAATCTGTAAAAACTGTAAGATTTTTAAGAAGTCAGATTTAACCTGATATGTTAACACCCACATTACTTTTGGTCATTAGTGTCAATTCCTTTTGGGGGTTGCCCATTCTATAAGACTCCAGATGGAAAAAATCAATACGTCATTTTAGTGTTATCAGTGCAGCCCAGTCCACCTCTGTGGACTACAGAACACCCCCCTGTTTTGCTTTGTATCTAGTAGGATACTTTGTGTTATAAGCAAGGAAGCTTGTAAAATACGTATACACATATATGTAAAACATGCAATATTTGTGATGCCCCTATCATGGGGTTTTTCTGTGTCCACTCTTGGTGCTGTGAGAAATGCTATACAGTGAAGTCCACACACTATATCGGACTCTTGAATGACTCTTTTGTGCATGTGCTCCACACTAAGTGCAAACAAACGGGGTGTCAATCCACAGTGACAGGGGTGCCCCCTCACCTTCCTGCCCAGGCCCCTCAGGACCAATGAGCCAAATCATGCCTTATTATTCCTCCACAGACCGTCAGTCACGTGGTCCAATCGTGACGTAACGCGTAGATACATTCGTGGGAGGAGTCGTAGCGGTGATGCGGCTGACGCGGTGACGTCACATCCGACGTAGGTGCCATTTTGGTACACCTTATCAGAATCCGTGCATGCAGTACACCCATAGCATGGTGAAAAAGCGGTTTTATACCTACTAAAGTGTGAGTTGGAATTTTTTTCAGTGTTTATAGCGTTTTATGCACATAAATGGTTTTACACTATGCTGGATTTCTTTGCCTTGTGGGGAACATATTTGGAGAGGTTCTAAATTCCATTACTAAAGAAAGGGTCCCACCATTACTGCTGAGGAGGATCTGACGGTCTGTGGAGGAATAATAAGGCATCATTTGGCTCATTGGTCCTGAGGGGCCTGGGCAGGAAGGTGAGGGGGCACCCCTGTCACTGTGGATTGACACCCCGTTTGTTTGCACTTAGTATGGAGCACATAAGAGTCATTCAAGAGTCCGATATAGTGTGTGGACTTCACTGTATGGCATTTCTCACAGCACTGAGAGTGGACACAGAAAAACCCCATGATAGGGGCATCACAAATATTGCATGTTTTACATATAAGTATTTTACAAGTTATAGCGCTGCACTATTAATAGTTATTTATATTACATTGTATTGTGTGCCTGGGTTGTGGCATTTCAAGTGCTAGCTGTTTAGCGATAGGGGATTTAATAGCGCAGGAGGTATACTATACATTTATAAGCAAGGAAGCTTACCTCTGTGGTATACTGTATATTAATATATTTTTACTAAGCAGAAAAGGCTGTATATGCAATCTAATACAATTTTGGAAAAAAACAATACAAGACTAAGAGATATGCATAAAACATGTAAAATTCTACCTACTTCCTAGCAAATAAGCAAGTCTGTGTACAATGGAAATATGCTAAAAGATTACATAACTCAGGTTAGAGTGGGTTCCTGATCTCCGTAGGCAGCGCGGACCCAGGCTTACTCTACAGCAGTTACAGGAGATGGGGCGAAAAACATATTTTTCTTCTGTCATCCTAGAGTCCTCCTGTCAGGTTAACCACTTGCCCTCCTGAAGATTTACCCCCCCCCCCCCTTCCTGACCAGGCTATTTTTTGCGTTACAGCGCTGCATTACTTTAGCTGACAATTGTGTGGTCATGCAACGCTGCACACAAATGAAAGTTATGTCCTTTATTCACATCAATTGAGATTTCTTTTGGTGGTATTTGATCACCTGTACATTTTTTATTTTTTGCGATATAATAAAAAGAAAACAATTTTGAGAAAAAAACAATATTTTTGACATTTTGCTATTAAACATGTCCAGTAAAAAGTATTAAAAAAACGAATTTTGTCATAAATCTAGGCCAAAATGTATTCTGCTACATATCTTTGCTAAAAAAAAAATCCTAATACGTGTAAATTAATTGGTGTACATAAAAGTTATAGTGTTTACAAGTGGCGGTATATATACTGGAATTTTTTTATTTTTTAACTAGTAATGGTTGTGATCAGCAACTTATAGCAAGACTGCGGGACTCTGGCGGACATGCTGACACTGGGGGGGAACTGACTTGGTGTCACTGATATCCCCAGTGATCAGTGCTAAAAAAAAAAGCAATGACCCTGTACTAATAGCACTGGGCAGGAAGGAGTTAACATGAGGGGTGATCAAAGGGTTAACTGTGTTCAGGGAGTGTTTTACTAGGGGGCGGGGGGGTGCTTTACTGTAAGCACACTGCTTTGGATGGCTGTTCTGTGCACAGCCATCCAGACCAGTGTTTTCCCGAAGCCGACAGGGAGGAGGACTGCTAGTAAACAAAATAGTCTTCCTCCCCATCGGTGACCATCGGAAATCACCAGGCGCCGGTGAGTAATTACCGTACGGGACCCAGTGATAGAAAGCTACGGCCGCATTTCCCTACCCGGAAATGCAAAATCACGCGTATTTCTGCTACAGGGTGGTCGCGGAGCGGTTAATCTGCCGACTTTTTATTTGAAGAGTTTTGAGTAGCCAATCCCACAATTTCTTTTCTACCTTATTACACTGATGTAACATTCTCCAATTTAACCTCTAGATGACACTGTTGTATCATACATGCCATACTGTAGGTCATATATGTCAAAAGGCCACACTATTGTTGACCATTATTTACTTGAAAGCATTGCATAATCAGAATACCTGAAAACACAATAGAAGAAGTAGTATTTAATTACCAAATGACTTAGCCCAAAATACAATAGTATCTAAGTTATCATTGTTTAGAGGAGAGCTTGTGTAAATGTTTTTCAATACCATTTGTTTGGGAAAGTTTCCACTCAAATGTGATTACTGTTTCTAAGACAAACAACTTCTTCCCTGTAGTCTGAGGAAATCAGTACACATATACTGTGTGTGTGTATATACACTGTATATCAGGGCTTGAAATTTCCACTTGCCTGCTAGCCAATGGTGAGTGGAAATTATGGTGGGGTGAGTGTGTACCCCAGGGCCATCTTGCTGAGCAGGCGCGGAGCTCAGGCTGGATCTATCATTGGCACTGGGAGCCGTCAGACTGCTCAATAGCTGAGCGCAGTGAAAGCAAAGGAAGGAGTGTGTGCTGTGCTCCCTGCCTCCCTCTAGAGTGCAGTACCTGGCTCTGTGAGTGAACAACGAAGTACTGCAACTTTGTATAAGTGTGTGTGTGTGTGCTCGTGTACAGGTGTGTGTGTGTGTATGCATGTACATGTGTCTGTCTGTGTATGTACATGTGTGTATCTGTACATGTGTATGTGTGTGTACATTTATCTGTGTGTATGTACGTACATGTGTCTGTGTATGTATGCACATGTGTCTGTATGTGTATGTACATGTGTCTGTGCGTGTGTATTTCTGTGTATGTACATGTATCTGTGTATATGCGTCTGTACGTGCCTGTGTGTGTATACATGTGTCTGTATGTGTGTGTACATGTGTCTCTATGCGTGTGTGTACATGTTTCTGTGTGTGTGTGTGTGTGTATGTCTGTGTGTGTTTGTCGGTGGCGAGTAACTCTTAAGGCCTGGCTAGTAGCTCAGGACTTGTAATTTTAAGCCGTGTGTGTACGTATGTGTGTGTGTGTATGTATATATCTCAAACACAACCCCCCACCACCCCCATGTTTTGGGGCTGTGGAGGGGGAACATATTCTGTTGTCCTAGCACACTTCTTGTAGTAGAGTAGCAATGCTGCTTATCCCCAAATACTTAACAGAAAATATATGTTTTTGGGTTTAGATACTCTTTACTGTTTCCTGTGACTTTTTAAAAAAGGTTCTCCCTGAATAAAAAATTAAAGCTAAAATTTCTTAAAGCTGAACTCAAGGAAATATCGTTTTTTAACTCACAATGATCGATCTCTGTTACATCTAATTCCTCATATCTCATACCTGAAGGGCTGCGGAGGATGCAGGGATTTGTCTAGTCTAGTCTATTAGTCTGTGCTACATACAGTCAGTGCTGGTCTCTTCCTGGTTTTCTGGTCCTGGTGACTTGCCTTCTGTATATGGAACACAGAGTGGTGTGCCCAGCACACAAACAGAAGCTCTGTCCTTCAGAGAATACTGTGTTTGTTTGTTTTTTAATGAATACAAGTGATTCTCTGATAGGCGGAGATTATAACACTAACTGCTCCTTTCTGCCTAGTCCAATTAACTGAAACAACAAGGTGTTCTCTGAATGGTGGAGCTTCCAAGTAAGCAACTCCTTGGGTTCAGTCTACAGAAGGCAAGGCACCATCAGGAAGAGACCAGCATTGACTGTATGTAAAACAGGCTATTAAAATTAGTCTCTGCATCCCCACTTTCCCCCAGGATGTGAGCTATGAAGGACTAAAAGTATTAAAGCTGGACAAATGTAGATAGATATTATGCTAATGTATTTTCATTTTCCCTGCTTGTATGCTTTTAGGTCAAAGAACTGCCTTCATTTCACTGTATACGGTGAATTGTTTTACTATATTACAGTATATGTCAGCTTTAGTTTTACTATATTTGTTGAAATACATTGCATTTAATTTTAAAGATTCAGAAATGTGAATGGGACATTAAAATACCAGTCACTAAAGAGCATTTGCAGTCATCTGAATCTCCCCTTTTAAATTGTAATTGTGCCGCTTTTCGTCTCAGAGATAACTTAATTTTTAATTATTTACTTTCATTCTCTGTAAAAACAGAAGTGTCAGGCTGTTAGGTTGCCTATTGTGATTGTATTAAGTTAATTGCTGATATTGGACACCAAAGAACTTTCATATAACAAAGGTACCATCGGGATATCTTGAAAAAAAACTCAATAAATTATTTAGGTATCCTACTCTACTAGCAAGAGCAAAGTAATTTCTTCAACAATAAGCTCAGGTAAGAGACAAATGTGTGGTAATGTCAGGGCAGGAACAATGGAATGGGCAGGCAGGCCTATGGTACGATCACCCCGCGACTGACGACAGCCACTACCCACAGACCAGAGTCCCTCAGGGCGCGGAGTCTAAGCCCCAGGCTACCCTTCACCAGGGCCCCTGATGATGGGGATGGACGTGACGCAGCCTGAGACCAGGTCGCGGCCCCCGAGTGACCCCAGCTGCTGTAACGACTGCCACCAATGGCGTACAGCTGGTGGGAGCTAGATGGGAACACGTGTAGCGTAGTCAGACAGGCCGGGTCAATAACAACGGAGCAGACAGTACTAGACGGTAGGCAAAGAATAGTCAGGTCACGGGCCGGGTTCAGCAACGGGAGGTCAAGTAAAGGGTCAAAGCAGCGAATAGTCTTGTCCAAGCTGAGTCGGTTACCAGGAGAGCAACGGGAACAAGAGCTTGAGACAAGGGAACATACAGGACACGAATGCGGAGGGCACTTGCAGACAGCAGGTTTAAATGTGCTCGGCCACACCCTTCTGAGGAGGAGCCGCAAAAGCCTGAAGGCATAAAGGTTCCCACCATGCTTTGCAGAAACCCAAGATGGACGCCAGCACATGGAGATGGACAAGAAAGGTAGGACCTTGACAGCTAACTAAACCCCTGTTTTTAAAGCATAGTGTTAGACAGGTTAATTCGGTTTGTTTACAGGCTGGCTGGCATGTTAGAGCTGGGAATGTTTCTCTTTTGTTGTTTGACATGCGTCACCCTTCCATGTGCTCCTTGCTGTGAAGGCCAGTTATAGACTGGGGCAGCTGGCATTTTTTGTATAGGAGACAGATCCGTCTACCTGTGGGCCCAACAACCTGAGAGTACTTCTCAGATAAATGTATAAGGGGTGCGGCGCTCAAGCAATAATCAATACAATAAAATTTAATAAAATATAGATAAGAGGAATAGATAACCTTTCACCTAACTCACGTACCATTGTCATCCATATACTCGCAGCGGCTAAGAATAATATCACTAAACTCTGGAGATCTAATACAGCCCCTTTATTTTCGACCCTTATTTCTGACATTAATTGGCACTGTGAGATGGAAAAAAGAACCTCAATCCAAAATCTCTCATTCCCTAAATTCCAAATCCAATGGTCCAGGTGGTTTAGAAACCAACTGCTCAATCTCATGCTGATACGCTACCCTCATAATACGCATACAAAACTTGACTGGTGCATCTCTTCTCTCCCCTCCTCTTCCCTCTCTCTTGTCACTATCCTCCCATATAATCTTTAGTGAATCTTGTTCACATTGAACCAAGTATACCTCTCTAGGTAGAGTCACATATCCTTTACTATTTGTATCTAATATCCCACGTGAGTGGTAAATATATATCTCCTGACTGGTTATATACTATATTGTCATACTATGTGAACGTTTATTTATGACTACGTAACGTAAATTTTCTTGAGAAAAATTTTTTTTTTCAATAAAAATATTTGAATATAAAATATAGATAAGAACTAAATAAAATCCATAAAGTGACTTGTGACAAAGTGCCAACATATAAAGTGACTTCAGTGATATATATTCCGTCACTGTAAAAGTGACTCCTGGTGACCAATAATGATGAAAATAGATAGTCCAAATGTGAGTATAAGAGATTGAAATATCTCCAGCGATAGGTGCTCCGTTCAAACCAAATGGTGAGGTGACTGGTATATAGGATAAGGCTGTGCACTCACCAGATGCACAGTGAATCTGTGTATGTAGAGACAATGCTCCTGTGGGGGACGCTCCAAGCTCCCGTAATAAATTGGTCTGGTCAGGTATTCCTCTTACTGTTCTCCTCTGGCAATGTGGCCATTACTTCCTCCTCACCAGGGCTCTGTGGGTTGTTGATGACTGGTCCTAGTTGAGTACCATCACCAGTTGTTCTTCTTTTATTCCACCTAAATTGGGGCTTTGTACGTTACAGGGATTTTTTTTACCAAATTTTGTTGCACTCAAATTTCATACCTTTTGTTATTCTGAAGTAATAGCTGTTTGTTTGTCTGTCAGATAACTTAACTAATGTTAGCTTTGTGGAGCACCTTTCTACATAGTCACAGACAGCATTAAATGTTTCTAAACCCCCAACAAAAGTGTAAAAAGCTATATATTGCAGTTTACCAGTCCTTAGATGTTGTGGTTGTATATTTCTTCTTAATTTTATTTTATCTTATCTATATCTAGATCTATTTTATCAGGGCTATGCAAAACCAGCCAAGGATCCTCCTCGGGAGGATCCGAAGGTATAGCAATATATTGTAGTATTTGTTAAAGGAAGTGCAGCGCTAGTGAGCAATAGTGAATTTAAGTATACATAAAAATAGTCCCGTGAATACACATAAATAATAGAGGTGACTCTGTTATTCGTGAGGAGGTGGTGTTAAAATGCGCACTCACCGGACGCGCATTTTAAATGCGCATTGGGTATAAATCCTGCTGTCAGGTGGTGAGCGATTCCTCCTTTACCGGGTCCTAGATGGGTTATTCTACTCCACTGGGGGTCCCTGTTGAAACCGTCCTTGCTGATGATCTGGGTAATGGATGGCAATCTTTTCTTGGAGTGGGTCTGCGGTGAGTCTGCGGACTAAAGCACTCCCCCAGAGGGCAGCAAGAACACTCCCATAGTGTAGTAGGTTTTAACCTCAAATTTATTAAAAAGTAGGTGATACAAAAAACGTTGCAGACAATAGTCTGTGAGTAACTGACCAGCTGGTAAGTAAGAGTATCCGCCGGAGCTCCACGTTGCTCCGGCGGGTGTGACGTCACGGCGTGGTGTGGCTCCTCCTGACGCGTATCGTGCTCAAGCACGTCTTCAGAGGGGGGCGACCCCCCTCTGAAGACGTGCTTGAGCACGATACGCGTCAGGAGGAGCCACACCACGCCGTGACGTCACACCCGCCGGAGCAACGTGGAGCTCCGGTGGATACTCTTACTTACCAGCTGGTCAGTTACTCACAGACTATTGTCTGCAACGTTTTTTGTATCACCTACTTTTTAATAAATTTGAGGTTAAAACCTACTACACTATGGGAGTGTTCTTGCTGCCCTCTGGGGGAGTGCTTTAGTCCGCAGACTCACCGCAGACCCACTCCAAGAAAAGATTGCCATCCATTACCCAGATCATCAGCAAGGACGGTTTCAACAGGGACCCCCAGTGGAGTAGAATAACCCATCTAGGACCCGGTAAAGGAGGAATCGCTCACCACCTGACAGCAGGATTTATACCCAATGCGCATTTAAAATGCGCGTCCGGTGAGTGCGCATTTTAACACCACCTCCTCACGAATAACAGAGTCACCTCTATTATTTATGTGTATTCACGGGACTATTTTTATGTATACTTAAATTCACTATTGCTCACTAGCGCTGCACTTCCTTTATATTTATTGTCTATTACTATAGGTCCTTGGTACCTATTTTGTGCATAGCAGCTTGTGGGGTTTTCTCTTACTAAGGCGCTCTTCACTACTTTTTATTACTGTAGTATTTGTTGTAAACAGTTAAAAGTAATCCACGAGGATACAGCAAAGAGTTAAATGCATAAAAACATACCAAAATGGCCGCTGCTCTGAACTCCAGCCATGGCGACATGACATCAGTACGTAAGGCTCCACCCAACGCGTTTCGTGTGCATGAAAGTCTTCAGGGGCACGCACCCATACCTTCAGCTCCTGTGGTGAGCTTCTACCCCTAGGAGGATCCTTGGCTGGTTTTGCATAGTTCTGACCCTGGAGAAGTCCGGTTCCTATTTATGGCTTTCTAAGACCCCCCATAAGGATAAGCTTTAACGCTATTATACAAGTAGCGTTCTGGTGAGTGCACATCCATATAAGGTGGTGGATTCCTATGTTGAATCATGAGCACTCTCGAGCATCCCAGCTGGTATTGCTGCACCTTGTAGTTCCACAATCACTGGGCATTACTGTGACCTGTAGTGCTACGGACTATATCAGGGGCGGACTGACAAGTCATGGGGCCCCCGGGCAATAGGGGATCATGGGGCCCCTGTGTCTTTGCCCAAACTCAAAAAAGCCTATGAAAAAGGTACCAGGGGCATCTCATGGGGCCCCCTACTGACCCCGGGCCCTCGGGCAGTGGCCGAGTTTCCAAATGGTCAGTCCGCCCCTGGACTATATATACCGTAATCACTAATATTGCTAAAAAGCACACACGTATCACTTGCCACGTCTGTGCCCTGTAGTGCCATGGACTATTCACTATTTATGTTCAGATTTTTAGAGTTTTTTATGATTCTAGGATTTTACAGTATATGATCTGAGATGTTTTTATTGTATGAACACTTCTATTCACGTAAGCACTCTATGATTTTATGTGTCACTTATGCTTTAGCGCTGCACTTATATATGAATTGATAATTATTTAGTTGCACCTCACCAGGGCTAGTGCTAGACTATTTTGCACCCAAGCAAGACCAAAAAAAAAAATAAACATTTTTTAAAAACAGTAGAAAATTTCAAATCAGCAAAACATGAAACTGCTGAATTTGTTTTAATTTGCCAAATGAAGTGCCATAAGATGCCACCAGCATCAATATTAAGGACAAAATATGTATTAACCAAATATAAATTAACTGTATTAACCAGAGAGAGAAATGAAAAGAGACAAAGTTGCAAAACTCCACAGTGATCAGCAGCCACCAGACGGCTTTGCTGTAAGGACTGTATGTGGACAGGATGTGAGACAATTGTGCAGAGCAGGGGCGGACTGACCATTTGGAAACTCTGGCACTGCCCGAGGGCCTGGGGTCAGTAGGGGGCCCCATGAGATGCCCCTGGTACCTTTTTCATAGGCTTTTTTGAGTTTGGGCAAGGACACAGGGGCCCTATGATCCCCTATTGCCCGGGGGCCCCATGAGTTGCCAGTCCGCCCCTGGTACAGAGTAAAGATACCAACATTCCCTGTGTATGAGGAGAGGGGGAATCAGCAGAGAAATGAATTCAGACAAGAGGTCCATAGGCCACAGAGAGAGCACAGGCCTCTGCTGCACCCAGACATACCTAGTTGGTAGTGTGCCATAGGTGGCTGCCAAGTTTTCCTAGTGGAAGCACTGGCCCTGCACCTCACCCTGAAACATTACCCTGCCCTGCTGACATGCACAGTTGCCAATCTATGCTCTCACAGGCTCAAGTGCTTAGGGTCTTTTCTGAGCTGGAGCAACTGTACACATTCACTTGTCTATAAATTCTCTTTCACATTCACTTGGCAATAAACATTTAACTGAATTTTTGTAATGTGTCAACATTACATGATTCATAATAGATTCTCAGGCTTGACAGAACAAAACTAATGCTGATAAATGTGACTTGGATGCATAACAATAACTTCTCATAGTCAGACTGATAGCAATGTGGCAGATGCACAGAAGTTGCCAGACAAACCCAAATGCAATATGCAAAATGCAAATAATCCAGGTGAACTCTCAGGCCTAGTACACTGTTGAGTGTTTTGTAGCTTGAAGCTCAAAAAACACTCAACAAGCAAAAACCTGTTATTTTCAATAGCCCTTTTTCACATCTGAGCATTTTGTCACTTGCAGCAAAACACTCGTCGCTCATTAAAGTACATGAGCTACTTTTCAGGCAGAATTTTGTCCCCAAAGACTTCAATGGAAACAATGAAAAGCTCTGCATGAGAATTTTTGATCCCTTTTTTTTAGCGGTTTGTTGTGCGTTTTCAGCTCAAACAGTGTCAGGGCAGGAGCTGAGGAATGAACAGGCAGGCCTAATAACAATGTAACGCACTGGCTGATGACAACCACCACCCACAGACTGAAGTCCCTCAGGGCGCGGAGTCTAAGTCCCAGGCTGCCCTTCACCAGGGCCCCTGATGGTGGGGATGGACTTGACACAGCCAGGAACCAGGTTGCGGCAACCGAGACACCCCAGTTGCGGTAATGGCCGCCGCCGATGGCGTGTAGCTGGTGGAAAGGACAATAGAGTAGTCGGGCAGGCCGGGTCAACAACAACGGGACAAAACGGTACAGGACAGCAGACGAGAATCACAGGTCACGGGCCGGGTTCAGCAATGGAGGGTCAGATCAAAGGAGAACACAAAGAATGGTCGAGGCACAAGCCGAGTCAAATTCCAGGAGAGTCACAAGAGTCAGAACAGAGCTGTAGTAACACAAAGACACAAGACACAAGTGCAAAGAGCATGTGCGGACCACAGGCTTCTATGTAATCAGCCACACCCCTCTGGGGGATGGACCTCAGGGACCTGAAGGCATAAAAGATTCCCACCATGCTCTGCAGAAATCCAAGATGGATGCCAGCACATGGCGTAACATAACCTCTGGGAAAAGGTAGGACCTTGACAAGCAGCAGCTCTCCACCTCTTTTTCAGGTTTCCATTGGACACATGAAAAACACCTAGCTGAAAAATCCTTGACAAAAGCTGAAAAAACATGTAATTCTGCTCAAAAAAATTCTCAAAAACGCTTGAAAAAAAGCAAGACGCTTAGGTGTGAATGTAGCCTGACTTGCTAGGCAGTACTGAGCCTTAAGAGGGAGCTGGTTATAGTCTCTCTCCCTCTCTGCAGAACACATTCAATAGTGCCATGTTTCCCAAAGACAAGAAAACACCATCCCACTTCCCCCACAAGCAAGAAGTTGTTTCTTTTTCTTTGTAACAGCAAACCAAACTCTTGTTCCAATGGGGAGATTATTTATCTCCAGTCACTCAGAGATGTTACTTTTGGATGCAAGACTAAAAAAGCTGTCCAGGGGAAGTTGGAGAGATCATGTTCTTGCTTTTGCTGTGGATTTGATTAAGTAAGCAACAAATCAATAAATGTGCTGAACAACTTGATTCATACCCTGGAATCTGTTTGACAGCTGGCTTACTGCTATGTCAGTAAAAACTGTCAGCTTAAGTTTAATAGCTGTTTCTTAAAATAACAAGAACTAAGTGACAGTGCTTGGTTTGCTACAGGCTTTGCCATCACTTATTGCTGGCTTGGAAATGTATTGTAAATGATTATTTTCTAACTTTAAAAATATGGTATGTGTAGTGGCAGAGATATACAAGAAGTGATACCGTGCAACACGTGGTATTGAAGCTATTATACAGTTGCAAGAAAAAGTATGTGAACCCCTTGGGATTACGTGGAGTTTTGAATGAATTGGGCATAAAATGTGCTCTGAACGTCATCTAAGTCACAACAATAGAAGAACACAGTCTGCTGAACATAATACTACACAAACATTAGATGTTGCCATGGTTTAATTGCACATAACATGTAAACATTCACCGTGCAGGGAGGAAAAAGTATGTGAGGCCCTAGCTTAATGACTTCTCCCAGAGCTAATTGGAGTCAGGAGTGAGCCAACCTTGACTCCAATCAGTGTGATGATATTGGATGTGTTGCTGACAGCTGAACTGCCCTTTAAAAACACACACCTGTTTTGGGTTACTGGTTTCAAGAAGTGCTGTCTGATGTGAACCATGCCTCGCAGAAAAGAGCTCTCAGAAGACCTACAATCAAGAATTGTTGACTTGCATGAAGCTGGAAAGGGTTACAAAAGTATCTCCAAAAGCCTTGATGTTCATGTGTCCATGGTAAGACAGACTGTCTACAAATGGAGAAAGTTTAGCACTGTTGCTACTCTCTCTAGGCGTGGTCGTCCTGTAAAAATGACTGCAAGAGCACAGCGCAGAATGCTGCATGAGGTAAAGAAGAATCCCAGAGTGTCAGCTAAAGACCTACAGAAATCTCTGGCACATGCTAACATTTTTGTTGACACATCTACAATAAGGAAAACATTAAAAAAGAATGGAGTACATGGGAGGACACCACGGAGGAAGCCATTGCTGTCCAAAAAGAATATTGCAGCACGTTTGAAGTTTGCAAAAGAGCACCTGGATGTTCCACAGCACTACTGACAAAATATACTGTGGACAGATGAAACCAAGATTGAGTTGTTTGGGAAGAACACACAACACTATGTGTGGAGAAAAAAAGGCCCAGCACACCAACATCAAAACCTCATCCCCACTGTAAAACATGGCGGAGGGAGCATCATGGTTTGGGGCTGCTTTGCTGCCTCAGGGCCTGGACGGATTGTTGTCATTGATGGGAAAATGAATTCCAGAGTTTATCAAGACATTTTGCAGGAAAACGTACGACCATCTGTCCGCCAACTGAAGCTCCGCAGAGGATGGGTGATGCAACAGGACAATGACCCAAAGCATACAAGTAATTCCACAAAACAATGGCTGCAACAGCACAGAATACGCCTTCTGGAGTGGCCCAGTCAGAGTCCTGACCTCAACCCGATTGAAATGCTGTGGCATGACCTTAAGAGAGCGATTCACACCAGACATCCCAAGAATATTGCTACACTGAAACAGTTTTGTGAAGAGGAGTGGTCCAAAATTACTCCAGATCGTTGTGCAAGTCTGATCTGCAACTACAGGAAACATTTGGTTGAGGTTATTGCTGCCAAAGGAGGGTCAACCAGTTATTAAGTCCAAAGGTTCACATACTTTTTCCTTCCTGCACTGTGAATGTTTACATGTTATGTGCAATTAAACCATGGCAACATCTAATGTTTGTGTAGTATTATGTTCAGCAGACTGTGTTCTTCTATTGTTGTGACTTAGATGACGTTCAGAGCACATTTTATGCCCAATTCATTCAAAACTCCACGTAATCCCAAGGGGTTCACATACTTTTTCTTGCAACTGTATAATAGCTTCAATACCACGTGTTGCACGGTATCACTTCTTGTATATCTCTGCCACTACACATACCATATTTTTAAAGTTAGAAAATAATCATTTACAATACATTTCCAAGCCAGCAATAAGTGATGGCAAAGCCTGTAGCAAACCAAGCACTGTCACTTAGTTCTTGTTATTTTAAGAAACAGCTATTAAACTTGTGGTATGTGGTACAATTTTTGCTATGATCAATCTGATCATGCCATGCAACCATCCAACTAGTGTGGCACTTGCAAGAATACTGATGTTAACTCTCTAGTAAAAACAAAAAACAAGGAACACCTCTGAAGTATTTTCTCTTAGCCCCAAACCAATGGATATGATGTCCTGCAGTTTCCCTGTATACTTAGATGTTATCTTTCGCACCACTTTATTTTGCAAGCAGTTTGTAATTTGCAATTCAATTTTCATGATTAATCCTCTTTAAGTGGAGATGCCATAAGGGCGAGTGCATTATTTAGGATTTGAGCATTTCTTTCTTTGGTAATGGAGAATTAACTGAAGCAAGTACAATTCTGGCTTGAGAAGTATCCAAAAACACAAATCCCAACTCCAACATTTTTTTTTTACTGTCTTGATAAGGAGGGTTAAAATTTTAACCTCTATAAGGTTTTTTTTTCCTTTCTGTTTTACCTTATTCCTTTTTTCCAATGATACCCATTACTGATTTAATCTTCCACATTTACAAGCAAGAGAGATTTAGATGCTTACCTACGCTATACAGAATAAACAAATGTTTTAAGTGGGATTGGGCTGTATAACTAAGTGAATACAATATCTAGCCAACTCCAGCATGGGCAAGCAAAAAGGTCAGGGGTTTTTACTCCGAAATGCTGTGATTCCCAACTCCGCCTGATCCTGAGTGTCTGCGTGCCAGCTGAAGTTTGTTTCTGGTAGCTATCCATGTGTATTGATGTTTGTTAATTGCTGTATTTTTAGCCCAGATCTCTCCCCATTCTAATTAAAATGTATATGATGCTTGTAACTGAGAGTTTGCCTTTGTCTAGACAGAGGAACTGTGGGGAGATCTTGTGCATGTACTCTGATGTACTGGTATATATAAGATGCTTTCTTTCATAAATACCTGAAAATCAAAAAGTTAGCTGTTTGGAGTGATGCCTATTGCTTCTTATAAAGTCCTAGTATGTTTTTTTTAAATCAAAGAGCAGCTCCACTCATGATCTCTGCCACTTTTTACTGTAAATGTACCAATTTAGCAATGCTGTGCCCAGGGGCCGTCTGACAACTCATGGGGCCCCTGGGAAATAGGGGATCATGGGGCCCCTATGTCCTTGCCCTAACTCAAAAAAGCCTATGAAAAAGGTACCAGGGGCATCTCATGGGGCCCCCTACTGACCCCGGACCCTCAGTTAGTGTCCGAGTTTCCACATGGTCAGTCTGCCCCTGGCTGTGCCATATTTCTTAAGGGTATATTGTTTGCAATCCTTGTTGCCATCACCCTTTTTTGATGTCTTTCTTAGGAAGCAGAATGTACAAGGCTACAGAAATTGGTAAAGAATAAAAATCACACACATGCACACACATAGGTTGAACTGGATGCACTTGTGTCTTTTTCCAATCTTATAAACTATCCACGTAATTGAGTAGTATTAGAGGCTAAAGTCTCCCTTCTTCCTAAGGTACTTTTAGTCCTTTATCTCAATCAGAACATTGTTCTTCCATCTCTCTGTACAGCTCCGGTACATGAGAAGGAAATTTCAGTTCACTGCATGGATGTAGTTTGTGTTACATGGGTCTACCTCTCAGCCAGTTTCCAATAGAAATTTGTTTTTGTCTATTATGAAAGTCCCCAAAAAGGAGAGCCAACAACTATTTCTTGGAGGCTTGCGCAGATCATTATTTAAGCACATGCCGCCCAGCCACTGTAGAAATACGGCGGCAGCGTGGGACGGCTGGGCAAAACCACGTTTTAAAACAGGTAGGGGGCGCGCCGCCGCCCTATCTGTCCCGCCGATCACGGCCGTGGATGTCAGTCGCCGGGTCACAGCCGGTCGTTACCGGCTATGTTTCGGCGATTAGCGGGAATCAGTGACAGGGAGCACAGCTGCAGTAGCTGTGCTTTCTGTCAGTTCCCTGACAGCTCCTGACACACTGATGAGGACAGAAGAGTGTATCTGTCCCAATCAGCGGTGTTCCCTGCAGTACACACCCCCACCCTCTAGTATAACACTCCCCTCACACAGTTAACCCTTTCACTGAATAATAAAGTTAACCCCTTCCCCCCCAGTGCCATTAGTACAGTGTCAGTGTTTTTTTTTTTTGCACTGATCACTGTATTGGTGTCACTGGGGATGTCAGTGACCCCAAGTCAGTACCCCCCAATGTCAGAATGTCTGCCGTAGTCCCGCCATAAGTCGCTGACAGCTGCCATAAGTCACTGATTGCCGCCATAAGTCGCTGATCGCCGCCATTATTAGTATAAAAAAAATTAAAAATCCCAGTATCTTTCCCGCCATTTGTAAACGCTATAACTTTCACGTAAACCAATTAATTTACACGTATTGGGTTTTTTTGTAGCAAAGACATCGCAGAATGCATTTTGGCAGAAATTTATGACTAAATTTGATTTTTGCATTTTTTTTCACTGGACATGTTTTATAGCAAAAAGTCCAAAATATTGTTTTTTTTTTCCTCAAAATTGTCAGCCTTTTTTTTAATAGCGCAAAAACCGCACAGGCGATCAAATACCACCGAAAGAAAGCTCAATTTGTGGGGAAAAAAAAGGATGTAAATTTCATTTATGTACCGTATTGCATGACCGCGCAATTGTCCGTTAAACTAGCGCAGCGCTGTATAGCAAAAAAATGGCGTAAATTGCAGTATCTATACCATAGTTTGTAGACGCTATAACTTCCACACAAAGCAATCAATATACACTTATTGGGATTTTTTTTTGCCAAAAACATGGAGCAGAATACATTTTGGCCTAAATTTATAACTAACTTTGAGTTTACTATATATTCTTTATAGCTGAAAGTAAAAAATATTGTTTTTCTTCATAATTTTCGGTCTTTTTTTGATTACAGCGTGAAAAATAAAAAGCGCACAGGTGATCAAATACCACCGAAAGAAAGCTCTACTTGTGTGAAAAAAAAGGACATAAATTTTGTTTGGAAGCAGCATTGCATGACCGCGCAATTATCAGTTGAATTAGTGCAGTGCCGAGTAGCAAAAAGAGGCGTGGTCATTAAGGGGGGTAAATCTTCAGGAGGGCAAGTGGTTAAGCTTATGGACTTAAAAACAGAGATCTGCCTTTTCCTCTAAGGCACACTCTATCAGGTCACGGAGTTCCTCTTGGGCTTTTCAGCATCAGGCAACTGTTTGCCAGATTTGCAAAGGTATCACCTGGTCATCTGAAACTATAAACTAACTAGATAAAAGTCAGAAACCTAGATATTATATCTATAACCTTTAACATCATGAGAAAGGAGGTTACAACAGCAGTAGTGATTCCAGAGTGCAAGTAATCTCTAAAAAAAATATATATGAATGTAAGAACTCTTCTAACAAGAAGGCAACAAAAAAAGAGCTGGGGGGCCGACTTCTAAAGCTAGAAGAACAGTCTGGAATAAAGTCTACTGAGGATCTGGGTGGGATACTCACGGTACAGGGTCTGGCTGATACTGGAAGGAGGCATCCATGCATATAGGGACACAGTGAGTAAAGGCTTGAGAGAGACCAATGAGATAACTTTGCTGTTGTGTTTTCTTTTGTAAAGCGACTGTTCCAGATTTGCTGGCACAGGGCTGTTTTCAATGTAGGATCACCCTGAGATGTATGCCCACATCCTCTTATCCTGAAGACCTACCTTAACCTCCTTAGCGGTATTCCCGAGTGTAGCTCGGGGTAAAATTTGAGTACCAAGAGCGGTATCCCCGAGCTACACTCGGGCTCACCATGCGGCGTTGCTCAGGGAGTCCCTGCAGCACTTACCTTGTCCTTCGCTCCCGCGATGTGTCCCCTGCAGCGTCCCCGGCCATCTCCTCCAGCCGATGCCAGCATCTGGCTTCCGTGTTCCGGTCCCTGTGACGTCGGGACGTACGGGCGCTGGAACCGGCGGCAAATTTGAAATCTTTAAAAAAATTTCATTTTTTTTTAAATGATTATTACATAGTAAAATATTGCTGTTTCAAAGCATTTCACATACATTTTGTCCCTACTGCTTTGTCCTGTGCCCTGCCTGCATTTTGACTGTTCTTTCTGCCTGGAAACTTAGAAAAGTCCATGGCGTCCAAAAAGCGTCCCTTTAGGTCAAAAGCGGTTTTAGACCGGCTAGAGAACAGCGATAGTAAATCAGAACCACTTGCAGAATTGAGTGATAATGATTCGTGGGGGAAATTCCTCATCAGACACTGAAAACGATTCTGCGACTTTGTTCAGTGATGTGCAAACTTGACGCTATATTTCATATTTCAGTGTTTTTGGTTTGATTATATTATTGAATTAAATTTATTATTATTATATTATTATTTTTTATGATTATTTATTAAACTATAATTTATGATTTCGTGTTTCAAATTTTATCCTACCCGGGATGTTTACTAGACTCTTGTTCGGACAGATTTCAGTGAGTTATTCCTAAAAATTACAGCCTACAATAAAAAACTACATATTTCCATGCAAAAAAATGTACCGCTTTCAGCACAAAAAATCAGAAAGAATCATACCGCTAGGGAGGTTAATGAAGTCAACCATTACTAGAGAGTGTCCTCAGCCAAAGTTAGCATTAGTTCTGGGGTATCCCAAAGCTCACCGTACACCCTATCCAAATTCTTTAAACAATAAATCCTAAAAAAAATCCTAAAAAACTTTCTGCTAGTTTATTGTGTAGAGAGACTGAGGACTTACTATGTGCCTAATATGGAATAGAACCTGGGACAATTAGTGGGACCAGTTTGGGGTTTGCGCTTCAAGAGGAAAAGTGGAGTTGTAAACCAAACCCACATTAAATAGGTGTAAAACTAAATTGTTATACTGGAATGTGAACAAAAATTAACAGATGGGTGGAAAGAATCCAATCTATATACATTCCAACTAGTTTGGGAATGTCTGAATAAGTAAGAAAATATATGATCTTAAGAAATAGTGTATTTAGATATTAGGAAAAGGTTCAGAAACATTTAGTGCTACTGCTATTGAATTACATGATACTACCAAGGGAAACAACAATGTTAATAAATGACATTCAAGAAGGTATGAAAAAGTTAGTACTTTTTCATACCTCCACCTCCGCAATATCGCCAAAATACGCACCTTCCTTACCCCAGACACCGCTAAACTACTTGTGCACTCCCTGATTATCTCACGCCTTGACTACTGCAACTCCCTCCTCACCGGCCTACCCCAGTGCAAACTCTCCCCGCTTCAGACCATCCTGAACTCAGCTGCCAGACTCATCCACCTCACCAGCCGCTCCACCTCTGCCACCCCCCTCTGCCTCTCCCTCCACTGGCTCCCTATCGCCCAACGCATCAAATTCAAACTACTCACTCTGACCTACAAAGCCATTCACAACACTGCCCCTAACTACCTCACCGACCTGATTCCCAAGTACCACCCTACCCGTACCCTTCGCTCTTCACAGGACCTCCTTCTATCTTGCTCCCTGGTCTCCTCCTCACACGCACGTCTGCAAGACTTCTCCAGGTCCTCCCCCATCCTCTGGAACTCACTACCCCAATCCATCAGACTGTCACCTTCCCTCCTCACCTTCAGGCGCTCCCTGAAAACCCACCTCTTCAGGGAAGCCTACCCCACCCTCACCTAACTGCTGCTCTCCTTCATTCCTCCTACCACTCCATCCCCCACAGCCACTTCCTCCTGTACCACTACCCCCTCCCTCCCAGATTGTAAGCTCGAAAGAGTAGGGCCCTCTTACCCCTCGTGTGCTGTTCGTAGCTGCTGTAATGTTTCATGTATTGTCCCCCCCTCTATTGTACAGCGCTGAGCAAACCCTTTGGCGCTATATAAACTCAATGTAATGTAATGTAATAATGTTAGTAAAAGATGTTTCTATGAAAAAAGGAAAAACCTCAAAGTAAGGAACCCTGATGCTCAGTGAGACAAATTTTTATCTGAGGAGAGGTCAGGCTCACAGGGTACACTTGCAAAGACCTGGGTTACATCAGTATGTAGTGCAATCTTGATCTGTACACTTTTGGAGGAAGACATGGGTGATGAGGACATGTGATGTCACCTGATTAGACTAAAGACCAGCCAGCAGTCCAGACTTTAATAAGGCCATCAATCAGACCAGTCATCAATCAGCTCAGCCATCAATCAAGCCAGCCAGCAGAAAGGCCTATAGGCAGCCAAGACCGGCCTTGACAGTGCAACTAGCATGATCACATGTCATGGAGGATCTTCAGCCTGAGTCATCTGTGGCAGCCCAGACATAATACAAAAAAGTGGTCCTAATTTCCAGTTTTCAATCCATATCTCATGCCTGTGAGTTTTTCCTTATTTTTTTTTTGGTCTTCTTTTTTACACTGCAACATGAAACAGAGCAAATTAAGATTTTTTTTACAGAAAAAGATCATCCTACTATTGTGCAGTCCCAGTCAAACCCTATAGAAAAAGAGAATGAATCAATAGCTAATTCAGTTGCTAGTTGTGGTTTGCCACAAACTTCCACTGCCGTAATAACTAAAAAGACAAATGATGGTGTTGCTGGAAAGACCGCGAAAAAACACTGTTTTAGTACACATTGGCTGGATCAGTTTTCATGGCTTGCTTACTCCAAGGAAAATGATACAGTTATATGTAAAGTTTGCAGTCTGTTCCCCAAAATTTCAGATGAAAAATGGGCAAATGGCGTATAAGCTCCATTTAAAAGGGATACTTTTGTATGGCATGACAAATGTAATAAACACAAAGAGAATATTGATAAGGCAAAGGCTAGAGACAACCCTTTAGCTATGTGTATCAGAAAAATGGACGCAGCAATGTTTCAGCACATGACACACACGTTTAACACTGCTTATTACGTAGCTAAATGTGAAGAGCCATTTCTAGATTTCCCTGATTTATTAACATCGAGTGCCAAACTAGATGTGCCAGTTCTGCAGAAACATGGAAGTAATGCTCAATGCAAACAATTCATTCATTTCATTGCAAGAATAATCAGAAAGTCTTGTGGCAAACATTAAAAAGTCGCCTTTTGTTGGCATCATGATTGACGGATCTACAGATCGAACCTACACTGAACATGCAAACATTTATGTCCGTTATGTTTTAGAAGGAGACGTCCAAGAAGATTTTTTTGGGTACATTTGCGCTAGAAAATGCTACAGCCGAAGGTTATTTCAAAGGATTGACCGCCTTTATGGATAATTTGCATCTTAATTACAGAAGCTCTTCATGGGTTGCAGGCTTGGGAACGGATGGAGCTGTAAGCATGCTTGGCCACAAGTCAGGTTTAGCAGTGCAGATGAAAGAAGTCTGCCCACAGATGATCAGCATACATTGTGTGGCTCATCTCTTGCAGCTTGCGATCTTGGATGTTTGCAAGGAAATGCCAAACCTACAAACATTCGATGAGGTGGTGCGGCATGTTTTCAAATATCATTGCTCAACAAAATGCCTAATGCAACTTAAAGATCTCGCAAACACGTTAAGTGAGGAAATCTTGAAAATTAAAGATGTGCACGCAGTGCGAAGGTTAACCCAGCAAAGTTGAGGCCTTGCGTGCTTTTCTGCAAAACTGGAAGACAGTACTGAGCCATTTTGAGTAGATGTCAACTGAGGGATCATCTGAATCTGCTACAGTTAAAGGCATCCTGAAAGACCTGAAGCAGCTGAAGTTTGTTTAAACTTTTGCATTTCCTATTTGATTTTTATAGCAAGCTGAAACCTTTGTCAGAGGGTCTTCAGAACAAGGAACTTATGATCTGTCAGGTAAAAAACAAACTAGAACATGCAGTTAAAACTCTTCAGGATCTTTCTGATGGGAAAGGAAAAAACTAACTTGAATTTCTTAGTAAGTTTACAGAAGATGGAAAACTACATGTGCTGCAATTGACCAACCTTCAAGCTGTTGACAGAGAATTTCAGTCTATACACCAATCTGTATTGGCCAAAGCAGAAAGATATTTCATGTTGAGGCTTTCCTCATTCTCCTCAGATATTGTACAGTCTTTCAATATATTTAACAGCGTGTCTTGGCCAGACAAAGCACACATCCTCAACTTTGGATTGACTGAGTTGCACAGAATTGCAAAACAGCAAATCTTGATGTGAAACTGACTTCCTACTGCTTTTTGTCATACAAAAAAAATTTTTTTTTTTTGTGTTTTTTTCTTAATTGAATAGAATGCTATACACACACAGCCAATGAAGTGGTATTTTGCATCAGAAAAAAGGTATTAGACAAGTCTTGGTCCTGTTGTACAACAAAAACCATTGCAAATCTTGATGTGAAACTAGCTTCCTACTGCTTTTTGTCAACCAAAAAATGATTTTTTTGGTGTTTTTTTTCTTAATTGAATAGAATGCAATCCACACACAGCCAATGAAGTGGTATTTTGCATCAGAAATAGGGTATTACACAAGTCTTGGTCCTGCTGTACCACAAAAACCATTGCAAATCTTGACAAAAACATATTTTTTTCAATTTTTTTTTATATTTCAAAACTTTGTTTCATTTTTTTAGTAATGCCCATGTTGAGGGTTAGGCCCAAAAAAAATGTAAATTCGAAAACCGTAATGGGTTTCTATGCGACTAGTCTGGCAAGGTTTGAATTTGGGTTGGTGGTGATAAATTGTTGTGCATATAAATTGCTTTGATCCACAATCAATGCATACAGATATTCCATGAAAAACATCTCCAAAAATCAAGGGGAGTAGCTAAATTTGCTATTTCCACCTGAATTCCGGGTTGGGCAGTGAATGGGTGAAGTACGGGTGCTGCAGAATTTGTGGGCTGTCAATCGGGATTTGCAAGCACATCCGGCAGGATACTAGGAGCTCTACGGGCCTATGTGAGAATTCTTTGTAGTTGCGGGACAATACTTATGCTCGCCACCGCACCAGCTTGTACTACACTTATGGGACTCACCACGTCGCCAAGTCATACTGCAGTGCTGGTATTATTATTATTATTATACAGGATTTATATAGCGCCAACAGTTTGCTCAGCGCTACAATATAACGGGAGACAATACAGAACAATACAGTTCAATACAAGAGGGATAGGAGGGCCTGATCCTAGGAGCTTACAATCTGAGAGATATGTGAAAGACCAGGATGTACTAGACCACTAGTACTCGCCAGTTCACCAAAAGGTAGCATGGCACTAGTACTGGCACTTTGCTGCATATGAGAGTCATCAAAATTTACTGACAAGTGATAACAGAGATCAGGCCTGATTCTGCGAACACTGCGGTTTTGTGTATAATGTATCAAGTGACAGTGACCTACTGACACTGCACTTGCTGGGGGAGAATGGGGGGGTAAGCGTAGGGGCTAAACGCAAGGGCTGGCAGGTGCTGGGGCTGATACCACTAACGCTGCGTTTTTGGGGACGCTATACTAATGTGAATGCTGGTATAGTGCTGATCTGATCAAAGATATTGATCCGTTCAGACACTATACTAGCAATGGAGGTTTATTGTGCATGAGCGTGCTCCTGGCAATCAAGGGGTTAAATGTGATGACTTAAGTACTGACAGGCAATCTGACGCTATCTGGGAGGGGTGTGAACACCACGGGAGCATGAATCACATATATATATATATATATATATATATATATATATATATATATATATGTGTGTGTGTGTGATTTTGTTCACCCATGCCGCCCTGTAGCAGTATTTCTGCTATAGGGCGGTCAGGAAGCGGTTACAGAAGCGGTTTGTGTTACGTCACTGCGTTACTTTAACTGACAATTGCACGGTCATGCAATACTGCACCCAAATTAAATTTACGTCCTTTTTTCCCACAAATTGAGCTTTCTTTTGGTGGTATTTGATTGCCTGTGCGTTTTTAATTTTTTGTGCTATAAAAAAAAGGCTGACAATTTTGTGAAAAAAAAAACAATATTTTGGACTTTTTGCTATAAAACATGTCCAGTAAAATAATTTAAAAATCAAATTTCGTCATAAATTTCAGCCAAAATGTATTCTGCGACATGTCTTTGCTAGAAAAAAAATCCCAATACCTGTAAATTAATTGGTTTATGTTAAAGTTATAGCGTTTACAAATGGCGGTATAGATACTGGATTTTTAATTTTTTTTTATACGAATAATGGCGGCCTACCTGTTTTTCAGAATGACGTTTAAAAACGTGATTCTGCGCAGCGGTGCTGCCCTGCCGAAGTATAAACACTGCTGCTGGACGGCAACCAGTTAAAGATGCAGGAGATAAACAAAAAAAATACCAAATGTTTACTACAGGTTTAAAGCTGTAAAACTTGATATTTTGATTGCACTCTATTGCTGTTAAGCTATTGCTGTTATGTTTAAATTGACATAATAAAGCTATGTTATAATTGCAGTTTTTTATATGTTGGACTCTTTATTCTAAAGAAAAATGTAATTTCATAAGCTTTAAGGGGGCGTGGTTGGGGGCAGGGCTGGGGACGGGGTTGGGGAACGGGTCAGGGGTAGGGTTGGAGGCGGACCTGGGCAAGGTTGGGTGGGGCAACTGGTGGAGAGTAAGGTTTGTGCCTGGCTAGTAGGTCTAGACTCAAAATTTTAAGCCCTGAACTAAACCACTATACATTTCCTATAAAAGCAGTTTAGACAATATGAAAGGGTTAGAGCCCAACTCATGGCTCACCACTCCACAGAATCCCCCTATTCACCCTTCCTAAACATCCCCCAAACAGTACCAGCTTTTTCTGAAATCTTCAGGCCTGTCACATGATGCAGCAGAGTCAAATTCCTCTTCTTCACTTGGTGTTCAGCAGTCCAGTGATACAGAGAGTGACATTGATGTAATGACTCTTTAAACAATTACACAATGAGGGCAAGGTTCTCTGATGGTGTCCCCTCAGGGTTAGGCCTTGTTGCTTTTTGCTCAATCTGTCCTCAGTATTCTGGAATGAATGGTGCTGGGTAGAGATGAGCGAATCGAACCAGGCAAAGTGGAATTCAATACGAATTTCAGGAAAAAAATCGATTTGCGTCGAATCCGAATATTTGCCTACTTCGGGTGCGCGAATCGGATTTTTCCCGATCAGCCGGCAAAAGTGTCCCTGCAGAGAGCTCCGCTATTTCTGACAGTTCTCTGACAGTTCCTTCACATGTACAGCGGTTGAAACATTGTATCTATTTGTTTCCATTTAGGATACAGATGTTTTTATTCGGAAACAGATGTTTCAACCGCTGTACATGTGAAGGAGCTGTCAGAGAACTGTCAGAAATAGAGGAACTCTGCAGATACACTTTTTGCCGGTTTGGAATTATTCTTATTTTCATCCTACTTCTTCTTCTTCTTCCTCTTCATCCTCATCCTCATCCTCTTCTTCTTCTTCTGAGGATGAGGATGAAGAAGAAGAAGAAGAAGTAGGATGAAAATAAGAATAATTCCAAGCCGGCAAAAAGTGTATCTGCAGAGCTCCTCTATTCTGCAGATACACTTAGAGGAGCTCTGCAGATACACTTTTTGCCGGCTTGGAATTATTCTTATTTTCATCCTACTTCTTCTTCTTCTTCTTCATCCTCATCCTCAGAAGAAGAAGAAGAGGATGAGGATGAGGATGAAGAAGAAGAAGAAGAAGAAGTAGGATGAAAATAAGAATAATTCCAAGCCGGCAAAAAGTGTATCTGCAGAGCTCCTCTAAGTGTATCTGCAGAATAGAGGAGCTCTGCAGATACACTTTTTGCCGGCTTGGAATTATTCTTATTTTCATCCTACTTCTTCTTCTTCTTCCTCTTCATCCTCATCCTCATCCTCTTCTTCTTCTGAGGATGAGGATGAAGAAGAAGAAGGAGAAGAAGTAGGATGAAAATAAGAATAATTCCAAGCCGGCAAAAAGTGTATCTGCAGAGCTCCTCTATTCTGCAGATACACTTAGAGGAGCTCTGCAGATACACTTTTTGCCAGCTTGGAATTATTCTTATTTTCATCCTACTTCTTCTTCATCCTCATCCTCAGAAGAAGAAGAAGAGGATGAGGATAAAGAAGAAGAAGAAGAAGTAGGATGAAAATAAGAATAATTCCAAGCCGGCAAAAAGTGTATCTGCAGAGCTCCGCTAAGTGTATCTGCAGAGCTCCGCTATTTCTGACAGTTCTGTGACATTCCCTCCATACAGCGGTTGAAACATTGTATCTATTTGTTTCCATAAATGGAACCATTTATGGAAACAAATAGATACAATGTTTCAACCGCTGTATGGAGGGAATGTCACAGAACTGTCAGAAATAGCGGAGCTCTGCAGATACACTTAGCGGAGCTCTGCAGATACACTTTTTGCCGGCTTGGAATTCTTCTTATTTTCATCCTACTTCTTCTTCTTCATCCTCATCCTCATCCTCAGAAGAAGAAGAAGAGGATGAGGATGAAGAAGAAGAAGTAGGATGAAAATAAGAAGAATTCCAAGCCGGCAAAAAGTGTATCTGCAGAGCTCCGCTAAGTGTATCTGCAGAGCTCCGCTAAGAAATAGCGGAGCTCTGCAGATACACTTTTTGCCGGCTTGGAATTCTCCTTCTTCTCATCTTTCTTCTTCTTCTCATCTTTCTTCTTCTTCTTCTCATCCTTCTTCTTCTTCTCATCCTTCTTCTTCTTCTCATCCTTCTCCTTCTTCTCATCCTTCTCCTTCTTCTCATCCTTCTCCTTCTTCTCATCTTTCTCCTTCTCCTTCTTCTCATCCTTCTCCTTCTTCTCATCCTTCTCCTTCTCCTTCTTCTCATCCTTCTCCTTCTTCTCATCCTTCTTCTCATCCTTCTCCTTCTTCTCATCCTTCTCCTTCTTCTCATCCTTCTTCTCATCCTTCTCCTTCTTCTCATCCTTCTCCTTCTTCTCATCCTTCTTCTCATCCTTCTCCTTCTTCTCATCCTTCTCCTTCTTCTCATCCTTCTCCTTCTTCTCATCCTTCTCCTTCTTCTCATCCTTCTCCTTCTTCTCATCCTTCTCCTTCTTCTCATCCTTCTCCTTCTTCTCATCCTTCTCCTCATCCTTCTCCTTCTTCTCATCCTTCTTCTCATCCTTCTCCTTCTTCTCATCCTTCTCCTTCTTCTCATCCTTCTCCTTCTTCTCATCCTTCTCCTTCTTCTCATCCTTCTCCTTCTTCTCATCCTTCTCCTTCTTCTCATCCTTCTCCTTCTTCTCATCCTTCTCCTTCTTCTCATCCTTCTCCTTCTCCTTCTTCTCATCCTTCTCCTTCTTCTCATCCTTCTCCTTCTCCTTCTTCTCATCCTTCTCCTTCTTCTCATCCTTCTCCTTCTCCATCTTCTCATCCTTCTCCTTCTCCTTCTTCTCATCCTTCTCCTTCTCCTTCTCCTTCTTCTCATCCTTCTCCTTCTTCTCATCCTTCTCCTTCTTCTCATCCTTCTCCTTCTCCTTCTTCTCATCCTTCTCCTTCTTCTCATCCTTCTCCTTCTCCTTCTTCTCATCCTTCTCCTTCTCCTTTTTCTCATCCTTCTCCTTCTCCTTCCTCATCTCCAAGGGCATTTAAATTAAAGGTACAGTGTTCTGCACTAATTTAAAGGCTCTCTGAAGCCTAGAAACCCTTTTTTATAAGTTAACTTCGTAGCGAATTAATTCGCATCGAATCGAATTTCTTCCTGAAATTCGGCGAATCGGCCGAATCAAATTTTTGAATAATTCGCTCATCTCTAGTGCTGGGCGTCATTCAATCTAGAAAATCTCATCAGGCAAAACAAGTACCGTATTTTCCGGCGTATAAGACGACCCCCTGCTTTTCCTGTTTAAAATGTAGTGTTTGGGCTATACTCGCCGTATAAGACTACCCCTCTTCCAGTGCACACCAGTGGGAAGAATCGTGCCCCATCATTGGTGTCAGTGGGAGGAATAGTGCCCCATCATTGGAATTAGTGGGAGGAATAGTGCCCCATCATTGGTATCAGTGGGAGGAATAGTGCCCCATCATTGGTGTCAGTGGGAGGAATAGTGCCCCATCATTGGTATCAGTGGGAGGAATAGTGCCCCATCATTAGTGTCAGTGGGAGGAATAGTGTCCCATCATTGGTGTCAGTGGGAGGAATAGTGCCCCATCATTGGTATCAGTGGGAGGAATAGTGCCCCATCATTGGTATCAGTGGGAGGAATAGTGCCCCATCATTGGTATCAGTGGCAGGAATAGTGCCACATCATTAGTATCAGTGGCAGGAATAGCGCCCCATCATTGGTGTCAGTGGGAGGAATAGCACCCCATCATTAGTATCAGTGGCAGGAATAGTGCCCCATCATTGGTGTCAGTGGAAGGAATAGTGTCCCATCATTGGTATCAGTGGGAGGAATAGTGCCCCATCATTGGTATCAGTGGGAGGAATAGTGTCCCATCATTGGTGTCAGTGGGAGGAATAGTGCCCCATCATTGGTATCAGTGGCAGGAATAGTGCCCCATCATTAGTATCATTGGGGGGAATAGCACCCCATCATTGCTGTCAGTGGAATAGTGCCCCATCTTTGGTGTCAGTGGGAGGAATAGTATCCCATCATTGGTGTCAGTGGGGAGGGGGGAATAGTGCCCCATCGTTGGTGTCAGTGGGGGGGGTGGAATAGTGCCCCATCATTGGTGTCAGTGGGGGGTGAGGAATAGTGCCCAATCGTTGGTGTCAGTGGGGGGGGGGAAATAGTGCCCCATCGTTGGTGTCAGTGGGGGGAGGAAAAGTTCCCCATCGTTGGTGTCAGTGGGAGGAATAATGCCCCATCATTGGTATCAGTGACACCAACGATGGGGCACTATTCCTCCCACTGACACTTGCTGACCCCTGTTCCAGTACGGTGCTGCTGCAGCCAGCATATGTGGTTGCAGCAGCACCTAAGCACGGCACACTTACCTGCATCTCCACTCGATTTTCGCGGGGCCGCTCAGCTCCGCCTCCTCGCCAGTGATTGGCCGCCTGTGTGCCTTTCCTGAGCTACAGTTCTGGCAGCCAATCACCGGTGAGGAGGCAGAGCCAAGCAGCCACGCGAACATCCAGTGGACGAACCGAAGGAAGGAGCAGCCGTGCTTCCTGGACCGGATCTTCGTGGGACCGGAGCCAGGTAAGAGACAGCAGCCCCTGCCCACCCCTGTACTTAGTTTCCCTTCTGTTGGAAGGGGGGGGCGGCGGCGCCCCCCTAAAAAGTGTCAGCATGCCGTTACCGGCGTATAAGACGACCCCCGACTTTTGAGAAGATTTTCAAGGGGTAAAATGTCGTCTTATACGCCGGAAAATACGGTACTGTGATGGAAAGCCCTGATGGTGAGTATTGCAGTCTAAGGTGTTCTTTGTTTGTTTTTGTTTACATTTATAAGAGGAACTTGTGTAGATTATGTGATAGTTTTTTTTTTTCTTAATGTGGGCAGCATAGTCGCTAAATGGTTAACACTTCTGCCTGGCAGTACTAGGGTCATTGGTTTTGAATCCCAGCCACGGCACCACCCGCCTGGAGTTTGCATGTTCTCCCTGTGCCTACGTGGGTTTCCTCTGTGTACTCTTGTTTCCTTCCACACTCCAAAGACATGCTGGTAGGTTAATTGGATCCTGTTAAATTGTTCCTAGTATGTGTATGTATAAATGTGAGTTAGGGACCTTAGATTGTACACCCCTTGAGGGTTAGGGACTGATGTGAATGTACAATATATATATGTAAAAGTGCTGCGTACATTGATGGTGCTATATAAGTACCTGAAACTGGGGCAGACTGACAACTCATGGGGCCCCTGGGCAATAGGGGATCATGGGGCCCCTGTGTCCTTGCCCAAACTCAAAAAAGCCTATGAAAAAGGTACCAGGGGCATCTCATGGGACCCCCTACTGACCCCCGGCCCTCGGGCAGTGCCCAAGTTTCCAAATGGTCAGTCCGCCCCTGAGCTGAAATAAATAAATAATAAAAACACATAAGGCTTATGGTCCATCCAGCTGAAATCAGACTACACTCATTTTGTCTCTATGTGTATCTAAACTTTTATCTTTTGAGCTATATGTTACTCTGTGACTTTTAGAATGCATTTGAAGGGGTATTCCTGGTATATAAACTATTATATAGAAGAAATGTTAGGTATCACTACCTGTTTTATTACAACGTATGTGAGAATTTGTAATTGGGATGCATACATATGATTTTTATGTAATAATGAGAGATAATGCATGCTTTTCTTTTTCAACAATGGGAGAATCTACTAGTTATGACAGATCATTTTCTGCTAAAATTGTCATTATTGTTGTACATTACATTTTCTTTGACAGTTTATGGCCAAGGCACTTTTTTTTTATTAAGGCTGTTAATAGCATGTAAAAATTTGCATTTGCATCTTATGGTTTAGTAGCTGAAGATGATTAGGTCACAGTGAAAAGATACTTTTTCTTAATGATTTTTTTTTTTTGAAGACTGCTTCATAGAAATGATCAACGGAGCACTGTAACAAAAAAACTTTGCATGAGTATTATATATAATATCCATATTTTCTAGTAAGCAGATTTATATAATTGTGCAAAGATACTCTTTACTATTATTAGTTTAAGTCTATTAGTAATCTGTTATTATTCGTCTAAGTCCTATTACAAGATATTAATTGTGCAATAGGACTTAACCTCCCTGGCGGTATGATTATTTCAGATTTTTGGTGCTGAAAGCGGTAGCATTATTTTGCATGGAAATATGTTGTTTTTTTATTGTAGGCTGTAATATTTAGGAATAACTCACTGAAATCTGTCTGAACAAGAGTCTATTAAACATCCCGGATATGATAAAATTTGAAACACAAAATCATAAATTATAATTTAATAAATAATCATAAAAAATAATAATATAATAATAATACATTTAATTCAATAATATAATCAAACCAAAAACACTGAAATTTGAAATATAGCGCCAAGTTCGCACATCACTGAGCAAAGTCGCAAAATCGTTTTCAGTGTCTGATGACGAATTTCCCCCACGAATCATTATCACTCAATTCTGCAAGTGGCTCTGGTTTACTATCACTGTTCTCTAGCTGATCTAAAACCGCTTTTGACCTAAAGGGACGCTTTTTGGACTCCATGGACTTTTCTAAGTTTCCAGGCAGAAAGAACAATCAAAATGCAGACAGGGGACAGGACAAAGCACTCGGGACAAAATGTATGTGAAATGGGTTGAAACAGCAATGTTTTACTATGTAAAATCGTTTTGAAAAAAATGACATTTTTTAAAAATTTTCAAATTTCCCGCCGCCGGTGGCGCCCGTACGTCCCGACGTCACAGGGACCGGAACAGAGGAGCCTGATGCCGGCATCAGCCGGAGGAGATGGCCGGGGATGCTGCAGGGGACACATCGCGGGAGTGAAGGACAAGGTAAGCTCTGCAGGGACTCCCTGAGCAATGCTGCATGGTAAGCCCGAAGTGTAGCTCGGGGTTACCGCTTTTGGTACAGACATTTTACCCCGAGCTACACTCGGCAATACCGTTAAGGAGGTTAAGACACTTTTTTGAGAGAATTAAGGAGTCTGCCATCTACAAAATGCTAGTTGTCCTGCCATCATGTTAATATTTGTGTGTCAGATCTGCATATTTGTACCAGTTCAGTAATGCAAAATTGGATAAAGCTATTGGATCGGAATAATCAGAATATAATGTATGCATTCCCCAATGTGCTGTATGACCAGGAATATTAATATGTTAAAGTGTATTTGTTTTAGATAAGGGTTTTTACTCAGTTTTGACTTCACTTTTGATGCAATCCATGTTTGACTTGCATTCAGATTGATTACATTTATACCTTCTATGACCCATACAGGGTCATTTGTACTTAACCTTTCTTTTGGATCATTTCTTGAAAGCTGCTGCTTCACTATTCTCCCATCCAGTGCAATTATTCAAAAACATTGGGTGTGTGAATGCATGATCCCCACCTTCACTCACTATGGTGTCACTACAGGACAACTGGTCAGCCAAAAGAACCACAGTGAGCATAGGGGGAAACAGGTATTCTACCAATACAACCACTCAAACAATTGTAGAGGATTGTATGTAGTGAAGCTGAGAATTTTCAAGAAACTGCACACTGGAAAGGTAAGTACATGGAGTCTTCTTATGGCAGGAGTGTTGTATAGGGTCTTGCTAATTGAGTTGTCAAAAATGGTTTTATTTTTTTTTGTAACAGGTTTGTTCAAACTCTAAATAACTTTTGTTTAAAACCATATCAGCAGCAATGTTTTAACCTTGATATATAAGAAAAATGTGTAATCACCTACTTTGTGTCTAGATTTGGACATGGCTATTCTGTGACCTTGTGGCTCAATGGAGACCATGACTGTACACATTCTGTCATCACTTGTTTTAAAAGTCATTTTCCAGGAGTGTACCTGAAGGTAGGCATCTTGATGCAATAGTAAGTGCTGTTAAACGTTTGCTTGTGCATCCTATTTGACTTCATTTTTTGCTGTTTGCCATTTTAAAATTTACTGCTTTTACATCAGTACAATGTACAGGTTGCAGGGGCGGACTGACCATTCGAGCACTTGGGCACTGCCCGAGGGCCCAGGGTCAGTAGGGGGCCCCATGAAATGCCCCTGGTACCTTTTTTATAGGCTTTTTGAGTGTGGGCAAGGACACAGGGGCCCCATGATCCCCTATTGCCCGGGAGCCCCATGAGTTGTCAGTCCGCCCCTGACAGGTTGTATCACATATCAGAATAGTTTGCTTATCAGATGATAAATAAAATACTAATCATTCTTCTAGAACCATGAAGGAAAAAAGTATGTGAAGAAAGCAGTAAAATGTTGCCCCAAATTGATATAAATGGATAAACAGAAGCAATAGTATTTAACACTGATCTCCAGACAAACAGCTAAACATACCCCTGAAATACATATATTGTAGGGCTTGTATTTCTGTTCATCTAGCACTGATAGATGGACAACCTTCCAATCAGCAAAGTTAGGTTGGTGAGCTGAAATTTTGCTACTGCGTTTAGGCAAGATAGCTAGGTCACCTCCTTGTCCCCAGCCTGTGACTGGACATTGAAGAAGCAACAGCAGACTGGTTAAATCATCTCTGTTTTCTTGCAAATAACAAATAGTAGTGCAGCGCTATCAATAGATGTACATAAAACTTAAATGGAAAATACAAAGAGAATAGGACAATCAATACACTGCCCCTTGCAAACCCTCACGTATAGCAGGGGGTTACTCCTTATAACATAAACAGTCCCACATAGGTGGATATCCAATATATAAGTGTCCTATAGGTGAAACCCAGCACACTCTAAACACTCTTCATGCAGGTGCTTCAAACTCTGTGTGTATCCACATTACCAGGGGTGCCCCCTCACCTTCCTGCCCATGCCCCTCAGGACCAATGAGCTAGATATGCCTCTTCGTGATCCTCCAGAAGGATTAAATCCTTCTTAGCTGGGGTGGTAGAGCTCCTCCCTCCTCTGGTGAGTGAATATCCAGATCTGTCTCCTAATACTCGGACGAGTATTACTCCATGGACATTCCCGGTAAAGCAAAGAGATCCAACATAGTGTAAAATCATTTAATAAAATCCTTTAATATAAGAAATGCTTACTCACATGTAACAAGTACAATCTGGCGTTTTCACCACACTATGGGTGTACTGCATACTGTTTCGGGTGCACCAAGATGGCACCCGTGCTGGATATGACGTCACTACGATACCTCGTTCAGCCCCTCCTACTGGCGTATCTACGCGTTACGTCACGATTAAAAGCACGTGACTTCGTCAGGATACACCATATGTTTTCTTAATGCCAAAATTTTCCTTGTTAGCACATGTCCGCAATGTCCATGTAGAGCCCCTAGTGCTGCCCCTTCCTCTACCATTTGTTATTTACACTACATTGTTTAATAATATTTTTTTCTTTTAATACATAACTGCAATCCTTGAAATTTTGATATATATCTGGAATTCATTTTAGGATCACCATCTGAATATTTTGGAATGCCATATATCAAATGAACATGGATGTTTACATGAATTGTTTCAACTTTTGACAAGTATGAAAACACAACATCAAATTAAAAATTACTCGATTACACAGACAACTCTGGATCAGGTATGATGATGATGAATGATGATGAATCATGATCATGATTGATGGATGGTAAATCATAATTATGATGATTGATGAATGGTGAATGATGATGATGAATGATGGGTGGTAAATCATGATGATTGATGGATGGTGAATCATGATGATGATGAACGATATTGATCATATACAGGTGCATCTCAATAAATTAGAATATAATCAAAAAGTTAATTTATTAGAGTAATTCAATTCAAAAAGTGAAATTTATATGGTATATAGATTAATTACTAGATTAATTACACACAGAGTGATATATTTCAAGCATTTCTTTCTTTTAATTTTTATGATTATGGCTTACAGCTAGTGAAACCCCAAAATTCAGTATCTCAGAAAATGTTAACATTGTGAAAAAGTTTAATATTTTAGATTCATGGGCCCTGATTTACTAAGAATTGAGTCTACCAGCAGACGCTGAACATTCTGGCAGACTCAATTCAATCAATCAAGCCTGTCAGTCTTCAGAAAGGCGTCTAGCCAACTTCTTGAAAAGCATCTACTTTGTAGACTTTTTTCCTATTAGTAAATCCAGAATTGCGTCTGGCACATTTCTAGATGCAATGCCGTATATGTTTGCTAGGTGGCGCACAACCACAGGCTTTGTCCCGTTGGCGTTAGTCTGTTTGCATATGAGAATACTTATAAAGTAAAATAAAAAGTACACCTATATTTATTTATTTATTTGTTTTTTTATTTTTTGGGTTGCTGTATCTCCAAAATGATCAGACAACTAATGCATTTCCTAATGAATGTCATACATTCTATTTTCAAATGTCAAACATTTTCACACTTATATCTCAAATAATTGGGAATGTCTAGTTCTAAGTTCCCCATATAATGATATATCTTCCTTCTCGTTAATCATGTAACTATTCTATGTTAAAGTAATAGTGCAGCGCTATAAATGCATGTGATCAATCATAAACGCATGTAAAATCAAAAAAGTGCAAATAAGTGCAATAATGATGTAAACTGGTAAATGGTGCTTAAAAAAGTTCATATAATCATTCCTGAATAATTCGTGTGAGAGTACCAACTCAGAGAGTGCCTATGAATGTGCCACACCAGGGGCACACCAATAGGATGTGTTGGTACACAAAACGCATTGGGTGGAGCCCTATTGCTGACACCACGCCGCTATCTTGGTACTCACTTTGCTATTATTTTTATTACTCTATGTGGATATATTAAATTGTTACTCTTGACCATTATAATAAAGTACTACACTATTAAACACCTTTCTGGCTCCTGTGGCTCAGCTAATTCCTCCCTGGGACCATTTTGGCACCCACCCTGAGATCAATTTCCAGGGTTCTGTCAGTGCCAGGAATATCGATCAATCAATTAAGATTTTGGCTACTGACTAGAAAGTGGAAAGGGAGTGAATCTTACCTGTGTCCTGTTCTTCTGACAAGTTTGAAACTTTCAATTTTCCTTCAGTTTATATTTCATTACAACTTTGTTTATCTTCTCTAAGGCTACGTTCACACTAGCTTTGTCAGCAGGCGTCAGACAGGCATTTGGGAAGCTTTTTTTATGGTTCTCAAACGCCTATGAAAATTCTGCACATGGCAGCACGCAGTTAGGCAGCCCATTGAAATTAATAAAAGGTAGAAATTCAGCGAGCACTAGAAACTGAAACAGAGCTAAATATATGAATATATATCACCACCTAAAAGATAAAATTATTATTTTATAGGTGCACCTGATGAAATGTCCAAAATATATCATGTAAGTTCAATTATAGATGAAAAGATGTGATCAAAAGTGACTCTCGGTGATGACTCTAGTAATCCCAATAGGCATGTGATTAGGTGATGTGCAAAGAATAAAATTGCGCACTCACCAGAAGCGCAATAATCTCATCAAGTGTACCAGAGGTTCCCTCTTATCCTAGGAAGGAAGCTGCATGGAATGTGTAGACTCTTTCCTAGGGGTTGGGTAATGGGATGGTGTCTTAGAAGTCTCCTTTGGTAAGTAAGTTGAGGTAGGGGTCAGTAGTGTATCACTCTCCTTTGGGCCTAGGGATATTCACCTGGAGTCCTGGGGAATTAAATGCTCGGCACGGAGCAAAAGAATGGTGCCCATAGTGTAGTAGGTCAAAAATTACATAGGTCTGCAAAAAAACATTTTTCAAGAGCTGTTTTGGTTATTCCATGTAATCTTTCTGTTTTTTGGTGCGCTGAATCCAAAAATGACCTCCATTTTGTCATAGGACATCATGTTTCCTGACAATTTAGGTAACTATGTTAAATAAGGTAATACCTCAAAATAAATGGAAATAGACTTATAAAATTAAAGTTTTATTCCAATTTTTTCATGAAAATCCTTTTTTGAACTGAAATGAGCTCAGCTACACACACTAAACTCGATTCTTCTTCCCTGTGAGGCTCCTCTTGGTGCATTTACTCTTGTGAGTAGCATCTGGAATGTCTCTCTGAAGCATCCAACAGTAGTCTGCCATCATTGTAATGCTCCATTTTCTCTGGTATCTCCTTTCCATCTCTTTAATGTCTTGGTGGAATCGTTCACCTTGTTCCTCACTCACAGCTCCCAAATTTTCAGGAAAGTAGTCAAGGTGGGACTGGAGGAAATGCACTTTCAAACTCATCAGGCAACCTAAAGCTTGAAATGCTCTCAGAATTTGTCCAACAATCTTTTTGTAGTGAGGATCTTTGTTATTGCCTAAAATTTCTGTATGACTTCTTTAAATGTAATCCACCCTTCTTTTTGAGGATCCGTCATGGTATTGACAAACTCTTGATCAACTATAAGCCTTCTAATGTCTGGTCCGACGAACACATCTTCCTTCAATTTTGTCTCCGACAGGCCTGGAGACGTGGTGACCAAGTATTTGAAGTATTCTCCATCTCTTGGAAGTGATTTTACGAATTCATCAATCCCAATTTTATGTGGAGAGGTGGTAGAAGAACTTTATGGGAAGGTACCAAAGTTTCTCGGAGGACATTTTTTTCACCGACTGTTAGCACCCTCGGCTGCCAACTCTTCTTGGTCCAGTGATTTTGTCGATCTCAACTGTCCCATAGACACAGAAAACAAGGGTATTTGGTATCCCATCCACTGGATTCTTCAGGAAAGATTAACCCCTTTTACCATTAGAAGCACAGACTCAGGGCTGAGGCTTACACATACAGCATGCTGCTGAGTATCCCAGTAGTCACACATGTCACTCAGAGCAGCACTTGTATTCACCCCCCTGCAGGGGGGGAAGGGCAGAGATTGTTTACATGCAAATAACAACAAAGGGCCAGAAGAGAACTAGGGAAATGAGAAAATAGATTTTTTTTCCCCCTAAAACTTGCTTAGCTTATGTATATATTGCTGACCATCAGATTTACAGTGCTATATTTTTTTTTACATAACTCGGACAACCCCTTTAAGGTTTTTTTGGCATTTTATATCTTAAATGCACTTATGTGAATTAATTAATAGTAATTCGGACTTTCAATTTGGTTAAAAATACATAATATAAAATAAATACCAATTGATGAATTTGAAGACAGTTTTGCATTTTGTGGCAAATCATGACGTCTAGGAGTTTTTTCAATATTTTATTTGTTTTCAGCACATCAAAATACATGGAAATTATATGAAAATAATCAAACAGCTTTTTAGTCGCAGACCTGTGTTATGAATGATTTTATTAATGAGCAAAATTCATAAAAACATGAACACACATTCAAATGCTACTTAAAATCCAAAAGAGCCTTCACCCATGAATATATGTTGTAGTATGCACAGGTAAGTGCAGCATAAAAGGCTGCCGTAAGCACTAACCAGCTGGGTATTTCTGGTGGCCACCGGACCTCCGTGATCTGGCGGCATAACGTCACAGGCTTGTGTGGCTCTTCCTTAACGCGTTTCGTGCAAATTACACATTATCAACAGGGGTGCTGCCATAAAAACCTGGACGTATGTGTGCTGCTATTTATAGCAGAAAAAGGCGCATTCAATTGAACGGGCACCATCTTGCCGGCTATCCGCGTGTAGTGCGCATGCGCGAAAGCGCGGGTGCCATTTTCCCGTGGATCGCCGGGCACTGTATAGCTGACACCTTGTATTCGTGTGGTGGAGCCTGATAAGGACATCGGTTGTTGATGTGGAATTGTTCACAATGTAAGCAAGGTCTGCATATGTGGAAAAAATGCTATATTTGCTCCGGGTTCATTTTAATCACAGACAAGATTTTCAACTGCGCATGCGCGGGAAGTCTCGGGCGCTATTTTCCCTTAGTCCAAGGGATGAATACAGATACGGAGACCTAACAATATATCTACATTATGTTTTGACTGCTTAAATTTATAGCAGTCGAGACTGGGGTATAAATAAGCTCATATATATATATATATATATATATATATATATATACACATACATATATATATATATACATACATATATATAAAATATATGAAAAGACCATAATTACGAACCGTGCATGCGCGGAAATGACAAATGCCATATTTTAGTAGGTTATCCTAGATACATGCACTGGGAAATATAGGCACCATTTTGTTGTAGATTGTCCAAGGCGCATGTGCAAGTGATCTAGACGCCATAATTCTGTAGATTGTCAGCTACAATGTATAATTTTAATGTGTAGTATGACCAGAAATAGCACTGAAGGGGCTAATGTTTACAATTGTGAACCTTATTGAGGTCACGATATTTAAAATATAACCCATGTTGTTGAACACTATAAAATTATTTCTATAAACATATATGCAATTGAAAACCTTGTTTAAAAATCAAAATACCAAATTAAAAATATTAAATTAAAATATGCAACTGCAAAACTGCATATTATTCTATGTAAACACATAAGGCTGTGAGCTATTTGGTGCATCGAGTATAGTATCCATATTTAATTGATTCTACTTAAATCATGGAATAAATACATTCACAAAAATTATACACAGAGAAATAAATAAATACATCCACAATATTAAGACATCAAACTGTGGGGATTCCAAATGCATAAAATGTTGAAAATCACAAATCTAATAAATTGGATAAATGTAAATACAGATTAAAATGAAGGATCTAAACCAATATGAATTGATATAAAGCAATATCATGTAATAAAAAGTATAGACTAAAATAGTTGTGGATGACCAGAATAACCATACATATATAATTAATAAAAACCGATTATTATAAAGGTAGAAACAGACAAACACATGAGGCACGTTATGAGTGTCAGAAACATATGGTATAAAATTCAGCTATTATCTATAAAGCAATTTATATCAATTTCCACATTGTGGCCTGCAGGGTATAAAGTTTTAATTTCGTAAATCCACCTGGTCTCCATTTGTGAGACCAGTCTACTTTTGTTTGTACCCCGCCAGTGATTCTGAACTAAATCTATGCCGGTAAATTTCAGAGTGGACGGGTCCCTGTTATGATAATATCTGAAATGCTTTGAGAGTGAATGTTCTTTCAAACCTTTTTTAATATTGTTAACCCTGGCCGGTGGTTGTGGGGAAGAGGCCCTTGTCCCCATCAACATGGGGACAAGGTGCTTTGGGGGGGAGCCCCCCTGCCCCAAAGCACCCCCCATGTTGAGGCCATGTGGCCTGGTATGGTTCAGAAGGGGGGGGCGCTCGCTCGCCCCCCCCTTTCCTGACCTGCCGGGCTGTATGCTGGGATAAGGGTCTGGTATGGATTTTGGGGGGAACCCCACGCCGGTTTTTTTTTTTTTTTAATTTTGGCGTGGATTTACCCCTTAATATCCATACCAGACCCAAAGGGCATGGTATGGATGGGAGGAGGGACCCCATGCCGTTTTTTTTTTTTTTATTACAGACGTTTATTTTTAGATTCAGTTGTCAAAATATATATTATCTAGACCTTAAGTAAAATCATTACAGAAATAATTATAAAGGATAAGAAACACAAACAGAATCAATAGAACTAAGGAAATCAAATTAGAATACATAAATATATACATAACTACAAATAGTGCTGTTTGTTAAACACAGTAGACACGATCGAGTGCCGTCTGTCAGTGGACTCCACACAGAGATTTACTATTAAACAGCGGCTAAAAAAAAAGCGCCAACAGCAGACGTCTAAAATGTGTTCTGCGATGCGCATTTATATCCGGCCATAGATGCTAGAAATGCGTATAGTTCTTCACTGTGATGACTTGCTTTAAAAAAACTATTTTTTACACATTTTAAAAATTTTTTGAAATGTCAGATATTGTTTAAAGTGAAGTCCTGATATTTTACAAAGCAAATTTCAATGTGAAAATGTCTCTGCAGTGATTTTTCATGGTGTGAGACGTGCTTCTTAGCAAGTCTGCTTTTTGAGTCTGATTCCTGGACTGTGTCTGGTTAGTAAATTTGCTTTCGCGTCTACTTGTAGACGCTTTCTTTAGTAAATGTCTTTGCTGTCTAACAGTAGACGGTCGCAATTAAAAAGTAGACGTTAGCCCACGGAAATGCGCCTAGGCACAATAGTAAATCAGGGTCATGGTGTCACTCTAATCAGCTTATTAACTCAAAACACCTGTAATGGATTCCTGAGCCTTTAAATGGTTTCTCAGTCTGGTCCAGTAGGTTACACAATCATGGGGAAGACTGATGACTTGACTGTTGTTCAGAAGACAGTCATTGACACCCTCCACAAGAAGGGTAATTCACAAAAGGTCATTGCTAAAGAAGCTCGCTGTTCACAGAGTGCTGTATCCAAGTATATTAATGGAAAGTTGAGTGGAAGGAAAAGCTGTGGTAGAAAAAGGTGCACAAGCAACAGGAATAACTGCAGCCTTGAGAGGATTGTGAAACAAATGCCATTCAAGAATTTGGGGGAGATTCACAAGGAGTGGACTACGGCTGGTGTCAGTGCTTTAAGAGCCACCACACACAGATGTATCCAGGACATGGGCTACAGCTGTCGCATTCCTTGTGTCCAGTCACTCCTGAACCAGAGACAACATCAGAAGCGTCTTACCTGGGCTAAGGAGAAAAAGGGCTGGACTGTTGCTCAGTGGTCCAAAGTAAATTTTGCATTTCATTTTGGAAATCAAGGTGCCAGAGTCTAGAGGAAGAGTGGAAAGGCACAGAATCCAAGTTGCATGAGGTCCAGTGTGAAGTTTCCACAGTCAGTGATGATTTGGGTAGCCATGTCACCTGCTGGTGTTGGTCCACTGTGTTGTATCAAGTCCAAAGTCAGCGCAGCCCTCTAGCAGGAAATTCTAGAGCACTGCAGGCTTTATTGAGATGCTGATTTCATTTTTCAGCAGGACTTTGCACCTGCCCACACTGTCAAAAGTACCAATACCTGGTTTAATTATCATGGTATCACTATGCTTGATTTGCCAGCAAACTCCCCTGACCCAAACCACACAGAGAATCTGTGGGATATTGTCAAGAGGAAGATGAGAGACACCAGACCCAACAATGCAAATGAGCTGAATGCCACTATCAAAGCAGCCAGGGCTTTCATAACACCTCAGCAGTGCCACAGACTGATCATCTCCATTCCATGCCACACTGATGCAGTAATTCATGCAAAAGGAGCCCTGAAAAAATATTGAGTGCACACTATACAGTACATGGACATACAGTTAGGTTTCTATATATTTGGACACAGGCGCAATTTTAGTTTTTTTCAGGTATTTACCAAAACATATTCAAGCTATAGTTATATAATGGATATGGGTTGAAAGTGCACACTCTCAGATTTAATTTAAGGGTATGTACATCCAAATTGGAGGAAGGGTTTAGGAATTACAGCTCTTAAGAGCAGCCACGCCCCCCCCCTTTTCAAGGGACCAAAAGTAATTCGATAATTGAATCAAAAGCTGTTTCATGGCCAGGAGTGGGCTACTCCTTTACTATTTTGTCATCAATTAAGCAGGTAAAAGGTCTGGAGTTGATTCTAAGTGTTGTATTTGCATTTGAAATCTATTGCTGTGAACCTACATCATGCGTTCTAAGGAGCTGTTCATGCAAGAGAAACAGGCCATTGTAAGGCTTCAAAAACTAATCAAATCCATCAGAGAGATAGCAGCAACATTATAAGTGGCCAAATAAACAGTTTGGTGCCTTCGAAGGAAAGAAGAATGCACTGGTGAGCTCAGCAACATAAAAAGGCATGGACGTCCGTGGAAGACAACAGTGGTGGATGATCGCATGATCCTCTCTATGATAAAGAAAAACCCATTCACAACATCCAGACAAATGAAGGACATTCTCCAGGAGGTGGGTGTATCATTGTCAAAGTCTACAATCAAGAAAAGACTTCACGAGAGCAACTACAGAGGGTTCACCACAAGGTGCAAACCATTCATAAGCCTGAAGAATAAAAAAGCCAGATTAGACTTTGCCAAAAAACATCTAAAAAAGTCACACCAGTTCTGGAAAAGCATTCTTTGGATAGATGAAACTAAGATTAATCTGTACCAGAATGACGGGCAGAAAAAAGTGTGGAGATGTCTTGGAACCGCTCATGATCCAAAGCACACAACATCGTCTGTAAAACATGGTGGAGGCAGTGTGATGGCATGGGCATGCATGGCTTCCAGTGATACTGGGTCATTGGTGTTTATTGATGATGTGACAGAAGCGGCCGGATGAATTCTGCAGTGTTTACAGATATGCTGTCAACCCAGATTGAGCCAAATGCAGCAAAGTTGATTGGACAGCGCTTCACAGTATAGATGGACAATGATCCAAAACATACTGCAAAAGCAACCCAGGAGCTTTTGAAATAAAAGAAGTGGAATATTCTGCAGTGGCCGAGTCAATCACCTGATCTCAACCCAATTGAGCTTGCATTTCACTTGCTGAAGGCAAAACTAAAGGCAGAAAGACCCACAAACAAAGAACAACTGAAGACAGCAGCAGTTAGAGCCTGGCAAAGCATCAGAAAGGAGAAAACCCAGTCTTTGGTAATGTCCATGAGTTCCAGACTTCAGGCAGTCATTGCAGTAAAGGATTCCCAACAAAATATTAAAAGTGAACATTTTATTTCTGATTATATTCATTTGTCCAATTACATTTGAGCCCCTGAAAATGGAGAGACTGTGTATAAAAATGGTTTCAGTTCCTAAAATTTGTACTTGAAATTTTCATGTTCAACCCCTTGAATTAAAGCTGAAAGTCTGCACTTCAAATTCATTTGGATTGTTTCATTTTAATTTATTCTGGTGGCATACAGAACCAAAAGTATGAAAATTGTGCTTGTGTCTGAATATATATAGACCTAACTATACTTTTCAGTAAGCCAACATTTCTGCATTAAAAGTTTTTTTTTTTTTTTTATTGGTCTTATGTAATATTCAAATTTTCTGAGATACTGTATTTTGTTTTTTCACTAGCTTTAAGCAACAATCACAAGCATCATCCCCTCCACATTCCAGTGCTCCTGTTATCAGCGGTCTTTGTTTGCTGGTTATTACCAGCCAAATCCATTTGTGTAACCATCTGGACCAGCCCTCAAAATTTGCAGTCGCCCACTAGCATTGGGCAAGTGGAAATTACGTGGGAGCGAGTAGCATCGGGACTAGAAGTGTATGGGAGGGGCAGTGGTGGGGCAGTTACAAGCAGCGATCTCCTTGTATGGCTTTCATTGAAGCATCTGAAAGCTGTGGGAAGGAAAGGAGGAGAAGCAGCTTCTAGCCATCCTTCCTTTCCCTCCTCTCCTTCCTTCCTTTCCTACTTCCTTCCTCTTTCCTTCCTTCCCTCCTTCCTTCCTCCTTCATTCCTTCCTTCCTTCCCTTCTTCCTTCCTCCTTTCCCTTCCTTCCCTTCCTTCTCTCCCTTCCCTCTTTCTTTTCCTTCCCTTCCTCCCTCCCCTTGGTTCCTTCCTTCCCTTTCCTCCCTTCCTTCCTTCAGTACGTACCTCTCTCCCTGCATTATGTGTCACACTGCTGACCTCCACACAGTGCATCATTTTGTTTCCCTATTGATGTAAAGCACTTATGTTCCTTTTATGTTTTACATTGCTTTTTGATAATATTGTTAAAGTTGTTGCTGTTGTTAGTATTTTTTTGTACCTTTATTCTGCATAAAACACTGCAGTGCCATTTCATGAGATAATTTATGAGGGCGTGTTTAGAGGTGGAATTAGGGGTGGGGCAGGGTAGGGGTTGGGTGGGACAACTGGTGGTGAGTAACTCTTAAGGCCTGGCTAGTAGCTGAGCTGAAACTAGACACCCCAAAAAAATCTTGCTGCAAAAAGAAAAAAGTTTGGTACAAGTGACCACTGGCCACAAATCATCTAAAAGATATAATTGAAAGACAAAAAGCCTGCAATAATAAGAACAAAAACAAACAAAAAACCAGGCAGCAAAGGAGTTGATTGCTTTAAGAGAGAGAAATCAAAATGAAAGTACAGTTTTCTAAATGATCCTTATCTCTTCCTATGCAGTTTATAAGCATCATGTATCCTATCCCTACAGCAGCTTCCAATATACTGTCAAGAAAATATGTTCACTTCAGTCAACCAACCAACCATGTGTTAACAAATATCTTGTTTTTTTTACATTTCCTTGCAAGTAATTGGGTATTTAATGTATCCACGAGTTCAGCATTGGAAATTTAACATTTCATAAAACATACAAGCAATTAACTCATTCTTCTGATTTAAAATGTTCTAGTAGTCTATTAGCCTATTACCTTCTATCAATTTACCTAACACAATAAGGTAGGTAAGGAATAAAAAAGGCCACTAGGACTAGATTTTAAATGTATGTATAGCCAAAACTTTTATTGCATTTTGGATTGCATTGGTAATAGTTAGAACTCATGACACATTTTGCTATCTGCATCCCTGAGTAGATTTGCCCAAAATGTTACTGGTATCATCAGGACAAGAGGAGTCTCAGGGTAAAACGTCTATTGGGTACAACTATTCTGGTGATAACTGCCTAGGAGAGGATTCTCTCACTTTGTAGAGATACTATATCACTTCCTGTTTTGTCTTTAGGGAAGAAAGTGAGGGGAAATCTAACAGTCATCATCAATGGGACAAAGAGAGCAAAAATTAAACTAATGGAGACTTTAACCTCCCTGGCGGTATTCCTGAGTGTAGCTCGGGGTAAAGTTTCAGTACCAAAAGCGGTAACCCCGAGCTACACTCGGGCTTACCATGCAGCGTTGCATAGGGAGTCCCTGCAGAGCTTACCTTGTCCTTCGCTCCCGCGATGTGTCCCCTGCAGTGTCCCCGGCCATCTCCTCCGGCTGATGCCGGCATCCGGTTTCTGTGTTTCGGTTCCTGTGAAGCCGGGACGTACGGGCGCCGCCGGCGGGGCGAAATTTGAAAATGTAAAAAAAACGTCATTTTTTTCAAAACGAATTTTACATAGTAAAACATTGCTGTTTCAAACCATTTCACATACATTTTGTCCCGAGTGCTTTGTCCTGTCCCCTGTCTGCATTTTGACTGTTCTTTCTGCCTGGAAAGTCCATGGCGTCCAAAAAGCGTCCCTTTATGTCAAAAGCGGTTTTAGACCGGCTAGAGAACAGCGATAGTAAATCAGAACCACTTGCAGAATTGAGTGATAATGATTCGTGGAGAAATTCGTCATCAGACACTGAAAACAATTTTGCGACTTTGCTCAGTGATGTGCGAACTTGGCGCTATATTTCAAATTTCAGTGTTTTTGGTTTGATTATATTATTGAATTAAATGTATTATTATTATATTATTTTTTTTATGATTATTTATTAAATTATAATTTATGATTTTGTGTTTCAAATTTTATCATACCCGGGATGTTTACTAGACTCTTGTTCGGACAGATTTCAGTGAGTTATTCCTAAATATTACAGCCTACAATAAAAAAACTACATATTTCCATGCAAAATAATGGTACCGCTTTCAGCACCAAAAATCTGAAATAATCATACTGCTGGGAGGTTAAAGTGGTTCTAAAGCCAAAACCTTTTTTTACATGAAGACATTCTCTGCCACTTTTGTTTTCAATAAACACCTTACAGTTCCTATTGAGGACTTTGCCTCGTTTAAGGATTCTGTAGATAATAATTTTTCAGCCATTTTAAAGGCTTTATATGCTCTTGCAAGTCCAGCCCTGCAGCCGGCAACTGCTGCCACGGCTATTTTCCAGACTATCTCCAATTAGTGACAATGAATATACTGTACAGAGACCAAGAACCTGTCTTTGAATACACTGCTCTCTTAGAAAAATTACAGCTGATGTCAGACTTCAGCCTTATTATTTTGTGTTAATCCTCTTGAGAATGAAATTCAGCAAGTCTCAAGAGTTGCTCCTATCTCTGTGCACTTGTGTAGGACTTTGTGGCCAAAAGCTTGATCTGCTGAACATGCTTGTAAGAAACGTCTTCTATGCATGCCCTTTGACACTGAATGGACAATTGGCAGTAAGACTTTCTAAGTCGTCGATAACACATTGGAGTTTATTTACTAGAGCTGGTAAATCAAATTCCTCTTTTTTCATTCAAAAGGTAATATGCTAACAAACTTTTTTATTGTGTTTCTTTTTTGAGTGACTGCATTTTGTTGGGGATAAATGAATTTAGACTTCTTGAGATCATAGCAAAATATATGTATGTAGAGGAGAGGTCACCCACGTTACTTGCAAGGTTTTTCCCCTTATATCAAATTGAAATACTTATTAATAAAAGGTGATCACTGATATAGGGAGCTGTAATGCAGAGAAGAAAGGGATTCCATGTTTGGCTCACTGATTTGTGATGCATGTATTCTTTTTCTTTCTTAAGTAATTAAGGAATGTGTTTAATTATGACTCAGCTCTGCACCCTTCTTGCAATCTATTGTAAAAAGTATGATGTATTGTACTCTCAGCCTCATCCTGCACAGATATTTAGAAGCACATGGATAATAATCTAAGTGACTGAGCAGACTGAGATTGGATGAGGCAAGCTAACTCCATAGTTAACCCTTTTACACACAAATGGCAGCTATAATTACACATTTTAATGGAAATATGCACAATTCACAGTATCTACTGTAGCAATGCCATTCTGACCTTTAGGAAAAAACACTGACACTTGCTGCCATGCCCACGCAGATATGTACCAGGGTGTAAAATATGGTAACATTCTTCAAAGAGGTGATAAATTCTATATTTTTGAGTTAGAACTTTCAAAGGTTCAGCTACAGCAGGGGCGGACTGACAACTCATGGGGCCCCCGGGCAATAGGGGACCATGGGGCTTAGTACTTAGTTATAAGTTTCAGAAAGGTGTCACAGATATCTCCTTCTGCCCTCCATGGCCAGTTGATGTTGGTGATAGCATATCTGCAATTAATGGTTGCAGGGACTTGCATGTAGCTGGAACTATCAGTGTCCTTTTAGCTAGATAGTGACCTTGCTTGTATGCAAAGGCACCCACTTCAGGTTGCAGTAACCTAGGTTATTAGTTTTGGAGGTGCTCCTCTTTTAAGCCTGTCTACAGGGAAGGTGTAGTAGGGTGTTAATAGCCATAATGCTGGGAAAAGGGTTTTTCATATTAGCAAGTATTTACATGAACATACAGTAAATGCGTAGTAAGAGCACTGCTTTTAGGAACTAGTATATTGCCAGCTGGTGCATACTTGATTTCACACAAACATTTTTGTATGAAAAACTATATAATATATATAAAAAATACTGTATATACAGTATGCATAAAAAATATTGCATCGAGAGAGACGCTTTGTTCATGTGAAATCCTAAATGCAGGACACATAAAAATTGCAGGAACAGAAACAAAGGGATGTAGAACTAGAGAATAAAATATAGATGTTTGTTTTCCAAGCATTCATAAAATAACACATCAATATTAATAAAATGTTATCTAAGAATATATAACCGACACATAACTTTCCGGCACATAACTTTAATTCACTAAGTGGGAATAAAATATACCGAAATACACAGTTTCTAAAATGAAGTAAAAAAAAAGAAACAATGTTGCTTGGGGAGTAGTGATACATAGTATCCTGAGAGCGTTGATAATACCATAATAAAAGGAAAGAGAAAAAACTGAACATAATTGATATATTGGGAAGATGAGCCACCAAGATAAAGTAAACAAGCTTAAAGATGAAAATTAAGATACAATGAGGATAGAAATGTGCAAAAAAAACTGTAAATCCAGTAGCTTTCCTGTTTACATATTGTTTAGAACTACTATGCTGATGATACATTTGGAGAGATGTTTTTTATGCAAATAATGTTAGATCCTGTATATTTTTGTTTGTGGTTTACTGTAAAATATCAGGGCACACTATAATCTAGTAATCCCTTTTGTATATTCTGCTGGTGGTCCCCTATTGTACTATGCAAGGACCTAATGGTTCTACCAATATATATTCAGCAGTAGGGGCAAGAGGCAGTATACTACATGGTTTTCTAGAAAAATGAATTAACTGATTAATAGAATACAGCAATGATTTACTATCAAGAAAACTAATTTGACCACGTCTATGAATTGACAAACATTTAATTTTTTTACAATGCAAAATTCCTTTTTTGTTACTTGGAAGACAAACTGATTCCTATTCTCAATTAATTTGTTGGTGCTGTTTTATTTTTTTTTACCCTAGGATCCTTCCTATAAATCCTTCTATAAATGTAGATCTGGTGGATGGAAAAGGGCTTAATTTTAGATCTTGATATTAAAAACAATTCTTACAAACCCTTTGTATAGATTTTATAATGAAGATTTGAAGAATTGAATTGTATGATAAATCATACCTTCTGCTGGTATCTCTCCTTATTTGTCTCTACATTTCCATCTGTTACCTCAGCTGGCCTCAAGAAATAGTGGTAATCCTTTGCTACCCTGTTGCAGAGATAACCTTTGCCCAAAAACATATTTTTTAACAACTTAATTTCTATAGTATTTCTATAGTTTTCCACCTTAATGCAGTTTTTCTTAAATCTACAGTATTGATTTTTTAGTATATTGTGCTTCACAGTGGGTGATGGCAATGTTGATAATGCAAGTAAGACTGGTGGGTTTAAAACATGTTTTAATCAATCTGATCAGGATCTGCTTTCTTCAGGCAATAATTGCAGACCAATTACAGCCACTTCTAAGACTGAGAACTGAGCTATCAAAGACCACAGATTGCTTAGTTCTCAGTCTTCACCAGGGGCGGACTGACAACTCATGGGGCCCCCAGGCAATAGGGGATCATGGGGCAACTGTGTCCTTCCCAAACTCAAAAAAGCCTATGAAAAAGGTACCAGGGGCATCTCATGGGGCCCCCTACTGACCCCGGGCCCTCGGGCAGTGCCCGAGTTTCCAAATGGTCAGTCCGCCCCTGGTCTTCACTGACCAGATAACTGATGTCTGCCAGTCAAGGCTCTCTGCTCTGCCCCTCCAGTGCTTGCTGGAGCACTGGACTGTGTGAGGACACTAACATAGGCAACCAGAACCACCTGAGCATTATACACATAACCACATAAATATATCAAAATATAGCACATAGTCAAAAGTGGTGATTACATTTTAAAAAATCCAACATAAAAAATTAGAAAAATAAGTAAATAGAATGGATTGTCACATAATTCATATAGAAAATACACTCCATACAGCCATCTGTGTGTCCAATAAAACATAGAAAGGGGTCAGCACTTCAAGAATATTCTTTTTTTTACTGGTTTATTACTTAAAAAGTCCCCATGTATAAGATCGGCTGATGTTTTGAGGCCTTGCTGCGTCCCTTCCTCAAGGCAGCCTAGTGAAAATGTTGCCACTATATTGCCTTGAGGAAGGGACCATGCGAGGTCTCAGAATGTCACTTCAGCATATATATTTTTTCATGCTTAGTACGCAGTCTCAAACATCCTGGAACCAATTTATACAAATTGTAAAAACTGAATTGAAAATGTATGCTGTTGACATTCACAAGAGCATGAAGTAATGATCTGCAAGGTGCTGTCCTCTATCCTAAATAAGGAATAAACCCCTTGCTTTTTTATTTGTGTTGGCATGCAAATAGCCAGAAATAGCTTTAAAGTGAACCCATGCTTTCCCTAAACAGGTTCTGTATACTTAACTGCCACTTCTGTACATATTTACAGTACTTTCACTTGACTCCAGGGGCGGACTGACCATTTGGAAACTCGGGCACTGCCCGAGGGCCCGGGGTCAGTAGGGGGCCCCATGAGATGCCCCCGGTACCTTTTTCATAGGCTTTTTTGAGTTTGGGCAAGGACACAGGGGCCCCATGATCCCCTATTGCCGAGGGCCCCATGAGTTGTCAGTCCACCCCTGCTGGACTCCATTGCTGCTCCATTTGAAGGGGAGATTTTGACTAACTCCTCTTCCTACTATATGTCAGCACTAATATTTGACAGCCTTGGCTTTATCACATAGGGGCAGGCAGATAATTCTCAGCCCTGTATCCTGACTGAGCGTCAGGACTACAAGCTTTCTCTTTGCTCCAGTTCATATGTGTAATTTGAGAAGTGGAGAAAATGGGAAGAATTTATGGTGAAATATATGAAGTAGCAATGTGAGAAAGATGGAAATATTTATATATCCTATATTCTCTATATATTCTAGTTGGGAAAAGAGGTAACAGAACAATGCAGAGTGGGGGGGGTTTATATGGGGGGAGGGAGGTTTTATTTGGGGAGGAGGGGAAATTAGATAGGGGGTGGGGAGGTATTGGGAATAAAGATAGTAAGAAATGTAATTAATGATTTGGAAATGTATTTTTTTGTATGAGAATAATGATGACATATGTATTTTATATGGAAAATAAATAAATATTTAAATAAAAAAAATATGTGTAATTTGAGTATTTAGAGAGGAATCTTCACTTGTGTTCTTAAAAATAAAAAGTTAGCAGCTACAAATACTGAAATATTGAAATTTAGTTAGGGACTAGGAGGGATAAGATAAGCAGCACTTTAGTGGGTGACAGTCTGCTTTAATCTGCTTTAACTACCTGCCGACCGCAGATAGCCGAATGACGGCTGCACTGCGGCTGGCCAGTTCTGAGTGGACGTCATATGACGTCCTCCCAGAACGCGCTCTCCTGCGCGCCCCAGGGGGCGCGCACCCGGCGATCTCCGTGATCGCTGTGTCCTACGGACACAGCTGATCACGTGATGTGGTAAAAGGCCAATCACAGCGGCCTTTTACCACGTGATCAGCGGTGTCCAATGACACGCTGATCAGAGGGAAATGCAAGTGCCGGTTCTCGGCTGTACTTTCCTCACGCTGTCGGATCGTGAGGAAAGTACTGCCAAGAACCGGCAGTTGTCAGAGCGGGGATCGGCACCGATCATCAGGGCACTGATGATCAGTGCCCTGATGATCGGTGCCCAGCAGTGCCACCCGCAAGTTCCGCCCACCTGTGCCCAGCAGTGCGCCCACTAGCTCCGCCCACCTGTGCCCAGCAGATCACCCACCTGTGCCCAGCAGATCACCCACCTGTGCCCAGCAGTGCACCCACCTGTGCCACTCTGCAGTGTCACACACCTGTGCCCAGAAGTGCCACCTACCTGTGCCCAGCAGTGCCACCCACCTGTGCCCACCCACCTGTGCCCACCAGTGCCACCCACCAGTGCTGCCCACCAGTGCCACCCACCAGTGCAGCCCAGCAGTGCTGCCAGTCAGTGCCACCAGTCAGTGCCCAGGGGTTGTGCCAGTCAGTGCCCAGCAGTGATGCCAGTCAGTGCCGTCTATCAGTACCCATCATCAGTGTCACCTATCAGTGCCGCCTATCAGTGCTGCATATTAGTGCCGCCTATCCGTGACACCTCATTAGTGGTGTCTATCAGTGCCGCCTATCCGTGCCACCTCATTAGTACTGCCTATCAGTGCCCTTTAGTGCTGCCTATCAGTGCCCATCAGTGCTGCCTCATCAATGCACATCAGTGAAGGAGAAAAAATACTTGTTTGAAAAATTTTATAATAGAAACAAAGAAACTTTTTTTTTTTTTTTTCAAATGTTTTGCAATTTTTATTTATAGCGCAAAAAGTAAAGTGCCCAGTGACGATTAAATACCACCAAAATAAAGCTCTATTTGTGAGAAAAAAATGATCAAAATTTCATATGGGTACAATGTTGCATGACCGCGCAATTGTCAATCAAAGTGCGGCAGCGCTGAAAGCTAAAATTGGCCTGGTAAATAAGGGGGTATAAGTGCCTGGTAGGCAAGTGGTTAATTTGTCAACTTTAAAAAAAAAAAAGTTTAAAATCAATACAAACATGATCTTGAAAATAGCTCACCATATATAATGACTATCATAAAGAAATTTTCCTTTCTGAAACTGAATTTAGAAACAAAATCTAGTTTAACTATGTTAAAAAATCCATTTTTACTGATATTTTATTCAAGAAAATTTCATTTTCTGTTATAATTTTCTTTTAATCAAGTTAATTACCTACTGAGACAAGATAACAGTGTGCTTGCGAAAGATAATGCAGATAACGTCTGAAACCAAATGTTTAAGAAGCTAATTAGAATTTTCTGAATATAAGTGGCACATATCTACTAGATTGTAGTTTTTCTCTTCCTTTTTTTGCTTTAAAGTGTCAGGCAATTAACTTACAGCAAAAGTGATACTCTGTTATCTAATTAAGCAATGCGTAGTCAAAGGATGCTTCGATATCTTAGGAATGTAACGCACATTGTATAATAAGCAAACCTAGAGAATTAAGTCACTGAATTGTAAAAGTCATTATTTTAAACCTTTCTTTCAAAATAAACCTGTCACTCGAAGTCTACTCTTGCAAATCTCTCCTCCTGAAAATTCTGGCTCTTTAGTTGTCATGACAAATCCTGTGTCTTCAGTAGTGAGGGATAATCTTAGTCTGATTTAAAGAGTATTGACACTAGAGACAGCCTAGTAACTAATATTCTTAAGTCAGCGACGGCATCCTTCTAATGTCTCTCACTACAGGTTTCCTTTAAGTGTCACAAAACTGAATTTGTTCTGAACTGGTGACAAAGTTACATATATCTGAAGCAGTGAAATTGACATTTACACACAGGAAAAGTCATCTGCAGTAATTTGTTGAATGTCACAATTGCTGCTTTATATGTCCCCTAGTCAGTGTTATTTTATTTAAGGTTCTTATACAGCACCGTCAATTTACACAGCGCTTTACATATATATTGTATATTCACATCATACATACACATACTAGGGCCAATTTGGACAGGAGCCAAATTCACCTACCAGCATGTCTTTGGAGTGTGGGAGGAAACTGGAGTAACCAGAGGAGACCCACGCAGGCACAGGGAGAACATGCAAACTCCAGGCAGGTAATGCCGTGGTTGGGATTCGAACCAGTGACCCTAGTACTGCCAGGTGGAAGTGCTAACCATTTAGCCACTGTGCTGAAACTGTTTTGAAAGACTGTGAGCATTCTGTGTTCAGGTTGCTCTGCCCACATTGTGGGTTTCCAAGAGATCCTGCTTAGAACATATGGGAAAGAAATGGCTAAGGAATTGGAGAAGATTAGCTACAAATCCTATTTCATATAGTGTTCAGTGGAATGATAGCATGGCCTTCTGTGATCAGAATAACCAACTACCAACGTAATACTTTTCACTTTACAAGGGATGGAGCAAGGGGCGGACTGACCATTCGAGCACTCGGGCACCCGGGGTCAGTAGGGGACCCCATGAAATGCCCCTGGTACCTTTTTTATAGGCTTTTTTGAGTTTGGGCAAAGACACAGGGGCCCCATGATCTCCTATTGCCCGGGGGCCCCATGAGTTGTCAGTCCGCCCCTGGATGGAGCAGCCTAGAATTTGAAGAAAGGACAATTTTTGCTTGAGGGATTCTGAACATTGGAATCTCTTCTCTTTTTGAATAGGCATGTATTCTGTATAAAAATATAAAAAAATACCCTGTTTATGTTCTGTACATACAGTATGTAACAATATAATGCATTATACAGTATGTAATATAATTACACATACATACCAAAAATGAAGACCTCCGGTTTTGACTTCTACTGCTTTAGCAGCACCTCTAGTGAGCTCTGGCTTCATGGGACTGTAAACCCTCATATAAAACCTACTGAAGCCTGTCAAGACACCCAACACGGCTACCTACATGGCTGTCATGGAACACCCAGGGAATCATCGATTCCTAGCTTAATCGAAAAAAAACTTCTAATCTGGAGCAACAGATGTTCCAGACTTGACAGACCTCCCATGACTTTGTAAATTCTGGGTTGGTTAAGACACAGGTTCACCTTTGAATGGCTTACCATACAGTATGTTGTCAAGTCTACACCAATAATGATTAGGGACAGAGGATAAAGATACAGAGCATATAAGTATATACAGTGTAATACATAGGGTTGTCCCACAACCGGGGTTTGAAGTTCCCATCTGCTCCAGGGCTCTAGAAAAGGTCACAGAAATCCAGCAGTGCCTTAGCAAACAAACAGTCAACAGCCCTCTCACCATGTGTCCTGTTCCACACAATGTCATTGATCTGCTGGTTGTTCTTGCCTCAGGCCTCTCTCACAAGTGGGTTATTCCTGAGTAATCAAAACTGCTTCCCTTATCATCCCTCTTAAAGGGACCATAACCCAAAAAACAATGACACAGATATACTTTCCAGGACTCATCCATGACTACCTGTAGGTATCCCCCCCCCCCCTGCCTTGATGCAGAAGTGTCAGAGGCAATGTGGGACACTCTGCAGTGTACTTTAGAGAAGGCATCAGCATCCTTATCGTTTCCCATGTTTCACCCCAAATTTGAAGCTTTTTAGGGACAAGACCCCCCTGATTCATTGGAATATGCTCAAATGGTAAATCGATAATAGGAAAAGACATCTAGAATGCAAAAATGGAACAGTTATCTGACAAGTTGGACAGGAAGCACAATACCTTTTTACATCAGCAGGGATTTCTGTTATACATGTCTTTGGTTTATCACCCTCCAGGTGTCCTCCTAATGGGTCACTGTAAGCCAAGTCAAATACCATGCATATAAAAGGCTAAGGGATCATTAATTGGTCAACCACCTCACCCCAGACTTTGGTGACTCAGTATAGCAAATCAATATTGACTGCAAAGGGTGGAAATCTTATTTTGGCTTCAGGCACTTGTGACCAGGGGCATCCCTAGGCAGGTGCAAGGGGTGCGCGCTGCACTAGGTGACACCTTTTCCACGGGGTGACTCTGGACCAGCTCCTCCAGGGGCGGACTGACCATTTGGGCACTGCCCGAGGGCCTGGGGTCATTACAGGGCCCCATGAGAGGCTCAGTCCATCCCTGTATGGGCCACTTCTGAAATAAGCAAGCATTGAGGGGACGGACAGTGAGGCAGGCACTTCAGACACCTCTCCTCCTTGGAGTTTCAGCAGAGGGGCGGGTCCACATCTCTGCCACAGGTGCTGAAGTCGGAGAGCTGGAGGGGCGGGCAGAGTATGTAGCAGGTCAGTGCGTAATCCCCAGACCCTGGTGACAGCACTGCAGCTTCATGTAGTAGGTAGGGGGGAGAGAGAGGGGGGGACATAAAGAGGGCAGAAGGCAGAAAGAGGGCAGAGGGAGAGAAGAGAGAGAAGGCAGAGAGAGATCTGATCCATCCTGCGAGGATTGTCAGAGGGGGTGTCACCAAGTGTTACCGCACCGGGTGACACCAACCCTAGGGATGCCACTACTTGTGACACCACATTAATCACTGTGAATTGTTCCCTGGGACACTTGGGTAGTAACTATCTGACTCTACCTGTAGTGATCTTGGCCTGTGTTTGGACTCTGTATCCTGCTTCTTGATTTGGCGCCTCACTTCCCAGCTGTGAATTGACCTTGACTCTGCCTTATTTACCTGTACCTTGATGTCAGGCTGTTAATGACCCTTGACTTGTGTCCTGCTTTAACTCCTGTCTTTTTATCAAGGGTCGCCATGTTCTGGCCTTTGGTCCTTGTCAGGTGGTCCACATTCATCTATGTCCTGCAACCAACAGTTGGTGTTTCCTGCTACATTAGTCCTTGCACCACAATGTGTCCTCACATCTCCTGTCAACACTACAAGGGGTATTGGGCAAGAGATGCAAGAGAAGATTCCTCTCCAACTCAATCTCCACATTGCATGTTCATGCGCAAGGGGTGTTCATAATTCCAAGCAAAAGGCTCACTACAAGACATGCATTAGCATGCATGCACAAATGTATTAGCATGCACATTGAGCAGTGTGTGCGTAGGCTCATGTGCATGCTTGGCACTGGTATAGGTACCATACAGCTTATTTAAGATGGATTGTGACACAATTAGGTTGCTGAGTGGTCTTCAGTTGGCCCGTAATTTACCTGTGACCTGACCTACTATGTTTATGACTCTGCTTGCCTTTGACCTGTTTTTGGATTCCTGTCTACCTGTTGTGACCTTGACCTGTGTTTAGACTCTGTATCCTGCTTCTTGATTTTGTGCCTCACTACCCAGCGATGAATTGACCTTGACTCTGCCTTATATACCTGTATCTTGCTGTCAGGCTGTTGATGACCCTTGATATGTGTCCTGCCTTCACTCCTGTCTCTTTATCAAGGGTTGTCATATTCTGGTCTCTGGTCCTTGTCAGGTGGTCCACAGTCATCTATGTCCTGCAACCAACAGTTGGCGTTGCTTGCTACATTACCCCCTGTACCAAAATGTGTCCTCAAATCTCCTGTCAACACTAACAGGGGTATTGGACAAGAGATGCTACAGAAGACCCCTTCCAGCTCAATCTCCACAAGGTATATGACACTTGGTTTTGCTGTCCACACTGATAGGGGCCCTTGGGACTTTGCAGGTCCCAACATATCCTCAACCATGGAGTTATCTACCATCTTAACCAGTCAGTCCATCATCTGGGGTTCCCTATGGCTGAACCAATACTGAAGCTCAGTTGGAAGCACTCTTAAGTAGTGGTCCACAACAAACCATTCTATGATCTGAAGTTCAATCAGTTTCTCTGGCTGTAGCTGTTTCGTAGCAAATTAAATCAGGTCACACATTAGGAAGTTACTAGCTAGTGTGATATTTCCAGCAATGCATCTTGTGTGCTCAGACAGCAACAGTCATTCCAAGATGAGCCAAAAGAACCCCCTTTAGCTTGGCATAATTTTGGGCATCAGCCATTGGTAAATCATAATAAGCCTTCTGTGGTTTCCCCAGTGGGAACAAGATAAGGTTGGCCCAACTGTCTTAAGGCCATCACTTCTATCAATGTTGCATTCAAAAGTGGTTAGGAATGCATCCACATCATCGTGGGCAGTGAGTTTTTGTAAGAAATGGCTGGCCTTCACTGTCACTGGGTTGCTAGGGACAACAACTGTCTTCAGACACTTTTGTGAAGGCCTGTTCCCAGTGTGCCTGAACTTTCTTGTGTCAGTGGTTGGTTTCCACAGAGGCCTTCTGCTGGGTTGCTGTAGCCTGAACCAAGGTTTTTTGACTTCCTTCATGCCCCATTTAGTGGTTTGCAGTGCTGCACTGACCCACAATATGTTACTGTTCCTATATTTGTCAGTCTCTTGCTTCATACCACTTTTCCTGCTCATTCTTCACCGCCAGTTATGAAATTTGGCTCTCTGGATGACTAGCCAGGCATATTGTTTGTAAAAATAAACAAGAGGGTCAAACAAAACAGCTTATCTTCAACAACACAAACAAAACATTCCACATTCTAGTACAACACAAAGCTTCAGCTCACCACAAGCATAAACTTCTTCCACAACAAGTCTTTTGAAGTTCCCACGTGCTTTAGAGGTCCTAGGTGGGGTAGGACACTACTCAAAACTGAGCCAGTGCTGACTGAGGCCATACACAGTCATATCCACATCTGAAGCATTGGGTTGGCTTTGAGAGGCGTCTTACCCCACAATGTCCACACTTCTGAATTAGTGCCTGATACCTACTTCCACTTTTTGAATATTGGTAGGGACACCTATTAACCTCCAGCTTTGAGCAGTGGTCTAAGTCTACATGTACTTTAGGGTTTCATTATAGTCACAGAAGTCAAGCAGTACCTTAGCAAAAGAGCAGGTCACAGCCCTCTCACGCTGTGTAATTCTCCACACTACCTCATGGACCTGCTGGATGCTATTGCCCTTATCAAGATTCTCTTATAGGTGGGTTAATCCTCAGTGCTCAAAACTTCTTTAATTGCTCCTTATAGGGACCGCAATCCAAATAACAGTGACACATATCTACTCTCAAGGAATCATCCTTGATGTCCTGTACAACAGATACTCCCTGAATCAAAATATTATCACCTTTAAATTTTAAAGCCGATCTCCAGCTTTTTGTGAAGTTTAAATGATTAATTTTGACCAAGTTGAACCATTCCTAAGAAACGTTGTATTCTCTGAATGACCAACTTGGTCTAACCAAGCTGTTTAAAGTTCACTAAAAGCTGGAGATCAGCTTTAATATCATGTTATATTTTGTGCAGGAATTAATCCAGTTCTTGCATAAAACAATCTACTGAGCTGGCCATAACTAGTTCCTGATAGAGTCTGCTCCACACAGCTCTTACTGTGAAGAAGCCTTTCCATATATGGAGGTAAATCTCTTTTCCTCCAGATGTAAAGGGTGCCCCCATTGTCCAATGCAATGACCTCAAAGTGAATAATTATGCACCAAGTTCACTATATTGATCGCGTATTTATGCATGTTAATCATATTCTCCTTTCTCTTCTAAAGAGAGAATAAAATCAGTTCAGTTAATCTTTCCTCGTAGCTGAGGTCTTCAATCAATTTGGTTGCCTTTCTCCAGTTCCTCAATACCCTTTTTGTTAACTGCATTTTCCGCCTGAGGTCATACTAATGAATTGTATAGGAACAAAATTATGTCTTTCTCTATGGAGTCTATACCTGTTTAATACAAGAAAGTATTTTACTTGTTTTAGAAACTGCAGCTTGGCCTTTCATGCTAATGTTAAAGAATAAGTTCATATTTGGGAACATATTACATATTCTTACATGTTCCACCCATTTGTAGGGTGGAACATGTAACAAGCCTACCCCCCCAAAACAGCAGTGCGGGGAGAAGTTCCCCATACTAGCTGTCAGGTTTGGAAATTAGCACGGCTTCCGGGCTTGTCATGCATTCACAGAGTTCTGTGAATTAATGAACTACAAGTTCATTGTAGTGGCTGTCAGCTTGTAGTTCATTGATTCTTCCTGTCAATATATCTGCTTGCCCGTATGGGATGTACCGGCAAGCAGATATATTGACACTATATCGTAGTGTTGGGTCACCCCTTTAAATCATTGGATTCAGATGTATAAAATCAAGTATTTAGGCAGGCTTAGGTCAGCACATGCTAAAGAGCACAGTGCACAGAAGTCGCCAATTGTCTGCGGAGTCAAAAGCTAAAGACTTTCAAACTTCATGTGGCCTTCAGATTAGCACAGTAGCAGTGCATAGAGAGCTTCATGGAATAGGTTTCCATGGCTGAGCATCTGCATCCAAGCCTTACATCACCAAGTGCAATGCAAAGCGTCAGATACAGTAATGTGAAGCACACCGCCACTTGACTCTAGAGCAGTGGAGACATGTTCTCTGGAGTGACAAATCATGCTTCCCTGTCTGGCAATGCGATGGACATGTCTGGGTCTGGCAGTTGCCAGGAGAACGATACTTGCCTGACTGCAATGTGACAAGTGTAAAGTTTGGTGGAGGAGGGATTATGGTGCCTGTGTGGTTTTTATTTTTTGCGCTATAAAAAAAAAGGCTGACAATTTTGAGGAAAAAAAACAATATTTTGGACTTTTTGCTATAAAACATGTCCAGTAAAAAAAAATGTAAAAATCTAATTTAGTCATATATTTCTGCCAAAATGCATTCTGCGACATGTCTTTGCTAAAAAAAAAAAAAACAATACGTGTAAATTAATTGGTTTACGTTAAAGTTATAGTGTTTACAAATGGCGGGAAAGATACTGGGATTTTTAGTTTTTTTTCATACTAATAATGGCGGCGATCAGCGACTTATGGCGGCGATCAGCAACTTATGACGGGACAGCGGTGGACATTCTGACATTGGGGGGTACTGACATGGGGTCACTGACATCCCCAGTGACACCAATACAGTGATCAGTGCAAAAAATAAAACACTGACACTGTACTAATGGCACTGAGGAGGAAGGGGTTACGTTTATTTTTCAGGGAAAGGGTTAACTGTGTGAGGGGAGTGTTATACTAGGGGGCGGGGGTGTGTACTGCACGGGACACCACTGATCAGGAGAGAGAAACTCTTCTGTCCCGATCAGCTTGTCCTGGAGCTGTCAGGGAACTGACAGAAAGCACAGCTACTGCAGCTGTGCTCTCTGTCAGCGATTGCCGCCGATCGCCGGGACATAGCCGGTAACGTCCGGCTGTGACCCGGCGACTGACAGCCGCGGCTGTGATCGGCGCGCCCCCTACCTGTTTACAAAAACACGTTTTAAAACGTGGTTTTGCCCAGCCGTGCCGCCCTGCCGCCATATTTATACAGTGGCTGGGCGGCATGTGGTTAAATATACTATATCCACATCCACTATGTTTTCTGTTTCTTTGCTTCCCTCATTAGGCAGCTTTAGCTGTTCGAACAAACACCCTAACTTTTGTCATTTGCCTCCTGTTAGGTGTGAGCTGAGCTTCATATACTGTATCCTTCTATATATAACAGCTTACCACTGTCAATAGTGCCTAAGGGAGCAGCAGGTGCTGACAACCACTATATCCTGCTATCACCATCACATTGGCTTACATGGCTATAAGTCCACAGCCACATAAGCAGAGGCTATCCTCAATCTATTACTATCCTGCTCACATTCATGCCTACTGACCCCCAAATTTACACCAATTACTAGCTGCAATTCTTTTTTTTGTTGTAATTAACAGGTTTTTTTTGGTTTTCACATATATATACAGTGGGGATCGAAAGTTTGGGCACCCCAGCTAAAAATTTGTATTAATGTGCATAAAGAAGCCAAGGAAAGATGGAAAAATCTCCAAAAGGCATCAAATTACAGATTAGACATTCTTATAATATGTCAACAAAAGTTAGATTTTTTTTCAATCATTTACACTTTCAAAATAACAGAAAACAAAAAAATGGCGCCTGCAAAAGTTTGGGCACCCTGCAGAGTTATTATCTTGTACTGCCCCCAGTCTTCCAGTTCTTTGAGATTTCTGGGCTGTCTGTCACGCACTGCTCTTTTAAGGTCTAAACATAGATTTTCAATTATGTTGAGGTCAGGAGATTGTGAAGGCCATGGAAAAACCTTCAGTTTACGCCTCTTGATGTAATCCCCCGTGGATTTCGAGGTGTGTTTAGGATCATTATCCATTTGTAGAAGCCATCCTCTCTTTAACTTCAGCTTTTTCACAGATGGCATCAAGTTACCATCCAAAATTTGCTGAAATTTTATTGAATCCATTTTTCCTTCTACTCGTGAGATGTTCCCTGTGCCACTGACTGCAACACAACCCCAAAGCATGATTGATCCAACCCCATGCTTAACAGTTGGACAGAGGTTCTTTTCATTAAATTCTGTGCCCCTTCTTCTCCAAATGTACCTTTGCTCATTCCGGCCAAAAAAGTTCAATTTTAACCTCATCGGTCCACAGAACTTGTTTCCAAAATGCATCAGGTTTGTCTATATGTTCGTTTGCAAAGTTCAAACGATGATTTATGTGGTGAGGACGTAGAAGAGGTTTTCTTCTGATGACTCTTCCATGAAGACCATATTTGTACAAGTATCTCTTTATAGTGGAATAGTGTACCACAACTCCAGTGTCTGCCAGATCTTTCTGGAGGGATCGTGCAGTCAAACGTGGGTTTTGAATTGCAATCCTGCGAGCTGTTCTGTCTGATATTTTTCTTGGTCTTCCAGATCTTGCTTTAACTTCCACTGTTCCTGATGACTGCCATTTCTTAATTACATTCCGAACAGAGGATATTGACATCTGAAAACGCTTTGCTATCTTCTTATAGCCTTCTCCAGCTTTGTGAGCGTTAACTATTTTCAGTTTCAGTTTTCTAGACAACTGCTTAGAAGAACCCATGGTGCTGATTGTTGGGGCAAGGTCAGATGAGTCTGAGCATTTAAAAACTTTGAGATTGACTTCACCTGGTCTTCCCAGACGATGATTGAGAACAATCCATGACACTGGCAGGTCTCAGCTTTGCAAAGGGGGCAGTGCATGCTATAAATTCTGCAGGGTGCCCAAACTTTTGCAGACGCCATTTTTTTGTTTTCTGTTATTTTCAAAGTGTAAATGATGGAAATAAAATCTAACTTTTGTTGCCATATTATAAGAATGTCTAATCTGTAATTTGATGCCTTTTGGAGATTTTTCCATCTTTCCTTGGCTTCTTTATGCACATTAATACAAATTTTTAGCTAGGGTGCCCAAACTTTCGATCTCCTCTGTATACAAACAGCAAATTTGAAAGAGGAACAAAAGAGAAAAGAAGGAGCACATCGATGCTAAAAATCTGCATGGTTACAAAACATAATAATGTCACAGAGTAACAGTGGGGAGACCATTAGAACTGTACATTTGGAGAAAGGTGGGAAGAGGTAAAATTATCCAATGGGTGCCACACTGCCTCGAACACAGCAATCAAACAGGCATGTAGAGTGGTCAAGTATTCCATCTGTCTCACATCAACAATAATTTTAAACAGAGTCGGCATCGAAGGAGGTATAGAGGATAGCCAACACATAGGAATGCTTCTTCTAGCCGCAGTCAGAATGTGTGTGGAGAGTTTCCTGGCCATTTTGGGAAGACCTGGGAATGGCAGGCTCAATAGAAAGTATAGGGGCTCAAAAGGAAGAGAAGTATGCAATAGCAATTGTAAAAAGGACAAAGCCTCTTTCAAAAAAGGAACAATGGATCCACAGGTCCAAAAATATGGAAGAGGGAGCCAAAGTCCTTCCCGCAGCGCCAGCAGGAGGAAGAAGCATTTGGGTTAAAGGCATGGATTACATTGGGTGTTTTGTACCACAGCTTCATAATTTTGTATGTATTTTCCTTATAAACCACACAAACAGAAGATTTAGATGCGTTTTCCCAAATTTTCTTCCGCAGTGTCAGATCAGTGTCACATTGTAAAAACTGAGACCACTTGTGCATGTAATGATGAGTGTCATTAGAAAGGGGGGAAGCATCCATAAGAAGCTTATATGTCTTAGAAATTATGCGCCTTTGATGCTGACCTTGTATGCATAGACACTCAAAGGGAGTGGGTTTTCCAAGAGTCAATGTGGGGGACATGTTAGAGAAGAAGTGGCGTATCTGGAGGCAGATATATAAATGTTGGGAAGGTAGATCTTTTTTCTGGAGGTATGAGAATGGTTGCAGCTTCCAAGTTACAGGGTGTACCAAGTGGAGTAGTTGGAAGAAATTGGCTATGACCCAAGGGAGCACCCGGGGCATGGCCAGATAATCTGGGAGGTTGGGGTTAGAGAGGATATTGGTCAGTGGGGAGCAATCTGAGGTCAATACAAATTTAGTCTTACATTTCTGCCAGATATTCATAGAGAATTGCATGGGGCCAAGGAAGAGATGACGGATAGAGGCAAGATCCACCGCAGAGGTCAACCAAAGGAGAGAACAAGGATGAGTCGGAGTCAATTGTAAGGACTCAATCTCAATCCACAGGTTGGGAGGATAATGGGTGGACCATGATGTAAGAAAATAGAGGTGAGTAGCATAATAACAGGTCACGATGTCACGAGGTCTAGGCCTCCCCTAGAACGCAGAGAAAGTAGTACACTACGTGCGATTCTATGTCACTTATTATGCCAAATGAAGTGTAGAAGAGATTTCTGGAGGGAATGTAGTTTGGACATAGGAACAGGAAGAGTCGCAAATAAATACAGGAGTTTGGGCAGCACAGTCATTTTTATTACGTTGATGCGTCCCAGGAAGGATATAGGTAGGGTATCCCAGAATTTCAAGGAGCGGGAGATAGCTATACATAAGGGGGGAAAATTGGCATCATATATAGAACCATAGCAGGAACTGAGGCTAGTACCCAAATATTTTAAAGAATGAGTGCACCATCGATAAGGGAAGGATTCTTGGAGGGACGAGAGGACAGCTGGTGGGACGTGAAGTGGGAGTGCTTCAGTTTTGGTTGTATTAACTTTGGACCCTGAGAGGGTCCTGAATTGATGTAAAATTTTATGTAATACGGGAAGAGAGATTTGAGGATTTGAGAGTATAAGGAGTATATCGTCTTCAAATAGGGATAGTTTGTACTCACGGCTATGAGAAAATATCCCTTGTATGTCGGGGTGAGACCAGATTGTAAGCTCCAAGGAGCAGGGCCCTCCTATCCCTCTTGTATTGAACTGTATTGTTGCTGTATTGTCTCCCGTTATATTGTAAAGCACTGAGCAAACTGTTGGCGCCATAAATCCTGTATAATAATAATAATTGCAATAGCTAACGGTTCCAGGCAGAGAATAAACAATACAGGGGAGAGCAGGCATCCCTGTCGCGTACCATTCGACATCTTGAAAGGGGGTGAAAGAAAGGAGGCCAATCTGACCTGTGAGGAAGGGAAAGCGTAAAGAGCTTTCAAAGCTGCCACGAACGGGCCACGGAAGCCAAACTTCTCCAAGACCATAAACACTGAGGTGGTCAAAAGCTTTTTGAGCATCTAAGCTCAATAAAATGGTAGGGGTAGAAGACCGGTTAACCAAGTCAACCAGGTCAATGGATCTCCTGGTATTGTCCACTGCATGTCTGGCAGGAACAAAGCCTACTTAGTCTCTGTGTATGAGCCTGGAGATGATTCTGGACAGCCTATTGGCTAGGATCTTAGTAAAGATCTTGTAGTCAGAGTTTAGTAGAGCAATAGGATGATAATTTTCTAAGATAGAATGATCCTTGTCAGGTTTGGGAATTACAGAAATATATGCACGGGAGAAGTCAGCCTGGGGAGTAATTCCCTTGAAAAAATCTTGATAAAGAGAGAGAAGATGAGGAGCCAGAATACCAATGAAGGTTTTGTAATAAGAGTAGGGCAGTCCATCTGGTCCCGGGGTTTTGCATGAGGGGAGATGTTTAACTGTATCAAATAGTTTTTCAGATGAAATGTCAGCATTAAGGGCCGAGATGTCAGAAGGCGATAGCTTCGGTAACAGTAGAGGGTTAAAAAACCTATCAAAGGATGTCTCTGTAAGGGGGGATGGAGATCTGGGGTCAAACAGTAAAGGGTCTCATAATATGAGCCAAAAAGGGAGAACATAACATGGGGATCATAGGTAGGGTCTCCATTCGGCTGGATAAGATGGTCTGGCATCGTAGAGGGAGATTGTGCTTTGAGTCGATTGATGAGCATAGAGTGAGGTTTGTTAGAGAATTCATAGAATTTCTGTTTGACCCAGAGAAGAGATTGTGTGGACTTGCAGGCATCAAGGGCCTTAATTTGGTCACGAAAAGAGGTCACTTTGTGCAGCCCAGAAATAGACGGTTTTGCAGAAGTCTACGTTCAGCCAGGGTTAACTGGCTAACTAGGGAAATCTTGGCACTCTCTGAGGATTTCTTCAAACAAGAAACCATTGAGATGCAGAGATCCCGAAATACCACCTTGTGGGCTTCCCACACGGTCAAGGTAGATGGTACGGAGCTGACATTGTGGTGAAAGTACATGTCAAGTCCCTGCAAGAGCTCACAATGGAGATGTTCCGTGTTTAAAAAGGTCTCATTGAGGCGCCAATGGCATGCCTTTGGCATAATTTTAGGGAATAAAAGATTTAAGGTCAAAGTGGCATGGTCAGACCATGTGATAGGATTGATGTCAGAGGAAACCAGAAGAGGGAGCAGAGGAGCTGAGATAAAAAAAAGTGATCTATATGGGAATAACTACGATGAGGAGTGGAGTAGAAAGTGAATTGTTTGTGAAGACGGTGTCTAATCCTCCAGGCATCAAAGAGACGATGCTCCCTGATCAATTTGTTAAAGGATTTCGAGGAGGAGCATTGCCACTTCAAAGAGTGGACGCGAAGAGAACTTACCTGTCTTTGTGTGGTGAAAGGATTAAATTAAAGTCTCCCCCTAAAATCATGTAAGGAACCTAAATTGGCGCATCACCTTAAAAGCCCCTAAAGGTCATCATCTCAGAGTTACCTTGAGTAATGGGCCTAGAATTTTTGCTCTTACTCTAGCATGTGCAGTGATATGTAGCATGTGTATCACAAGCAACAATTTAATACGTAAGTGCCCTGACTGGCGCATGTATGTTCCTATGTGTGCATACTTGGGAGCGGGGTTGACTAAAAACATTTGGGGGTTTAAGTGCTTGAATTTTTTTTATTTTTTGTTTTTATTTTTTTTTACTTTCTTAAATTTTATTTATATCACATTGGGAATGAAAAAATCTCCTGTATGATATTTTAAGACAGGATCTCTTTAATGAAAAATCAGGGGTCTATTAGACCCCAGATCGCTGACCTGCTTTTTATTAAAGTTAATGAAGTGCAGTGTCTGAAAGTGCTTAAGAAAGTGGCACTATTATACTGGAAGTAACTCTTTACATGTTGCTTCTAGGTTCATTCTAGACAGGAGGAATCAGCAAATAGATGTTTACTGGTCTTCCTCCCCTGCACCCAGAGACACCCGCCATGTAGGTCTGGGGTCTGCAGGTGGAACAACAGAGCCTGGGAAGCATGGTGTGGAGTTAAACGGGGGGGGGGGGGGACATTCTGGAGTTCACAGAAAAATACTGGATGGCTATACAGCCACCTAAATACTTTCATTAGAAAGCCAGAAGTTAACTTTTGGAGTGTGCACAAATCAAAATTAGGTTTTAAAATAGTAATGGTAATTATAAGGAACACATATAGGACCTCCATCTGATATTTAGGAGAGATACTGTATAAGCAGCTGCTGTGTGAGTATGAATGCATCAATGAAAATATATGCCTATGTGATTTTAACTGTATAATTCTAATTGCATTTTTGAAAAAAAAAAAAAGATGTTTACTGAGCTCAGTAGCTCAGGCTTAAAATCACACCACTGAATGAGTCAGAAAAAGTGATTTACACTACCTCTTTTAACCTCCCTAGCGGTATTCCCGAGTGTAGCTCGGGGTAAAATTTCTATACCAAAAGCGGTAACCCCGAGCTACACTCGGGCTTACCATGCAGCGCTGCATAGGGAGTCCCTGCAGCACTTACCTTGTCCTTCGCTCCCGCGATGTGTCCCCTGCAGCGTCCCCGGCCATCTCCTCCGGCCGATGCCGGCATCCGGCTCCTGTGTTCTGGTCCCTGTGACGTCGGGAAATTTGAAAATTTAAAAAAAATTTCATTTTTTTCAAAGCGATTTTTCATAGTAAAACATTGCTGTTTCAACCCATTTCACATACATTTTGTCCCTAGTGCTTTGTCCGGCGCCCTGCCGGCATTTTGAATGTTCTTTCTGCCTGGAAACTTAGAAAAGTCCACGGCGTCCAAAAAGCGTCCCTCTAGGTCAAAAGCGGTTTTAGACCGGCTAGAGAACAGCGATAGTAAATCAGAACCACTTGCAGAATTGAGTGATTCGTGGAGAAATTCGTCATCAGACACTGAAAACAATTTTGCGACTTTGCTCAGTGATGTGCGAACTTCGCGCTATATTTCAAATTTCAGTGTTTTTGGTTTGCTTATATTATCGAATTAAATGTAATATTATTATATTATTATTTTTTATGATTATTTATTAAATTATAATTTATGATTTTGTGTTTTCAAATTTTATCATATCCGGGATGTTTGATAGACTCTTGTTCGGACAGATTTCAGTGAGTTATTCCTAAATATTACAGCCTACAATAAAAAACTACATATTTCCATGCAGAATAATGGTACCGCTTTCAGCACCAAAAATCGGAAATAATCTTAACTCTCTGCTTTGTAAGGATCCATAAAGACTTTGAATTAGGGAGAGAAAGCCCAAAAGCTAATAGCTTTTGTTGTGTAATGCTTTTCAACAACAAAGTTCTGAGTATGTTTTTGATCAATAGTAAAAATATTTTAAAAAAATACTTATAGTGTATAGTTTTCCTTTAAACTACTCTTCTGCCATTTGTTACATTACTTTGAGTTTTTAAATATCTTAAATGAATATAGTTTATCTATTGATTGTGCCTTCTTCTGTGATGCTAACAATATTCATCTTGCAATGTACTTTTACAGGTCTTTATTCAGTTTGCTGCACAACAGGAACAATATCCCAGTCCTATGATGAAACGTTCAGTGGACAGTGTTAGACAGCAACTACCAGCCTGAGAAAACAAGCATTCTAATTGCTTTCAAATAAAACATGAAGAAGTAGTTCAGCTTTTGATCCACATTTAGCCATAAGCACAAATCACAACTTTATTCTTTTTCTTCCCTTCAGGCAAGATCTACTATAAAATTGCAAACAAAGGTCTATTTAGTATGATACTGTATTAAAAGTGTACTTTAGTTACAGAATTGTATATTGCTGAATTAGTGTGTTTTACTGTGTATTGTTAATATAGGTCATTTTTACTGTGGATACACTAAGATGAGATATAATAATATATACTAAAATAACATGGTTAACAATGCATGAAATAAAGAGGAACTTTACAATAAATGAACAGTTACATAGAATTTAGGTTGGGCAAATGCACTTAGAAGCCAAAAGATAGTTCTTATGGATGTCAGATGTACTATAAGCATTACTTTGATCCCTCTCTGATGTACACATACAGCAATTCTTTTTTCCCTCATTGTAGAGTTCATGGATAAAATGAACCTGTGCCTAGACTATGCACATAAAAAGATTTCCATAGTCTTAACAAGCAGTAAAAGTACTTTAGGTGTCAGGGCTCCAGGGTGTGACCAGAGGTATGTGAACTGACGCAGGGAAATGCAGGCTTCAGATATGTTATAACAATATAATTTATTAACACTAACAATACATAAACGCAGTGCAATACTAAAACATAACACAGTGCAAACGAACCAAACCAAACCACCCACAGATAACAATACATACAATGCAAGCGTCGTCAGGCAGGCCGGGTCAATAACAATCGGGCAGGTAGGAACAGGAGGAGTAGGCAGAGAGAAGTCAGGTCACGAGCCAGGTACAGCAACTAACGGGCAGGTAGGTACAGGGGGTCAGGCAGAGAATAGTTGGGGTCACAAGCCAGGGATAAAACAGGAGAAGTCAGCAGAGGTCCGGAACAGGCAGGGTCAGCAACGAATCAGTCAGACAGGAACAGGGACAGGGATGCAGGTAACAAGATACAGGGGCCCAGGAAAAACACACACCAAGGCCCAGACTGCAGGTCTGGCCATCCCTTAAATACACCTGCATAATCAGCTTCAGGTGTTTGGATGGCTGCAGGGTTGAGTCTCTGATTGCTAAGAGCACCCGCTGGCGAGCCCTGGTACTGCAGCCCACAAGGCAGGTGAGTCCCACCATTACTGGCAAGTCCATTCCTGACATTAGGGCTCCATGCACACTAAAAAACACTGCAATAGTGTTTTTTAGTAGCATTTAGAAGCATTTAGTAGTTTTGTTAGAGTTTTTACAGTATATGTAGGGGGAAAAAAGCTACAAAAAAGTTGTTAGAAGTGTTTTAGTAGTGTTTAGGAGCGTTCAGCATTTTTTTCTGCCAGAAATGCTCCTAAATGCTGAAGCTTGAAAAATGCTACTAGTCTAAAATAGTGTGCATGGACACATAGGATAACACTATTGGCTTCTAGAAGCAGAAAATAAATGCTGATAACACCTTCTAGGTGCTTAAAAAAAATGCTAGCGTGCATGGAGCCTAAAGAAATTCCTCATTAACCAGTGTTGATTAAGGCATTATGGAGCAACTAATCTTCAAAATTCTCATCAGAAGCCCTAATATTGCTTATTTTTATTGGTTATGGCAGCAGATTCTGGTCCCTGGTGATCACAGTACCAACTACAGGTAAAGGTGTACCTCCTCTGTCTACCTGTTTAGCTACCTCATAGCACCATTTCATACAGTATAACCTACCAGAATATGGCCAGTTGAATGGACTTTTATGGACTACAAAAAAAACAAACACTTAGCACAATATTATTGGTACTATTTATTGGATAAAAAACATCACATAGATAACAGCCACATAATTTGTGTCTATAAATTAGTGAAGCGCTATAAATAATATATATAACATAGTGCCATTAATAACTCATAGTGCTGTATGAAAATATACTAATACATTCACAAAAGTATAAATGAGTGAAAAACAATGTAATAAGTTATAAATATATGTCCAAATAATTCATAAATCCAATTGGTAAACTGATAATTGTGATTCACACACATAAATCATCAATGTGCATATAAAAAAACAAGTCCATGCAGGTGTAACTTGTGAAAACAAGAAGAGTGATCTTCACTTCTACTGCTCAAAAATCCTCAAATGGCAGCAATGCCTGCTCACCTCCCCACACTGACCCACACAGGGCCAAATGGGCTATTAATCTCCTCTATGGCCGATCCTTTATTGCAGGTAGCTCATCAAGGGATCGCAGGACTTCCACTCCACCTCCAATTTGTCTCCTTGTCACAAATAGATGTTTCACCTCATCCCATAGGTGTGTAACATGAAGTAAGGGAAACTAATATGGCTGCTGCGTCCGGACATGCGTCCCCACGTGACGTAACTCGAAACCGGATATGGCGTACCGACGCGTTGCGTCACGTGCGTCGTGACTTCATCAGGGTTAACGCCCACCGGTGCCCATAATGTCCTTATATAGGATTCAATCCGATCGTTATGTTGAATGAGAGGGCGGGCCCACGGTGGCCATTTTCTCAGAGCCCACTGCTCTCACTTAACTATGGATTGAAGGGCTTGATTGTAATACCCCATCTGATCCTTATGCTTAGTGCGAGGGCGGGCTTACTGCGGCCATTTACCTAGAGTCCGCTCCTCTCGCCTAGCTTGAAACTAAGGGACTTGAATACAATACCCCAAATGAGGTGTGACCTAAATAATATGTATTATATAAAAGCAATTTTTAATCTTTTGGAGTGTGTATATCTAATAATAATCAAATAATATTTATTATAAAATAAGAATTAAAAACTCATTTATTTATTTTAAAACCCATCATGTTAATTATAAATAAACCAAATCAAATATATATAATTATAACTAAATAATTAATAAATTATATATATTAAAAAAATATTTTTCTTATATATAAAATGGCACTTATTAATCTTAATTACACTTATATCTGGATACAAGTTGGAAACATGATTAAATTAGGATCCCTGTACAGAAATATATATAAAACATTTTTTATAAAATATATATATATATATATATATATATATATATATATATATATATATAAAAAAAATCTATAAAATTAAAATTATTTATTTAATAAATTTAATTAAATAAAAATAAAAATGTCATAAAATAAAAAATAAATCATGTAATACACTTATGGCTTGAGTTTACAATAATACACTTTTTATATGTGTAAACCAGATAATTATAAGATACTCTATAAATACACAATATAAATAAAAACACAGCCTCTAAATTACGCTAAACAATTAAAATATTATTAACCAGGGAGCCCCTAAATACATAAACTACCTAACGGTTAAAAGTCACTAATGAAGCAATTCAGATCAAATTCCACATTGAGTCCATAAGGTGCCTGCGTGTGCATAATGTAAATCCATCTCGATTCCGCTTGGCTCAGAGATTTGACCTTACTACTTCCTCTCCAATGTTTGGTATATTTTTGAATACCCCAAAATTTCAAACCCAAAGGGTCTTTATTATGTTTATTTAGGAAGTGTTTGGAAACATTATGTTTAGGGAAACCATTTTTTATATTTTGAACATGTTCCCTAATGCGTTTCCAAAGAGGTCTTTTGGTCCTGCCTATGTATTGGAAGCCAAAATCGCATTCCAAGCCATAGACAACGCCTTCTGTACGACACGAGATAAAATCTCTAATTTTGAACTCCGTGCCATCTACATTACATTTAAATGTTTTTCTTTTGGTATTTTTCCCTTTAGTTTCTCTGCATGCATAACACTGCTTGCATGGGAAAAAACCTGTTTGGTCAAGAATCGTGATTTTCTTTTTTATATTCGGTGGATCGAGTACATTTTTCACCAACCACATCCTCCAATGAAGGTGCTTTTCTATAAATAAATTTCGGACAGTCTCCTAACAGTGAATTCAACACAGGATCCGCTTTCAAAATAGGCCAATGTTTAATAAATATTTTTTCAATTTTTTTATAATGAACATTAAAATGTAAGATTATGGCCATTTGACTATCAAACTCATCTTTTTTTCTTTTTATCTAATATTAATGATTTCCTCCATATTGCCAAATTCTTTTATTTTTTTTTCTATTTCTTGTCTTGAATAGCCTTTCTTAATGAATTTATTCCCAATCATTTCTGCTTGTTTTTATATTCCTCAGCAGATGAGTAGTTCCTTCTCAATCTGACTAGTTGTCCTTTCGGGATATTATAAAGCCAAGGGGGGAAGTGACAGCTATCCGTTGGTATAAATCCATTTTTATCAACTTCCTTGAAATAAGTTCTAGTGATAATTTTATCCCCTCCATTACTAATATTAAGATCTAGAAAATTAATTTGGTGCTTATCATAAGTCCAAGAAAAATTTATATTTTTATCATTAACATTTAATCCATTTAAAAATCTAAGTAAGGAATCACTACCGCCTCTCTATATAATGATCACGTCATCAATATATCTATAATACAACACAAGTTCCTCAGGGGTTTGGTGATAAATTGCCTCTTCCTCCCAGTGGGCCATATATAAATTGGCCACACTGGGGGCAAATTTAGCCCCCATTGCAACTCCTTTTATTTGTTGAAAAAATGATTTATCATGCCAAAAATAATTGTGTACGAGGCAAAATTCTAAACATTTTAGTATATATTTCCTTTGGGACCACATAATATTAGTATATTCTCTAAGGCCCCAACCGGCTGCTTCCATAGCTTCTTCGTGATCAATAATGGTGTACAAAGAGGTCACATCAGCACTAGCTAAAATTACTTCCGAATGTACCTCTACCTTATCTAATAGTTGAATTAAATCTTTGGTGTCTCTTAGATACGCTCTAGTCTTTTGAACTGCAGGTTGTAGATAGAAATCGACATATTGACCCAATCTAGACAAAACCGATTGGATCCCATTTACAATCGGTCTACCTGGAGGCTCTCTCATATCTTTGTGTATTTTAGGTATTGTATAGATTACCGTTATCCTACAAACTTCAGGTATTAAATATTTTGCCTCTTTTTTATTCAAAAAGTTCTTTTTTTCTCCTTTCTGTATCAATTTCACCAATTGTTTCTTGTAGGAAAGTGTCGGATCTTTGGGAATAATATTATAAGTGGTGGTGTCAGCTAGTTAATTATTTAACTCTTGTAAATAATATTCTTTTGACAAAGCTACGATCCCACCTCCTTTATCTGCTGGTCTGATTACTATATTGTCCCTCTTGGAGAGTCTATTGATTCCTGTTTGAATACCAATATTTGTTGTTATTTTCGGAATTTTTACAATGTCTAATTCATGATTGACCATACGTTTATAGACCTCAATGTGATGATTACTAGACAATTGTGGATTAAAAAGTGACTTGTTTTTTAAGTGACTATGTACAATGTTACTACTAAAACCTCTAGTTATATTGCTTTTGGCCCCTGGTAACCCTAAAAAATATTTTTTTAAATTCAATTTACGGATGAATTTTTGGGCATCAATGTAAATGTCAAATTTGTTAGCCCCTTTAGGTGATGCATATTTTCATACAGCACTATGAGTTATTAATGGCACTATGTTATATATATTATTTATAGCGCTTTACTAATTTATAGACACATTTTTTGATCACTTATTGGTTTAAGTAGAGTGACAGCAGCTTCATATATAGGGTTCTTAACTATATAAAGCGCAGGAGGATACCTCCAATCAATTTTTTTGTCATTTACCACATAACTTGTGCTTCAAGTATATTAGTCTGGACAATATCAAACGTATAAAATATCTGCACTAAACATCTATTTGAAATATTTCAATTAAATAAAAGTCTTCAGAAGTTGCAGAACAGACACTGAAACATTAAAAAAATATATATTAATCCCATCCCTTAAGCTGCAGATTGAAAACCATGAATGATTTTCAGTTATCCATATTTTCCATTATAATTAAAAATATATCTGTAAAACAACCAAACATTTGTGCAACCAAATAATAACCTAGAATTAGGCATATTCTTTTTTTTCTCAGCAAATACATTTGATTAAGATCAGTGACTGAATTTTACAAAAAGCAGTTTAAACCCCACTCCACATTTTATTCATGAGGGGCATATGATTTACATTTGTAAATCCAGTGTGTCTCTTTGTTGGGTATTTCCCTTTTTCTATTGCAACCTCTCTATTCATAGACACAACTTCTAACCCTTAGATTAAAAACACACAACTTATTCCTGCACTTTCTTTACATTTTTGGCTAAAGATAAATTGAGACAGGGGCTGGACTGACCATTTGGAAACTCGGGCACTGCCCGAGGGCCCGGGGTAAGTAGAGGACCCCATGAGATGCCCCTGGTACCTTTTTAATAGGCTTTTTTTAGTTTGGGCAAGGACACAGGGGCCCCATGACCCCCTATTGCCCGGGAGCCCCATGAGTTTTCAGTCCGCCCCTGAATTGAGCTACTGCTGAGGAGCTTGCAATAGAAAAAGAGAGTTATCCAAGAAATAGACACTGGATCTATCGTATGAACTTAAAACATGTGCCCTCTTGGTTTAATTGTGTGGTGACATATACATTGCTTTATTGATAATTCACAGACAATGTTGCCCTGTACCTTATTTTATTTTGAAAAACAATATTCCCCAAAACTGTGATCCCCTGCTAGCCACTGCAGCAGCTGATATCTCTCTCTGATGGCTGCCTGCAAAGTAAATTAGTGGAGCCAAGTGCTGGAACTTGTTATGGTATTGGGCTCAGGAATGCAACATGGACCTGTAGGATGCAGAGATCTGATTAAAATTCAGGAATGATCGTGCAGGATTCAGGATGTTTGGGGGCAGGGGCAGACTGACAACTCATGGGGCCCCTGGGCAATAGGGGATCATGGGGCCCCTGTGTCCTTGACCAAACTCAAAAAAGCATATGAAAAAGGTACCAGGGGCATCTCATGGGGCCCCCTACTGACCCCGGGCCCTCGGGCAGTGCCCGAGTTTCTAAATGGTCAGTCCACCCCTGTTTGGGAGGTATGTGTCTGAAGCATGAAACCTGCAAAGAAACTACATATCCAGCAATCCCTGTGTCTCTCAATCTAGGACTGGTGCAGATAAAGTGCTGCAATGTAATCAGATCCGACAGACACACAAAGAGCTCACTTGCAGTTTGGAGATGATGTGTTTCATCACATTAGCACTCTCACAATTGTGATGCAACACAGAGGGGGTGAAGAGGCATGCAATGGATGCTGCATGAACAGGACTTTGTTTTGTCCCTTTGACAACTAGGTACAAGCTAGCTAAAGCAATACAGGGTCATAGGGGGATTTGCGAGCCATGACACTACATAGAGCAGCCACAACACGTGAGCACATCATTACAAGGTAAGCCAAACAAACAGCACAGGAAATATAAGTGCATTAAAACCTGGTTAAACCATCTAAAACATATGAAAGTGTAAAATGCTTTTAAACTTGACTGGAACTACACACAAATTATATCAGGGTACAAACAATGATAGTTAACCATTTGACGCCCGGCCAATAGCCATATGGCGTCCGGAAAAATGCACTAGCATTCCGGGAGGACGCCATTTGGCGTACTCCCGCACATGCGCAGTTCGCGTGGTTGCAGAGCCACGCAGAGGCGCGATCTGTCACTGTTGGTAACATTGTACTACTTTGGACATAGTGAAATATGAAAAAAAAATCTTAAAAAAAAGAAAAAAAAGTAATAAAAAATTTAAAATAATAAAAAAATAAAAAAAAAAATATTATTTTTTTTCATACTGTCACCAGTCAGTGTCCCTGATCACTGCCATGCCAGTTATATGATGACGCTGTACTGCACTGGTGACAGTATGTAAAAAAAAAATAGTGAAAATAATTATTTTTATTTTTTCATTTTCCGAAAAATTATGACAAAAAAAATACAACTTCAAAAAACTCGCCATGCCTCTTATGAAGTACGTTGGACTGTCTACTCTGCAAAAATGGGTCATTTGGGGGATATCTGTACTGTTCTGACATTCTTGGACCTCAAGAAATTAGATTGGCTGTCAGTACATCAGGATTGATCAATATTCAGATCTATACCATAGTTTGTGAACTCTATAACTTTCCTACAAACTAAAAAATACATCCTAATTTGGGTTATTTTCACCAAAGACATGTAGCAGAATACATCTCGGCCTAAATTTATGAAGAACAATTATTTATTTGCAAACTTTTATAACAGAAACAAAGAAAAACTTGTTTTTTTTCAAAATTTATGTTTTTTTTTGTTAATTTAGCAAAAAATAAAAACCCCGGCAGTGATTAAATACTACTAAAAGAAAGCTCTAGTTGTGTGAAGAATATGATAAAATTTTAGTTTGCGTACAATGTTGTATGACCGCGCAATTGTCATTCAAAGTGTTAGAGCGCTGAAACGTGAAAAATGGCCTGGGCAGGAAGGTGTAAAATTGCCCGGTATTGAAATGGTTAAATATGGAAAAGAAAAGCAAGGAGAAAAAAGGATGGGAAGAAGAAATAATGAGAAAGACACATGGACTGGCAGATCTTATGTTGATGTGGGTTGTGAAAGACTAAATGCCTTCATGTACTTTAAAATGGTTACTCTTATTTGAGATAGTGTATAGACTAATTTTAATTAGCAGCATTGAGATAAGGAGGGCAAGGAGCTCTAATCTTGACTCCATAAGAGCACTACTGTTGAAGAAATTCAAGCAGTATGAAAGCCAAAGTGTGGGGGTGGAAAAAAGGGCCTCTAGCAGGACTGTACGTGTGAGCATGAAAAAGGTCAAAAGAAAGGAAAGAGAGAAAGGGGAAACATGGAGAAACCAGTCAGAAGAGCATGATTTGCACAGGAGAGCCTGAACGTTTATAACATTGATTCTTGGGAGTCCTCTCACGATATTTGATGATGGTGCATCCAATGGGACCAAACTTTGTAAAAGTCTTTATGCTCACCTTTCAGAATAGTTGTAATTAGAGATGAGCGAATTATTCAAAAATTTGATTCGGCTGATTCGCCGAATTTGCGGAAGAAATTTGATTCGATGCGAATTTATTCGCTGCGAATTTAACTTATTAAAAGGGTTTCTAGGCTTCAGAGAGCCTTTATATTAGTGCAGAACACTGTACCTTTAATTTAAATGCCCTTGGAGTCTGCTGGGGAAGAGAAATAATACTGTCAGTCAGTATGACATGCAGATGAGTGCCGTCGATCTTAGAATCACCGCACACTTCACTCATTTGGGCAGTCACGGGGCACGACGAAGAAGAAGAAGATGAAGAAGATGAAGAAGATGAAGAAGATGAAGAAGAAGAAGAAGAAGAAGAAGAAGAAGAAGAAGATGAAGAAGAAGAAGAATAAGAAGAAGAAGAAGAAAAAGAATGAAAAGAAGAAGAAGAAGAATGAAAAGAAGAAGAAGAATGAAAAGAAGAAGAAGAAGAATGAAAAGAAGAAGAAGAAGAATGAAAAGAAGAATGAAAAGAAGAATGAAAAGAAGTAGAAGAAGAATGAAAAGAAGAAGAATGAAAAGAAGAATGAGAAGAAGAATGAAAAGAAGAATGAGAAGAATGAACAGAAGAATGAAAAGAAGAATGAGAAGAATGAAAAGAAGAATGAAAAGAAGAAGAAAAAGAATGAAAAGAAGAAGAAGAATGAGAAGAAGAATGAAAAGAAGAATGAGAAGAATAATGAAAAGAAGAATGAGAAGAAGAATGAAAAGAAGAAGAAGAAGAATGAAAAGAAGAATGAAAAGAAGAAGAAGAATGAAAAGAAGAAGAAGAATGAAAAGAAGAAGAATTCCAGTACAGCAAAAAGTGTATCTGCAGAGAGCTCCGCTATTTCTGACAGTTCTCTGACAGTTCCTTCACATTTACAGCGGTTGAAACATTGTATCTATTTGTTTCCGAATAAAAACATCTGTATCCTAAATGGAAACAAATAGATACAATGTTTCAACCGCTGTAAATGTGAAGGAACTGTCAGAGAACTGTCAGAAATAGCGGAGCTCTCTGCAGGGACACTTTTTGCCGGCTGTAGAAGGGATGAAAATCGGCCGATCGGGAAAAATTTGATTCGTGCATCCGAAGTTTGCTAATTTTCGGATTCGGTGCGAATCGAATTTTTCCTAATATTCGAAACGAATTCCACTTCGCCAAGTTCGATTCGCTCATCTCTAGTTGTTATCTTCACCTGAATCAAAATATCCATTATTAGTTGGAACTTAAAGATTACAAGCTTGTGCTTGTGTTTAAAGAGATTAAACACAGGCTTTCCAGGTTTTTTTTTTAAGTATAGTATTTAACACCAACCTTATAAAGTTGTAGACCCAAATCTTGGACATTCTTACAAAATGTGGAAAATGGTTCCTGCTGAAGTGCATCCTCTGAAGCAATTTGAGAAGGAATCAAGCGCAAATTTTGCAATACATCTTGGAGTCATGTACCATCGAAGAAATACTTAAAATTTTCTTGAGCTATGATGTTTGTTAAGCAATTGCAGCAGCAGTTCAAAGTTAGTCCCACTCAAAAATTGGCTCAACATTTGCCTATGCTGGGGACACTGGGGACTCTAAGGACTCCTAACAATTTCCTACAATATAATATATTACTTGCTATTCTCAGTCTACTTGGATGCCAAATAAACTTTAGAATCTTAATCTTTTCAATACATAGGATATAATTGGTTATGGGGATAGGCAAGAAAAAAATATTTAGTTATTTAGCAAAAATATTTGGTTGTTTTATATATGTTATAATGTTAATTTTGATGTAAAATATGGTTTATATAATTTGCATTGCTGTGCTATTCATAATTTTCAATCTGCAACTTAGGGAGATTGGTTTAATTGATTTATTGAGTGTTTCAGCATCTGCTCTACAACCCCTACAGATGTTCATTTGAGCAAAACATGTCATGTAGATTATATAGCGCAGATGTTTGATATTTTGTCCAGGTTGACTTAAGGAAAGAACTGTGGAAGTACACATTTATGAGACTATGATTTTACCTATGTAATATTTTTAAGTACAATAAATTGTGTGAATCCTTTCAAAGGCAGCCATTAGACTATGGGTCTAATGGCTGTTTTCTGGAGTGTACATGCTTTCTCATAATGGCTGAGATCTATTGATGGGAAAACATCAGACAGAGGCCTGTTTTAAATAGAGGAATTAACTACGGTATGTTCTAGCCAGTTACAGTTGCAAGAAAAAGTATGTGAACCCCTTGGGATTACGTGGAGTTTTGCATGAATTGGGCATTAAATGTGCTCTGAACGTCATCTAAGTCACAACAATAGAACACAGTCTGCTGAACATAATACTACACAAACATTAGATGTTGCCATGGTTTAATTGCACATAACATGTAAACATTCACAGTGCAGGAAGGAAAAAGTATGTGAACCTTTGGACTTAATAACTGGTTGACCCTCCTTTGGCAGCAATAACCTAAACCAAACGTTTCCTGTAGTTGCAGATCAGACCTGCACAACGATCTGGAGTACTTTTGGCCCACTCCTCTTCACAAAACTGTTTCAGTGTAGCAATATTCTTGGGATGTCTGGTGTGAATCGCTCTCTTAAGGTCATGCCACAGCATTTCAATCGGGTTGAGGTCAGGACTCTGACTGGGCCACTCCAGAAGGCGTATTCTGTGCTGTTGCAGCCATTGTTTTGTTGAATTACTTGTATGCTTTGGGTCATTGTCCTGTTGCATCACCCATCCTCTGGGGAGCTTCAGTTGGCAGACAGATGGTTTCCTGCAAAATGTCTTGATAAACTCTGGAATTCATTTTCCCATCAATGACAACAATCCGTCCAGGCCCTGAGGCAGCAAAGCAGCCCCAAACCATGATGTTCCCTCCGCCATGTTTTACAGTGGAGATGAGGTTTTGATGTTGGTGTGCTGTGCCTTTTTTATTTCTCCACACATAGCGTTGTGTGTTCTTCCCAAACAACTCAATCTTGGTTTCATCTGTCCACAGTATATTTTGTCAGTAGTGCTGTGGAACATCCAGGTGCTCTTTTGCAAACTTCAAACGTGCTGCAATATTCTTTTTGGACAGCAATGGCTTCCTCCGTGGTGTCCTCCCATGTACTCCATTCTTTGTTTAATGTTTTCCTTATTGTAGATGTGTCAACAAAAATGTTAGCATGTGCCAGAGATTTCTGTAGGTCTTTAGCTGACACTCTGGGATTCTTCTTTACCTCATGCAGCATTCTGTGCTGTGCTCTTGCAGTCATTTTTACAGGACAACCACACCTGGGGAGAGTAGCAACAGTGCTAAACTTTCTCCATTTGTAGACAGTCTGTCTTACCGTGGACACATGAACATCAAGGCTTTTGGAGATACTTTTGTAACCCTTTCCAGCTTCATGCAAGTCAACAGTTCTTGATCGTAGGTCTTCTGAGAGCTCTTTTCTGCGAGGCATGGTTCACATCAGACAGTGCTTCTTGAAACCAGTAAACCCAAAACAGGTGTGTGTTTTTTAAGGGCAGGACAGCTGTCAGCAACACATCCAATATCATCACACTGATTGGAGTCAAGATTGGCTCCCTCCTGGCTCCAATTAGCTCTGGGAGAAGTCATTAAGCTAGGGCCTCACATACTTTTTCCTCCCTGCACTGTGAATGTTTACATGTTATGTGCAATTAAACCATGGCAACATCTAATGTTTGTGTAGTATTATGTTCAGCAGACTGTGTTCTTCTATTGTTGTGAATTAGATGACGTTCAGAGCACATTTAATGCCCATAAACAGAGTAGGTGTGAAAATTTGTGGAACCACCCTGATTACATTTTCTCCTCCATTGGTGACTGAAGGCTGCAGCAGGTGCTAATCCTTTGATTTACTTGATGAAGATGTGAATTTTTGTCAAATCACAGAGGTAAGAAATATTAAAATGGCATTTTATGTGGACTACATAGGTGCTGAAGGCCACCACTCCTGTTTATTGATGTTTATTCCAGTTTGAGATAATGTTTGTTAGGAATCTTTCCGAGTTTTTCCTACAGGGTGTCTATATTACTCTGTGTGTATTACTTATGCCCTCTTTCAATGTCCTATTTTTTTCTTGACCTAGTGGATATCGTGGGTATCCACGAATTTTCAAAACACTCCTGGAAAAATTTTCTGTCTTTAGATTCTGTATTTGTTGTAACCATCACAGCCCCACGTTGCAGAATTATAATAAAAATAAAATAAAATTGGATTTAGGCTCAAAACACTTCAATTGCCATATCATATAAACCCAGGTTACAATTCTGCCATACCAGAATAAATGAACCTTTCCTGACATGTGTTTTCATTAAAAATTCCATTTATTAATTATTCTCTAAAATTATACAAACAAAACAAACAAAGAGCAACACATAAAATAATCCCACCCTTCACGTTCTCACCATATCAAATATAAATATTACCCAAATTTCTGCTTGATAAATATATGCATGTCAGGAAAGGTTCATTTATTCTCATATGGCACAATTCTAACCTGGGTTTATATGATACAGCAATTTAAGTGTGTTCAGCCTAAATCCAATTTATTTTTTGAATTATTACCTTTGTAGTAGGCTCCCATTTCTTGCAATATTATATACACTCTTCAGACCTGGTAGGATAATTTTTAAGATTTTGGTGCTACAGTTCTTGTAATCCCCAGCAGGGGCGGATTGACTATTTGGAAACTAGGGCACTGCCCGAGGGCCCGGGGTCAGTATGGGGCCTCATGAGATGCCCCTGGTACCTTTTTCATAGGCTTTTTTGAGTTTGGGCAAGGACACAGGGGCCCCATGATCCCTTATTGCCCAGGGGCCCCATGAGTTGTCAGTCCGCCCCTGATCCCCAGCTTGTGTTACAGTGGAAAGTGGGGGTAAAAAGCAGATACTGGTCTGTGAGCGTATGTTTCCTGTAGACTTCAAAGTCCAAGTCACCCTTATCCTTGAAATGTAATACACAGCCTGAAAAGGATTACATTTTTATTCTCTGCCAATAATAGTATAGCAATAAAAGGCAGTAGGGGAAAGAGAAAAAGGAAGGAAGTGAAAAGGGGCATGTGGTTATAACCCTGGTATTTGAATGTAACATCTACAATGAGAAAATAAAAAACTTTCAGTATGCCATTAGTGAGGAAATGCTTCTATGCAGTGTTGGTGGGGGGTGGTCAGTAAATGGTCATCGAAAGGACCAAGTATTACAAAACATAATAGTGAAGATAGTGAGAAGACAGAGAAAAGTAAAATGGGTGTGTAAAAGGCAAAAAAAGAGGGATTAAACAGGGAGAAGGAGAGATAAAAAGGGAGGAATGAGAAAAAATGGAAGGGAAGTGTAAAGAACGGGGGTGAAAAGTGAGAAGATAATGGTGTAAGAGAAATAGGAAAAATAGGTGCAGGTTTAAGGGGAAAGCAGGGGGATGGGGGGTTGACAATAGAAAGGATTTAGGAGACTGAAAGCATGGCCTATGGGCTTGGAGAAAGTAGAATTTCCTTTTTATGTCAGAATCAGTGTAGCAATGCTCATTGAGAGCAGTCTTGAGTATATTTATTAAAAATAACTTTGACTATCTGTAATATGTCCAAGATTTTTAGGAAACTCTATACTGATCATTAGTTTCAAAGAAAATTACCCTCATCTCTTTGATTTGAGAAATTAAGTCTAACCTGTAAGGTTGATTTACTGAAGGCAAATAGGATGTTCACTTTGGAAAGAATTTCCCTTAACTTAGTGAATGAGGTGAATCTCTGATAATCATCCAACCATGTGAAATTGAAAATACCGCTTTATTCCTTTTCTTTTCTTTCCACTCTTATTTTTTGCACAGAGAATTGTCACCAGATTCATTAAGCTTGAAATATAATACATAGCCCGAAAAGGGTTACATTTTTATTCTCTGCATGTTTCAGTGTAAACTTGATGTTTTTATCTACTGAGTTGATATCTTCACCAAAACCTTTTTACTTCTTTTCCCATGTTTACCCATGTATCATCAACTTTCCTAAGCCAGTGACTTGGTACTGTTTTGTTCAAGGCTGTCCTACCCATCTCCTCCATGTTCAGGTTCCCTCATTAGTAACTCACAAGTATTGGCATCACTGAGCAGAGTGGTCACCCTAGAAAGATAATTTGATGTATTCATCACAATGGTGCATCTCTCCTTGTTTGCTGGCAGGATTGTAATGTTTTGGTATTTACTAAGCAATGTGAGAGTTGTCACTACATTCATTAACTGCTTCCCGGCTGCCCTATAGTAGAAATATTGCTACAGGGTGGCACAGGTGTGCAAAATCGCATGTGTATATACAGTATTTTCTGGCGTATAAGACTACTTTTTATACTTAAAAATATACCCCAAAAATTGGGGGTCGTCTTATACGCGGGATATAAAATGTGAACCTTGAGTTTGTTTGGGTCAAGCTGTGTGGTAATACTGTACATACAGTATACCGCTCTGAGCCAAGCTGGCTCAAAACAAATGTCCCTATGACAGAATAATCTGTCAGCCCGCTGGATGTGCGGTATATACAGTATACTGAGCCAAGCTGTTTCAAAACGTACCGGTACGTCCCTACTGTAATCAGCCCGCTGGATGCGTGTATGTACGGTAGCTGTGGCTACATACAGTATACACTGGGCCAATCACGGCGAGCGATGTATTCTACTAATGAATACAAAGCCTGCTCGGATTGGCTGAGTCAGAGAGGTGGGCGGATGATATCACAACCTCAGCCAATCTGAACAGGCTTTGTATTCATTAGAATACATCGCTCTCCGTGATTGGCCCAGTGTATACGGTATGTAGCCTCAGCTACCGTACATACACGCATCCAGCGGGCTGATTACCGTAGGGACATACCGTTACGTTTTGAAACCGCTTAGCTCAGTATACTGTATATACCGCACATCCAGCGGGCTGACAGATTAATCTCTCATAGGGACATTTGTTTTGAGCCAGCTTGGCTCAGTGCGGTATACTGTATGTACATTACTGCACATCCAGCGGGCTGTATATATACTGTATACTGTATGTAGCCGAAGCTGCTGTATTACCGCACATCCAGCGGGCTGTATATATACTGTATACCGTATGTAGCCGAAGCTACCGTATTACCGCACATCCAGCGGGCTGTATATATAATGTATACTGTATGTAGCCGAAGCTACCGTATTACCGCACATCCAGCGGGCTGTATATATACCGTATACTGTATGTAGCCGAAGCGACCGTATTACCGCACATCCAGCGGGCTGTATATATACTGTATACCGTATGTAGCCGAAGCTGCCGTATTACCGCACATCCAGCGGGCTGTATATATACTGTATGTAGCCGAAGCTACCGTATTACCGCACATCCAGCGGTAACCATCTGATTTGGAATTTGATCCATATGATGACTGTCTTACAAATGTATCACAAGATGTCAATCATGAACTTATGATGTCAGAGGATGAACATGAGGATTTTGAAGGATTTTAAGTACCGGTAAGTCATAACCATTATCAATTAAAAAATCTGATGTTTTTAAATGGTGTTGCCTCAGAAGGGGGGTAGTCTTATACGGCGAGTATAGCCCAAAACCTGTGTTTTAACTGGAAAATTAGGGGGTCGTCTTATACACCCAGTCGCCTTATACGCCGGAAAATACGATATATATATATATATGCAAAATGAAAATATACAAGCGCTGGATGAGTGACAATGTATAAATTGCTGCTGGCATACCAGGGTAAACCTGGGATTTTTATTTTTTTTTGCTATGTAAATGAAAAAGTCCAAAAATTTTGAAAAAAAGTGTTTTTTTTATAACATTTTGCAAATAAATAATATTTCATCATAAATCTTGTCCAAAATGTATTCCGTTATCTTTTTAGTAACAAAAAAAAATCCAAATTAGTTTATAACCAAAAATTATAATTTTTAAACATTTTTTTGACATTTTTATTTTAATTTTTTTTATTCCATAAAAGTTTATTTAGAAGTGACAACATGTTACAGGAAAATATAAAGAAATGCACACACAGCATCTATCAGGTCATAGATACAGCTTAAACCAAAATACAGGAAGAAACAACATGGTAGAGTGCGACACTGTGGATAACATAAGCATGGCAAATTACGGCAGAGATAGGCCTGTAGTACTCAAGGTTCAAAAATGTACAATAGAGAAGGTAATAACAGCTTACTTCCACCAAGTGAATATTGGCGTACTGGCCTATGCATGGAGGAAATGAACCTTCAGAGCCTAAACCAAAAGCAGTGCGCTATCATGAGGCCAAATGAGCATCGCAGTATAAGAGAAGATGTCATGAGTACCATTGACTATCCTAGAGGAGATAAGCTAACCATATACCAAGTAATCCTGGATGAAATGAAGACTAAGCCTGATCGAAGACTAAGAGGTTGTCGAGAAAGAAAAGAAAAAAGGGGAATAGAAAGAAAGAAAAGGATAAGAAAAGGAAAAGAATGGGAGTAATAGTATAGAGAGAGAAGAGAAAGAGGAAGAAAAAAAAGAAAAAAAAAAAAAAAAGGGGGGGGGAGAGGAGGGGGAGAGGGAGAATGGGGGATAAGAGGCAAAAAAAAAAAAAAAAGGGAAGCGAAAGGTCCGGGCTGCGAAGTTTGTGTCAACAGTGTTAATGGAGATCATAAATGAGAGTGTCAAGAATTTAAACACTCACCAAAGCTAAGCAGGCAAATATAAATTACCGGAAAGGAGGCCATAACCACGCAGATTATGAAAGAACCAAGGGCATAACCAGAGATAGGGCTGAGCTCAATCAGGTATCCCGACCCATGAGAGATCCGAATTCAGGGGTAGTTACAAAGTGGGTCCAGCAGGCCCAAACATATGAGTATTTAGTTGGCATGTCAAGTGCAGTTGCAATCAGTTCCTCCATTTCCGCCACTTTGCTTATTCGATTGAGCCAATCGCGTATAGTTGGGGGGTGAGAGGAGCCCCATAGCACAGGAAGACAGAGTCTGGCTGCGTTGATCATATGCATCGCTAGGGACTTGAAATATTGACTCCTAGGAATGGGGGTATGATGAAGCAATAGCTGAGCAGCAGAGAAAACTATGGGCAGAGTGGTCACTGAAGTCACCAACCGGTGGACCTCCAGCCAGAATGGTTGAATAAGTGGACAGGACCACCAAATATGCAAGAAAGAGCCATCAGGTGTCCCACATCTCCAGCACATGTCAGGGACAGAAGAGTTAAACCGATGAAGTCTGGAGGGAGTACGATACCATCTAGTGGCTAATTTGTAACCATTTTCCTGCGTCAAAACATTACTCGAGCAGGAGTGGGAGTACATAAAAATGCGGTCCCAATCCGACTCCGATAAATCCGTCTTTAGGTCTCTGTTCCACGCACGGCAAGAGGGGAAAGAAGTGCAAGTCCTGCTGTCCCCTAGGAGAGGATAAATCTCAGAGATCAAATGCGTCCGCAGTTCGGATTTAGAGCATAAGGATTCAAATGGAGTAACAGGGCGAGTCCAATTATGGCGGGATTTATGGAAAAGCAGGAAGTGTCTAATCTGAAGAAAGGCCCAGAGAGGGAATTCGTGGATATTCAAGCCAACCTTCAGCTCCTGTAATGTTTTCACCTTGCCGGAGTGAAGAAAATGTTTTACTAGAATCTGATCGTGTGGCCAGTAATTTGATAAAAAATCCTTGTGCAACCCTGGGGGAAAATCTGGATTCAGGCAGATCGACGTCAAGGGACTAGGAGAGTCTGAAACGGACGACGTTTTACAAGCCTTGCGGAAAACTTCTAACGTGGGACCTATCAAAGGATGGGAGAGGAGAACCTGAGGTGTGTGTTTCGGCAATAGCCAAGGGATCGATGGTAGGGGAGTGGGCGAAAAAGCCTTCTCCAAAAGGACCCAGTCTTTGGAAGCAGAATGAATGTGCCAGTCGACTACGCGGGAAAGATGACACGCCCAGTAATAGCGGTGTAGGTCAGGGAGCCCAATGCCCCCGCTGAGTTTGGGACGAGTTAGCTGAGAGAACGAGACCCGCGGACGCTTGTGATTCCATAAAAAGAATGAACATAGTTTCTTACAAGAAGCAAAGAATGTCATTGGAAGTAGAATTGGCAAAGTTTGGAAGAGATAGAGGAGACGCGGAAGTATATTCATTTTAATAATTGCAGCCCTACCAAACCAAGAGAAGCAAGGGCGATGCCACTTGTTTAGGTCTTCCTGTATGACTTTGAAAACCGGTAAGAAATTTTTGGCATAAAGGTCGTCCAGATTACGGGTGAGATGTATACCAAGATATGGAAGGGCATCCCTCACCCACTGAAATGGAAAATGAGACTCACAGAAGGAGACGAGATCAGTGGGAAGGGTTATGTTGAGGGCGAATGACTTTGAAAAATTAATTTTCAGGTTCGACAAAAAGCGTAAAAAAGCAAAGTCTTTCAGCAAACTCGGTAGAGTGGTGCGAGGGTCAGCCAAAAAAAGAAGGATATCATCCGCATAAGCAGCAATTTTGTATTCTTTGTCTGCTATCCTGATCCCCTTAATATCTGGATTAGCGCGAAGTTGTCTCAAAAGAGGTTCAAGGGAAATGACGAACAAAAGCGGGGATAGGGGGCAACCCTGACGAGTGCCATTTCCAAGGCGGAAAGGGTTTGATAAGTGTCCATTAACGCGAACTTGAGCTGTAGGGCCCGAGTATAGGGTCATATTAAAGTTTAGCATTTTCTCGCCCAGGCCCAAAGCTACCAGCGATCCCCGCAAATAATCCCAAGCAATCCTGTCAAAGGCCTTCTCAGCGTCCAATGAAAGGAAGAAGGCCGGAGAGTTTGATTTGCAAAGCCAGTGTTGGAGATTAAGGGCCTTGATAGTGTTGTCCCTTGCTTCTCTACCAGGGATAAATCCCACCTGATCCAAGTTAATGAGGGATGGGAGCAAAGGGAGAAGTCGGTTAGCAAGCATCTTTGCAAACAACTTAATATCCACATTTAGCAGGGAGATGGGTCTGTAATTAGACACCTGAGAGATATCTTTACCGCTTTTGGGGATGACGGAAATGTGTGCTTCCAACAGCCTATGATGTGGCCTAGGGGACTGAGAAAGAGTATTGAAAGCGGAAAGAAATGGAGTACTCAGAATGTCCAGAAGGATTTATAATAAGCCGCAGACAAGCCGTCAGGACCCGGACTTTTGCCCGCTTTCAACTGCCGTACTGCGCACTGCAATTCGCTTAAGGTCAGATCTTGGTCCAGCGATAAAACCGTCTCCTCAGAGAGAGCGTTTGGACCATGAAGACAAAGAAATTCAGAGATTAGAGACACTCTAGGCCTGTCAATGTGCATCGGGGGACGTTCTGGTGGAAGATTATAAAGGGACTTATAAAAATGTTCGAACTGAGAGGCAATATCAGGATTGGATGTGGCCATCACACCCTCAGGGCCTCTTATTTTATGTATAGTCATATGGGATCGTTTTTCCCGAAGAGCCCGAGCTAGAAACCTCCCGCTTTTATTGGCAAACTCATAATAAAGCTTTTGGGAGAGGATGAATCTTTTCTTGACCACTTTGCCCAGCTCAGTGAGAAGTCGCAAGCGAGCATTTGTGAGTTCCGAAAGAGTCGACGCAGCCAGAGTCTGTTTATGTGCCCTCTCCAGAGAGCGTATCCTATCTGTAAGTAGCTGCAAACGTTGCTGTCTGTCTTTCTTACGTCTCGTTGCTGCCGCTATAAGGCAACCCCGGATAACACATTTATGAGCTTCCCACTGCGTAAGGGGGGAGGTATCCAAAGAGCCATTTAAAGAGAAATATTCACGCAGATCAGAGCGAATGTCTTGTTCAATAGCACAGTCTGCTAGAAGCGAGGCGTCTAAGCGCCATAGCTTCGAGCGAGCAAATTTCTCCGGGAGCCGCAAGGTTACGGTTATGGGGTGGTGATCGGAGAGGACCATCGGCTCTATAGAAGCAGCATGTAGAAATGGGAGGTCCGATTGTGACAGAAAAAGGTAATCAATCCTACAATACTTATTGTGCAGCGGAGAAAAGAACGTGTAATCCTTAACAGTGGGGTGGAGTGTGCGCCAGGAGTCATGTAATTGCATGTGTTGCAACTGCAAATGTATCTGCCTAAGGGCCTTAAAAGGCAAAAACGAACTGCCGGAGGAGGAGTCTAGCAATGGGTTTAATGGGACATTCAAGTCCCCCCCCAGTATCAGCATACCTGATTGAAACTCAGCCAAAGTAGCAGCAGTCATACGCATGAACGTGACCTGTTTGGTATTGGGAGCATAAATGTTGGCAAGTGTGATGGGTCTGTTGGAAAAAGAGCCCTTTACAAACAGATATCTGCCCTCCGGGTCAGCAAGGGAATCCTGCAGCACGAATGGAAGATGTCTGGCAAACAGGATAGCCACTCCTTTCGATTTAGCCAGTGGATTGGTGGCATGAAGAACAGTATGAAGAACTTTTATCTGAAGTTAAAAAGCTTGGGTATGGAGTCCCTGCGAAAATGCGTTTCCTGGAGGAGGAGTACATCCGCCTTTTGCTTATGCGCGTAAGAAAGCAACATAGATCGCTTTTCGGGAGTGTTCAAACCCTGAACATTGAGTGAAAGAATTTTTAAGGACAGCAGTCCCGCGTTAGAGGCGGGAGAAAGCATGACTGCCGAGCTTGTTCGCGGAAGCCTGATGACACAACTGCAAATGTGCAGGGAGGGAGGAGAAAAGAAAAAAAAAATGGGGGGGTGGAGTAGGAGAAGAGGGAGAGAAGTAAGGGGGTAGAGAGCGAGAAAAAAGAGAAGGAGAAAGAGAACTCCCAAGAGAGAAAAAAAAAAGAGAGGGAGGAAAGGGGGGGAAAGTACTACACGGCTCGGGGAGAAGACCAGCTAGTCCACGTATGAAAGGAGAAGTACAGAAAGAAGGAGGAAAAATAGAAAAAGAAAAAAATTAGAGCCAAAGAGAGAGAGAAAGAAAAAAAAAAGGGGGGGAGAAAAACGAGAGAAAAGAAAAAGTAGAGGAGAGAAAACTAATAATAGTAGCCTAATGTAGGAGGTCAGTGAAAGCTCACAGAGCTCACTGTGTGGGGAACGAAGTAAGCGTTGAGCCAAGAGTGAAGCAACCGTCGGCCGGTCGCCTTGTAAAGTGCATAATCAAAAAGACAAAACTAAAGGAGGGTGAGTGTTGAAAAGGGGGGGCTCAAGCAAGGCATGTAATACTGTGTACTGTAAAGGCCAAGCTAAAAGGGAAAAGACCTTGGACAACCCCAAGAGGTGACAAGCCAGGAGGCGTATGCGGGTGCCCGCGGCGGGCACGCTGGCAAACAGGGGCAACAGTGACGGGATAATAGGTCACAGATATTCCAATATACGGATTGAGAAGATATCTAGGGGCTAACCAATCCTGCATGAGGACAGGGAAAATTATATCCGTATAAGAACAGAACCTACAGGCAGGACATGTAAAACAGTGGATCTGTGAGAGGCCGTAAGGAGTAATACAGGCTTATCAATTAAAGAAGCAATAATACAACATAACATATGAACAAATGCCATACAGGAAAAACAAATTTCAATACAAAAACTGAGGTCAGGAGAGAACCCTAGAAAACAGTATACCCCAGCTTCAGGCATCCGTACTACTTAGGATCCCCAGACTCAGTGCCAGAACTGTTATCCCGTGGAGACGAGCTCATCTAATTATTGCAAAATATGGAACGGATGCTACCAAAACCCCTGTGACACCCACGAGAATGAGCAGCACCTCTCCCATAACCAATGCTGAAAGGAGGGGGGGGCACACCCCCAGGACTGGGGGGAAGCATAGAGCCCCAAAACAGCCGTAAGCGCTTACATAAAAGCAGGTCACAGGGGAGTACACCAACCGGCTCCGTGAGGCCTCAAACAAAGTGCGCAGAGGTGATGGTCATTCACGCGGCGTCGTTCAGAATGTAACAGAGCTCCCATCAATCCCCTGGCAGCAGCATTGTGAGGTAGATCCCTCTCCCCCCCGTCCCACCCCCCTCCCCCTAAATAACAACTGCCCCTCATCAAAATCCCGTATCTAGTGCAGAACTCAAAAAGGATATCAGATGTAACCACGGGTATCATATAGAGCACGTGTCCGAAGCAGGAGCAGAGGAAACTCCCTCCGGTCAAATAGACCCCAAAAGGCTGCAAAAATCCTTCAGATGAAGCCGGGTCGCGGCAGTGCAGTACAAACTGAAAGGAGCCGGCCTTCCCGAGAGCTTTCACCAAACCGGAACGAGAGGAGCTTAAGACAGGAAGTGAACCGGGCACCCGGAAGGAGATAGAGACCCCTGCCGTGGGAGCAAGACCATTCTTCTTCAGTAGTCAATATACTGCGGAGAGATAGCTCCATGATGCAATAGGCGCAGAGATCCATAGCAAGAGCAGTAGGCTTGTTAGAACAAGGAGAATCCGCAAACTAATGGGGTGTATACCGGGTGTCGATCTCGAACAAGTCTCCTGACCTGTATGCTAATAAATATCACCCCAAAACCTGGGGAGGTGGCATATCAACATGGATGACTAAAGCCTGTGGGAGCGACTGTAACGAGGCAACAGTAACCGTAGGGGCAAACCAGTAGAGCCCTACTCAAAGCAAAAGTAGCTGGCCAATCACAAATCAACAGGAAAACTGGAAAAACGGAGGCTGAAAGCCTGCTGGTGTAGCGGATCATTGGTTCTCGTGCCGAGGCTTCCTGTGCGCCGGGGAGGCCGTGGGACTGGAAGTGTCCATAGAGGCCCCTGCAGGGAATCGTGGAGGTGTCGAAGGGACCATCCGGCGCCGTCGCTGAGCAGGGTTAGGCCCGCCCGTTGCACCATCTTCAGCTCTCAGATCTGGGGCACGTGGCAACCTCATAGACCCGTTCCAATCGGGTAAGGCAATCGGAGGAATATCCAAAGCAGAGCAAAAAGATGGCAGTTCTTCAGGAACTCGTAGGTTGAAATTACGGCCATTCACTTGAGCAGAAAGGCAGAACGGAAACCGCCATCTATAGGGGATGTTGCGCGTGCGGAGAGTATCCAATAGGGGGCGCAGCGCCCGCCTTTGTTGCAGGGTCAGATTGGAGAGGTCCTGATATAGCTGTATCTCCGCCCCCTCATAAGCACGATGTCTTCTCCCTCTGGCGCATTTAAGGATATCCTCTTTAAGCGGGTAACTTTCAAGACAGCAAATTATGTCCCTGGGAGGGTCTGTGTCTCCCCCCCTAGGACGGGTCGCCCGGTGTACACGTTCAATAGCAATCATGGTTGAAGGTGGGCGACCTAGGAGGTCATTAAAGATCGCTATTACCGCTTTAGGGACATCACAAGGTTCCACTGATTCAAGAAGGCCCCGGACCCTAATGTTGCGTCTGCGTCCACGATTGTCTAAGTCCTCAATGTGTCTATAAAAATCTCGAAAGGTCGACACGTGCAGCGCTGATTGTTGTTGTAAATCAGAAATTGCCGCCTGATTCTGCCTGGTATCCAGCTGCACCTGCTCCACCCTTGTGCCCACAGAGCAGATGTCATCCCTTAATTCAGTGAGGGCAGAGGTTAATGTGGTGGTTAAGGTGGACTTTATATCAGCTGCCACAGCCTGGAGGTCCCTTAATGATAGGGATTGTGTAGCACGTGAGGAATCCAGCTGTGGCACTGTGTCCAGCACAGCATATTCGGCTGTGCTTGCAGAGCCTGTGTCAGAGACTGCAGAGGGAGGGGGAGAGGGGGATGAAGCTGGAGAGGGAGAGGGCTGCGGCCCGTCTTTCAGCTGGGAGCGGAAGAGCTCCTTTATATGCTTCCCCTGAGCGTTCTGACCCCGCGGGCCCGCGATCTGGCCCCAGAGGGTGCCCTGTCAGTCTTCCCCATAGCAGAGGGGAGATGTCTCACCCGTCAGTGCAGAGCGGCAGCAAGGTAGGAACCGTCCGGCGGGAGCTCCGTGATTATGCGGCCATCTTCACTCGCGGCTCGGCCACGCCCTTATTTTAATTTTTTATATTATTTTTTATTTGTTTTTTTTACATACTGACACCCTAGCAGTACAGTGTCACCATGGTGACACTGTACTACTTGTGGGGGGTGATGAAGATTTTTTTTTTTTTTTTACACTGATTGCTTTTACACCCATATAGGATGTAAAAGCAATCATTTCTCTTTCTCTCTGTCTGCATTCTTGCAGTCATTGAGAAGTACTGAGTGAGCTGTGATTGGTCACAGCTTGTCACATGGTACAAGGCTGTTGTGAATAGCCTTGTACCATGTGACCTCTGTGATCATTCACAGATTTCACACGTAGTAAGCAATGATGTCACAAGTGACATCTTGCTTACTACTTTGCATGTCATCACTGAATGGCCAATCAGTGATCACATGATTGGGACCTCGCACAGAGGTCCCGTCCGACGATCAGTGTTTTACCATGTCCGGAGGACACAGCAGGCACCGGATCGTGGTGCTGCACGCTCCCAGGGAGCGCGCACAAGCACGGTGCGGGGAGGCTGTTTATAAACGGACACCCGACCCGGCACTGCCACCCTCCGGCCGTTTATATAGAACGTCCGGTCCAGAAGTGGTTAAAAGATACTGAACGACAATGGGTGAACAACAGTCTCGAGCAGCACAGCAGGTGCATATAGTGACATATGTGGTAACATCAATAAACTTGGTGATGGAAAAAACTCCATGACTCCTGTGGTGATGAAAAAGGATATAGATTGCACTAACCAGATAGCACAATCACTTGTGCATGGAGTATATAAGACCTACTCCTGGTACTCGGGATCTGGAACACTGCAAACGGGTGAAGTCATCTGGGTAGCGGCAACCACCAAGTGTCATACGTCCAGGTAGGGAAACCAGCCTCCAGATATGCAGGTGTCAGCCACCAGGGGGACACACACATCAGCATGCGTCAGGTCAACAGGAATCACCTTCACAAGGCTTAAGGGAGGTGCCCTTATGCCTTGTGTACGCAGAGCACGGCCTGTTTGGACGGCCGGTGGCCATCTTGGATTTTTAATGTAAGTGATTATCATTTATTATGCTCCACTCTGGCTAATAAAATACTACACCATTGGAAGCTTTCTTCTTGGGCTTGTTTGTTCCCGCAAGCCCCCCTCTTTGAAGGTGATTCCTGTTGACCTGACGCATGTGTGTGTTCCCCCTGGTGGCTGACACCTGCATATCTGGAGGCTGGTTTCCCTACCTGGATGTATGACACCTAGTGGTTGCTGCCCAGATGACTTCACCCGTTTGCAGTGTTCTAGATCCAGAGTACCAGGAGTAGGTCTTATATACTCCACGCGCAAGTGATTGTGCTATCTGGTTAGTACAAATCTATATCCATTTTCATCACCACAGGAGTCACAGAGTTTTTTCCATCACCAAGTTTATTGATGTTACCACATATGTCACTATATGCACCTGCTGTGCTACTCGAGACTGTTGTTCACCCATTGTCGTTCAGTATCTTTTAATGAGATTGAGACACTGTTTATATGTTATTGTCCGTTACGGATCTTATGATAATTTTATCCTCTCAGTGCTGTATATATTTATATATATATATGTGTGTGTGTGATTTTGCATTTCTGGGTAGGGGGCGCGCGCCTACCCGTGCCACCGTTCGCGGCTGCAGCTGTCAATCACTTGGCCCTGGCTGGTAATTACTCGCTGGCGCCCAGTGATTTCCGAGGATCTCCGACAGGGAGGAGGACTGTTTTGTTTACCAACAGTCCTCCTCCCTGTCAGCTCGGGCACACTGCTGTGGATGGCTGTGCACAGCACAGCTATCCACAGCAGTGTGAGTACAGTGAAACAGACACATCCCGCCCCCTAGTAAAACACTCCCTGCACACAGTTAACCCTTTGATCGCCCCTCATGTTAACCCCTTCCTGCCCAGTGCCATTAGTGTAGTGTCAGTGCTTTTTTTTTAGCACTATAAATAATAAAGTGCAGCGCTATGATGAATAAGGGTATGGTCACAATAAAACTTGCTAAAAATCAGTCTGTAAAAGTGTAATAGTGTAAAAGTAAGGACACAGGGGCCCCATGATCCCCTATTTCCCGGGGCCCCATGAGTTGTCAGTCCACCCCTGGTTGATACTATATGTTTTTATAGTTTTATACTTATATAGGCTTTCATTTTATATGGATCTTTTATTTTTCCAATTTTAATTAGCCGGCTTTATTTATCAAATCATATGGAATTAGTTCACATATATTTATATATTTTTTTTTATATGCACGGCATCTTTGTGAAAAAAGGAACCGCAATAGAGACGGTATTAAGGCATACCTGATCATGGCATATTTAAGATGTATAATATTTCTTGATTGATTACACTGTTCAACAAATTTTTATTTTTTTGCCAGTTTTGGAAACAAAAGGATCAATTTCTTAATGAATTTCACATTCTGAGTTCAAATATAACAATGAAATTCGTCAATTGGCTCTAGTTTTTCTGTAAACGGTAAGTTTTCTACTATAGGCGTAATGACTACATAATGCACAATAATTATATAGATAGATGTCTTTCCACAAATATAAAGCAAGTGATATTGACTACATAACAAAGCCTAAATGGCATAATATATTGCATAGGATTACCAAGAAAAATTATAGCCATAAGCTAAGTTGAATCATTTTAATACTTAGGATTCTCACTAGTTTTGTCTTCAGTTTGTGTCGGTTTTGCTTCTCTTGGCTTTTCTCTTGTATTCGAGGAAAGGGCTATCTCTTACAACTGTCCAGCAATAGTCAGCAAGCATTGATGGGCTCCATTTACCTTGATATCTTCTTTCCATAGCTGCAATGTCTTGATGGAAGCGCTCTCCGTGTTCATCACTCACTGCTCCACAGTTTGGTGGGAAAAAATCCAGATGCGAATGTAGAAAATGAATTTTTAGAGACATGTTGCAACCCAGATTTCTGTAAGTCTGGATGAGTTTTTCTACCACTTTCTTGTAGTCTGGTGTTTTATTGTTTCCAAGAACATTTGATGTCACTGATACAAATGCTGTCCAGGCAGCCTTTTCCTTTCCACGCAACAGAGAAAGAAACTCATCATCATGAATAAGTTTACGAATCTGTGGCCCAACAAAGACTCCTTCATTTATTTTTGCAGCACTAAGTGCTGGAAATTTGCTAATCAGGTACTTGAAACCTGCTTTATTCTTGTCCATTGCCTTAACAAAGTTTTTCATTAATCCCAACTTGATGTGTAATGGAGGTAATAAGATCTTATTGCTGTCTACAAGTGCTGGATAGTTAACATTTTTTTCTCCAGGCTGCAATGACTGGCGTAATGGCCAGTCTCTTTTGGCATAGTGCATTTCTCTTGCACGACTGTCCCACTCACAGAGGAAGCAGCAGTACTTAGTATATCCACCTTGAAGTCCAAGTAGGATAGCAATCACCTTCAGGTCACCACAAATCGACCATTGATGTTCATCATAGTTGATGCGCCTTAAAAGCTCTTTCAAGTTTTCATACGTTTCTTTCATTGAAACTGCGTAAGCAACTGGAACTGACGGCAGCTGATTGCCATTATGGAGCAAAACAGCTTTAAGACTCGCCTTTGAAGCATCAATGAACAGCCTCCACTCATCGGGATCATAGCATACGCCGATGGCTGAGATTAAACCATGAACATTGTTACATACAGCAATATCACCTTCCTGGATGAAGAATGGGATCAGATCTTTCTGACGATGACGGTAGAAAGACATACGAACATCACTTGCTAGGAGATTCCACTGTTGTAGTCTTGACCCCAAAAGCTCTGCCTTGTTCTTCGGAAGATCCAGGTCTCTGATAAGATCGCTCAATTCCACTTGTGTAATGAGGTGTGGTTCAGTGGGTGTGGATGGAAGAAAGTCTGGGTCATGTGAGGTTGACGGTTGATGACTACACGCTTCAGGTTCTTCCTCACTTGACTCAACCACGAAGGATTCTGGTGCTTTAGGAATTGGTAGCCCCTCTCCATGAAGAACTGGACGTATTGCCGATGGAATATTTGGATAGTGCACAGATAACTTTTTCTTCTTATTTAGCCCTTTTGTTGGAGGCACCATACAAAAGTAACAATTACTAACATGATCTGTTGGCTCTCTCCAAATCATTGGCACAGCGAAAGGCATAGATGCCTTTTTTCCATTCAACCATTGCTCCAGTGCCGTCCCACAAGAATTGCAGCATATATGTGGTGCCCAGCTCTTGTCCTGGTCTCCTATCTTGCAGCCAAAATACAAGTTGTAGGCTTTCTTAATCATTCCTGTTATCCTCCTTTTTTGTGAGATAAAAGTTATTTCACCGCAGATATAGCAGAAATTATCTGCTTTATTCACACAAGTTCGAGGCATTACTGAGTAGCCTATATAAGCATAAAACGAAATGTAAAGACGCTGTCGAACTACAATCAGCTACAGATACTGCAGCTTTTATGCAGTGAAGTGATGCAATTAAAGGCTAATATTGCATCATCTCAGTATACATGAAATTTTCTATTGGTCACCAGTATCAATTGCGCAATATGCAGCTGAAGTTGCATCATAATTTTGAATGGCTTACGTCATTAGATGGGTGAATATATCATGGAAACTAGAGCCAATCAACATTTTTTAGGGTCATTTTCGTTTTCAGCACCCCAAAATTATGTAAGATTAGCTAATTTTATGCCCAAAACTTTTTACCTGTTGAACAGTGTTATCAGGGTTGAGTGCCTCACAACCTTTTCCACATTATACGTGCAATTTTGGCTTGATTAGCATATAAATACGAGTGGCTGAAGTATGTCACCCTCCTACATGCTTGTTTATTTTAGCCGGTCTCCCGTCAAAGCAGGGGCGGACTGACAACTCATATCATTTCTACCAAAAACAGTGATTGATCCGGTTAGTGATGTCTGACTGCTATTATTTTGAACACAACTGTATGTTATCCAGTGGTTTACTTGTATTCAGAAGGGTTATTCTAGGACAAGTCCACATATATGAAAAATAGAGCCAACAACTGAGTTGCAGTAATGGCACATGTTGGGAACCACAAGGAAGATAATATGTAGCTTTCGTCAACCTGCAGCCATTCAGAGTAGTGCATATCTTTTCTTGTTAGGCCACAGAATATCAGAAAGCTTTCTCTTCACACTAGCTTGCTTAAACTTGCATCTCCTCGCTCACTACCTAAGCCTGTGAAAATGAAGGGTGTGAGTACAATGTCTTTTTAACTCAATGGAGGTTGAATACAATCAGAATTTTATTCAAATAAAAATATAGCAAATTTATTTGGCATATTCAAATTTTAAACTTCCAGGTTAAATAGAAAATATGATCTAACCAAACAAATTGATATGTGGAGCGAGTATAATGGTCGACATTTTTGAAGATGGACCTGGGGATTAGTAAACCTTCTAGTAGATAACTCCAATCCATTGAATGAGTCCCTCATTTCTATAATAAAGGTCAGACCAACAATTGGAGTTCTAGAAATCATCTTACTACCAATTCTAAAACTACTTTTACACATTGACTGTATATGTACATGTTTACAACAGATGTGTTTACATTGAAAGTACTGTTAAAAAATAGCACTGACCCAAAAGATGGTCCTCTGTGATATATAATTGTGTCCTTCTGATTGTCATCAAGCAGTGAGACTGATCACTGTCAACATATATTTTGGTATATTTGTTTTAAAAATGTTGAATTTCAGTTAAGAAGAATGTTTTACCAAATATTTGCCATAAAATCCCAAGAGACCCCGTGTTATAAAATACTTAAAAATCCAATACCATGTGAACTTTAATTATTGCAATTCATTAGGGTGGAAAATTGCTGTCAGCTTTGAGGACTTGCATTATTTTTAACATTCATAGCATGCCTTTGTTGTTGATATTGTTGTTGTGTTTATTGCAGATATAGGGAGGTATGTTAGCACACTTGGCTAGATACATTTTTACTACAAAATGTTTTGAACTTGAATAATTTGTGGACTAAGTGTAGAAAAACAAATCACCTTTATAGTGTTTGCATAAAAAAATCCTCACTTTCATTACTCTGTATTCTTGTATTCTTTCAATATAATTTGTGTACAGATAAGTGAAAGCATGTATTAATTGCATTTTTTAAAGGAATCCTTTGATGAGTATTTCATTTTTCAAGAAACTCTGCAATGAGTAAACATGTAGTTTGCCAATGCTGCCCACTCCTTCTAAAAATACTGGTTGTCTGCCATAGCAAATGGTTGCAGTACTTTGAGATTGATTTACTAAAGGCCAAGAAGGTCAGCAATAGCAACTTCCATGTTTCTTTTAGTACTGGTGTATTTTAAAGTGTATGTCAATTCAAAATTCAGTTTCAGTGGCATGGAGAAGGCTTAAAACCCCTGTTTGGCATTTACTGCTATCCAGTGCTCTCTTAGAGAGATCCTCCTTCTCTTTCTGTTTCATTGACAGCAGTTTTATCAGATAGACAGTAAGGAAAAATCTGCAACAGGGACACAGTAAAAAAAAAAAAAAAATTCTAGCAGGGTTTCTAACCTTTTATCTGTTCTGGCTTTTTGAAAAAGTAGTTTTATTTTTGTCTGTGTTACTGTTTGAGTATTCCTCTCATGTCAGGCGACTAGACTCATCCACCTCACCACCTGCTCCACCTCTGCCACCCCCCTCTGCCTCTCCCTCCACAGGTTCCCGATTGCCCAACGCATCAAATTTAAACTTCTAACCCTGACCTACAAAGCCGTTCACAACACTGCCCCTGACTACCTCACCAACCTGATCCCCAAGTACAGTCCTACCCGTACCCTTCGCTCCTCACTGGACCTCCTTCTATCCTGCTCCCTGGTCTCCTCCTCCCATGCATGACTGCAAGACTTCTCCAGGTCCTCCCCCATCCTCTGGAACTCACTGCCCCAATCCATCAGACTATCGCCTTCCCTCCTCACATTCAGGCGCTCCCTCAAAACCCATCTCTTCAGGGAAGCCTACCCCACCCTCACCTAACGGCCACTCTCCCTCTTTCCTCCCACCCCTCATTCCCCTCAGCCACTTCCTACTGTACCACTACCCCCTCCCTCCTAGATTGTAAGCTCGAAAGAGTAGGGCCCTCTTACCCCTCGTACGTTGTCTGTTATTGTTGTACTGTGCCATGTATTGTCCCCCCCCCTATTGTACAGCGCTGAGCAAACCCTTTGGCGCTATATAAACTCGATGTAATAATAATAATAATAATGTCCTATCTGGAAACATTTTTTTCAGCAGGATAGGATGTGAAGTGAAATCTCTCCAATGGAGCCCCAGATAGCAGTAAAAACATGACGGGGTTCTAATCCTTCTATACTCCTATGTAAAAAATAGATTTGATGTAATTACGGTGTCTGTGTTTCATGAATACCCTATAGTATATCTAAACATATACTTTTCCCAGAATGCTAAAATGTACTTCTATTGAAATAAAAATCTGAATATATTAATATTAGATGGAATCATTTTCTGAGTATTTTTAAATGTGTTCCACAAATAATTTGAATTAAAGTTTTCTCAAATAAAATATTACATTTTTGCTAATGTGAATGTATTAATTAATTACCTGTGGCACTATTACTTGCAGAACCATCTCTGATTTTGACTAGTTCTTCAAGTATGTTTATATCTGACAGTTAAGGTAATGAAGGTTCAATTTAGATGAAGAAATTCAGCATTTTAGTTTAACTTCTGTTGATGTACTTATTATTCTTTACATTAAAGACCAGGAGATTTAAAACTTTTGGCTAGTGTTAGTAGAATTGGTGACCATGCAATGGATACTCAATACCAGGGGCAGACTGATAACTCATGGGGCCCCTGGGCAATAGGGGATCATGGGGCCCCTGTGTCCTTGACCAAACTCAAAAAAGCCTATGAAAAAGGTATCAGAAGCATCTCATGGGGGCCCCTACTGACCTCGGGCCGTCGGGCAGTGCTAGAGTTTCCAAATGGTCAGTCCGCCCCTGCTCAATACCAATAACATGCAGATCAGCCGAGGCTTGCCACTTCAGCTAGGTACAACGCTAAGTGCTCACTCACTAGGCAGTTAACTCTAACATAATTACTGGATTGATAAAGGCAAGTAGATTGTGCACTTTGCAAGTGTTGTTGCCCCAGTTTTGCCAGAGCTTAGTGAATGCAGTGAAGCTCTGCTGACTTCCAACATCCAATCATATGCAAGCCAAAATGCAGATTTTTTATTTTCCTTATACCTTTGTGGTTGATTTACTAAAGGCAAAATAGACTGTGCACTTTGCAAGTGCACTAATTTTCCCCAGAGTGTAGTGAATGTGGTGAAGTCCTCCTCCTGCTTCTTTCTCTTTGTTCACTCTATTTTTTCCTTTGCAACCACTTCTATTCAACCTTTCATGCTCCCCCTATTCTCTTTTCCAATTTTTCCTTAATTGGCCATTCTCCCCCACCCCCTTTCAACCCACTAGAGTCTGATCCAGGGGCGGACTGACAACTCATGGGGCCCCCAGGCAATAGGGGATCATGGGGCCCCTGTGTCCTTGCCCAAACTCAAAAAAGTCTATGAAAAAGGTACCAGGGGCATCTCATGGGGCCCCCTACTGACCCCGGGCAGTGCCGAGTTTCCAAATGGTCAGTTCGCCCCTGGTCTGATCCCCTCAATTCCACCACCAGACACCATGCATTATGTACTACTCAGAAGAGCTATTTCCATTCTACCAAACAAGTATGCATCCCAGCTATCAAGCATGATTACACTCTCACTGCCAAACAGTAATATTGCATCACCCTCCCCATTAATCGCATCCCATGACACAAGTCAATCCCTTCACTACACCTCAACCCCCTGTCCCTCACTATCATCACTGCTACCCTGTCATCCTCATCCTCCCAGCATTTCTTAAACCACTCACCATCGTTACTGTTCCCCCATCATCCTTGTCAAGTTTTCCCTAGGTTTCACTCCACCAGGATGCGCCCCCTCATCTTCATATAGTTTTCTTATACACTCCCTGCCGTACCATTCCGTAGTTCATTTAGTCCAGTTACGATTCATCCTTGTATTTAAGGTTCCCCAATAATACCCTTCTTACCAGATTCCCACAATTCCAGTCCATTCTCAGTGAGACACTGGGACATTTCCCGGTTTTTATACACAAGGCGTCAGAACATTTGGCTGCTGCTTTAACCAGCTGCTGATGGGAGCTGGGTATAGTCTTGGAACTGAATTAGTAAGCAGTTTTTCATTTCACTCACTCTGATTTGATTCTTTAATCCAAAATCCAATATCTCATTATTCTTTTTTTTCCTGACATCCAACTACATATTGAACATTGAGTCCAGGTACACTGTATCAATGCTTCATTTTCCTAAGTGTAAACACTTCCCTTCCCTTTTCTTTTTTTTTTCCATTCATACCAGGGATAAGATATTACATTATCACAATCAGAGACACTGATAGTAACACAATATAGTCTTTATAAGTTGGCCAAGTTATACTAAATTATTTATTTATATTTTTTTTATGTTTTCATGATACATTATCACACTTTTATTTTTATTTTTTGGCAAGTCCTTTATTAACCACATTTATATACATGGGTCAGACGGGAGCAGGTGGCCGTTTATACATGTCCTTCCCACTCCCTGCTTGTGCGCGCTCCCTGGGAGAACACAGATTGTTGTACGGGACCTCTGTGTGATGTCCCGATCATGTGATCACTGATTGGCCAATCGGTGATCACATGAAGAGTAGTAAGCAATATGTCACTTCTGACATCATTGCTTACTACGTGTGAAATCTGTGAAAGATCACAGAGGTCACATGGTACAAGGCTATTCACAACAGCCTTGAACCATGTGACAAGCTGTGACCAATCACAGCTCACACAGTATTTCTCAATGGCTGCAAGAATGCATCCAGAGAGAAGGAGAAATTATTTATTTTACAGCCTTTATGGGTGTAAAAGCAATCGGTGTAAAAAAAAAAAAAAAATTAAAATCTTCATCGCCTCCCACAAGTAGTACAGTGTCACTATGGTGATGGTACTGATAGGGTGATGGTATGTAAAAAAAATAAAATAAAAACATAAATAATAATATAAAAAAATAAAATAAAAATGTAAAAATAATTTTGAAAAATTATAATTTTTGGTTATAAACTAATTTGGGCTATTTTTTTTTTTACTATAAAGATAACTGAATACATTTTGGCCAAGATGTATGAAGAAAGATTATTTATTTGCAAAATTTTATAAGAAAAACACTTTTTAAAAAACATTTTTGGACTTTTTCATTTATATAGCAAAAACAATAAAAATCCCAGTGATGAATAAATGCCATCAAAATAAAGTTTTATCTGTCTCAAAAAAATGCTAAAAAATTCATATGGGTACAGGGTTGCATGATTGAGCAATTGTCATTCAAAGTGTGATAGCGCTGAAAGCTGAAAATTGACCTGGACTGGAAAGGGGTAAAGGTGTCCGGACTTGAAGTGGTAAAAAAAAAAAAAAAATACACAGTGTAAATTCAACATCAATCACATCATCCAGTGATGCAAATCCATGTCAGTCCTGAACAATGCCCACTGACCTGTCAAAAGAAAAAACCTGCCAACGCATGAAATCCTGGTCATGTCAATATTTGGTCAGTGAAGTCACTTGGGATACCCTGCCCCTTTGTTAACAACAATCCTGCTCCAGGAGCTATCGTTAAAGGTGAGTGATTTTTTTTGCACAGGACCCCTCTTAAAAGCTATACCAGACCCTCATCAAGGATAATAAAAGTCATTTACTGGCAATTTAAACTTCATTGTTTTGCTTTATACAGCTGTGCCACTTCATGTTTTCTTTTAAGAATATTAAAATTTCTGCTCATGGTTAAATTTAATACTTATAACTTTTTTAAGTTTTGGTGCAGGTAAGCAGGACAGTGCCCAGCCCCTATACCAAAATCCCTGCCTATTAGCCTGAATAATTGCCATCACTGATTTTTAAGATTTGACTCCAATTGACTTCAACAGGGGGCAGATTTGGTGTCTAAACCTTAATAAAGTTTGTTGAAACCTCCCTGAACTGAACTAACTTTGAATTTATATCCATTGTGATCCATACTATAGATATGTTAACCTCCCTGGCGGTATTCCCGAGTGTAGCTCGGGGTAAAGTTTCAGTACCACAAGCGGTAACCCCGAGCTACACTCAGGAATACACTGCGGTGTTGCTCCGGGATCTGTTCTTCTCTTACCTTGTCCTGCGCTCCCGCAATGTCCTTCCTGCAGTGTCCCCAGCAATGTAAACCGGCGGATGCCGGCATCTGTCATCTGGGTTCCGTCCCCTGCAAGCGTCGGGACGTATGGGGGATGGAACTGGCGGGAAATTTGAAAATGACAAAAAGTGACATTCACTAAAATCACATAGTATAACATTACTGTATGAAACCATTTCTCATACATTTTGTCCCTACTGCCTTCATTTTTACTGTTCTTATTGCCTGGAAACTGAGAAACGTCCATGGCATCCAAAAAGCGTCCCTTTAGGTCAAAAGCGGTTTTAGACCGAATAGAGAACAGCGATAGTAAATCAGAACCACTTGAATTGAGTGATAATGATTTGTGTGGGAAATTCATCATCAGACACTGAAATCAGACGACTTTGCTCAGTGATGTGCAAACTTGGCGCTATATTTCAAATTTCAGTGTTTTTGGTTTGATTATATTATTGAATTAAATGTATTATTATATTATTATTTTTTATGATTATTTATTAAATTATAATTTATGATTTCGTGTTTCAAGTTTTATCATACCCGGGATGTTTACTAGACTCTTGTTTGGACAGATTTCAGTGAGTTATTCCTAAAAATTACAGGCCTACCATATAAAACGCCAAATTTCCATGCAAAATAATGGTACCGCTTTCAGCATCAAAAATCTGAAATAATCATACCGCCAGGGAGGTTAATTATATTAATAATTTGGGAATTTGACAGGTCTATTTAACAGGTATTTTAGTCTTATAGATATTTTACCATATACATTATAATCCTAATGTTTATGTAATTCTATCACTATCAGCAATACTGCAAATAGTATGATTGTTATAATGTTTGCTATTATTATTGTTATGAATGTAATTATCATTTATCTATGAGCTTCTTTTTTATTATCTTCTGTTCTATTACTAATGTTAGTTCTGACACAATACTTCTACACCTTTGTTACACTTCTACTGGTAGTAGGTAATTTATCTTACTTTTAAATCATGTGTTCCAATGATTTGTACACAAGAACACATCCACTTGTTATCTGTTATGGTAGGCCAGATGAAGGGGGAGAGCTACAGTCTCTAAAATGCATTAGTTTACAAACAATATATCATTGGAATAAACTTGGACTTTGATATTGAGGTGTGGCATTTCAACTCTAAGTTCTCTTATTCTTTCACCTCTGGCTCTCTGAAAAGTTTAGCTAGGGAATTATTAGGAAGAGAGGGTTTAGCTCTGCAGTCTATGACATGCGTAACTACGACATAAATACCAGGTCACTTGCTTTATTCTCCAGCCCAGCTATAAACTAACCGAACCACATGTTGAACAAACTGGGATGAGTCATGCAAATTAAACTTTTTGGGTTTCTCACAGTTTTTTTGCATTATTGAAAATGAAATACTGCAAGCTGCTAAAAAATGATGTGAGAAGAGAGTACAAAGTGAAGAGAGCTCCATGTGGGTAATTTACAGTAAGGTATCGGAAATCTTTTTAGATACATCCATATGAGATGGCAGCACTTTTTAGATCTTTTACATATACTGTATGTATGCAGTTTTACATAGAAATTCCGAACCTGTGTGCATACTAAAGTACTAAATCTGACACTCCTTTCCAAGACCAGGGACCTGAAGTTGCCTTTATGCCACTTCCAATGTTTAGCAGATGCTTTGTTTGGTAATGGTGATCAGTTTCCTGATTCTTGGCTCTGGTCTTGCCTCTCCAACCTCTTGTGCATCACTATTATAACACAACCCATGAGCAGGACACAGGGGTGGACTGACAACTCATGGGGCCCCTGGACAATATGGGATCAATGGGACCCTGTGTCCTCACCCACACTCAAACCACACCCAAAAAGCCTATGAAAGGTACCAGGGGCATCTCATGGTGCCCTCTGCTGACTCCGGGCCCTTGGGCAGTGTCCGAGAGCCCAAATGGTCAGTCTGCTAAAGCATCAGGAGGAGGATACATCTACAGGAGGTCTTAAAAATTATTTCCTGTATCCATTTCTGTGTCAAGTTAACTTGGTTAAAACAGTTAATGAAATTGAGGGACTTTGACAGAGGACCTGTGTTTTTCTCTTTCCAGCAAAACCACTGTTATTTTCTCACTTCTGCATGCTATGCAAACCAGTTTGTTAGGAGGGGGAGACATGTTCATACTCATCTCGTCACCCAGCTACTCTATGCTGCCCATCCAGAGTATTAGCTGTTGTGAGGAAACAGACTCTGGTGATGGCATTGGCCTCTAGAGTTGTCCTAATTGCTAGACAGTGGGCTGGCTCCATCTGCCTTGTCTTCTTCCCACTAATTGGACCTGGTGACTACACAATCCAGTTCTGTGGTGCTGTGGCACTCTGAGGATTTGTTACCTGGCTCCTGTACCTCTGCATTGCCTTGCTCCTGTACTCTGTTGCCTCAAACTTAGACTGTTTTTTGATTACTCCTAATCTGCTACCTGCCTCTGGATGTCTCTGGACTATACTTATCATCTGTCATTTGTGCAGACCAACATCAGCCTACAGATTTTTTTACATCATACCCACCAGCTGTGCTAAAGTCCATACTTGATACTCCTGGTATCCGCAGGTAATGTTTTAGTTCACCTTATTGCAATCCCTTGTGCCACTTGGTCAAAAATGTTGGCATTGTGACGACCGCTTGGCAACATGGCCACATAATTCCAGAGGTTCACTCTGCTCTGGGGAACCACCAGCATTACAGCAGCCCAGGACCACCTACTCACCTTACCAACTGACTCCCCAACTTCTCCGGAACCCAGTGCACTGACTGGTATGAGCAGATGCCGCCAAGACCTGCCACCTATCCAGAAAATTCTTTATGACTATGACTTCACTGGCTTCAACAAAATGGTGACAGAAGACCAACACAGCTGCCGAACATCTAGAGCCTGCCTCAGCACAGACACAGTTGGGGGGAGTGGGAGCACCACTGCAGAACACACAGAGTCTATCTCCTCAGACTCCAATTCATCTACCACATCTACTAGAAGCCCAGTAAAGTCGAGACTACGCAGGGACTCTAGCATCAATGAGAACATTTCACCAAACATGGAGGTAAGCAAACCCCCTTTGAATCAATCTCACTCTGCAGCCCACTCTGACCCTATTACTCAATTTTCAACCAAAGGACAGCCAATTTCAGATGTGACCTTAAATGCTTATGTCTCTGAGAACAGCTTTACAACCTGACATGATTACATGCATACAACAATGCAGGGCAGAAGTACAAGAACTAGGAGATAGAGTACATCATCTGGAGACCAAAATAAATGAATACAAATCTTCCTTGAATACATTGGTGGACTCTCATACCTCTCAACAAGAGGTAATTTCCAGCCTACAATTCAGGTTGGCCAACCTTAAGGACCGATCAGGTTGGAACAATTTAAATTTTTTTAAAAAGAGACCAAGAGTCTATCCAGACACATCAACTTCCTCACTATGTCTGGTACCTCTTCACGGCGGTGATCCCATCACTTAAATCTGCTGATCTCACCATTGACAGAGTACATAGAGTTCCCAAACCAGCTTTCCTACCATCTGATGTACCTCGTTATGTACTGCTAAGAGTACACTTTTTCCTTGGGAAGGAAAAACTCCTAGAAGCCTTTTGTTGTCCTGATTATTTAGCTGAACAGGAGGCTAATCTCCAAGTACTCCCAGACCTCTCCCAGTATACCCTGCAACAAAGCAGAAATCTATCAACTATCACTAAAGCTCTGAGGAACAACAAGATTGATTATCGTTGGAAATACCCGGCTAAGCTCAACATCATTTACAAAGGCTCTGACCATCTTATCTCATCACTAGATGATGGTATTTGCCTCTTGAAAATCTGGAATATACTACCCTCTCCACAACAATATCAATGCACAGTGGCAACCTCCAGCTCATGCTCAACAAGATTGGCAAATTATGCCTCAAAGCAAACTCTCCTCAAAGAAATCCTAAAGTTCTTTACATGTTTCTACTCTATCACAGTTGGGTTCCCCAAGTGTCAGAGGTACCTGCCACTGTACCATAGACCCCCACAGTATTGGCAGTATACACTGCCTAGTCCACATTGGACCTTTTTCTTAAATATTTGTTTCTGTTAATTGTCAATGAAAAAGTTTTGGCTCATTACAGTTTAGGATGTTTCAGGCTACGTTTTACACTCAAATTTTGCCTCTCACCACTATATGTTGGCCTAGAAGGTGTGTCCACAGTGAACTCCCAACGGAATCACTTATAGACTCTTATACTCCTCTGCTTGGATGTTTTAAAACTCACTTTGTCATGTCCAGCTACTTACCACAGTCATACTTACCTCAATTTGATCCAATGTTTTCAACCCACTCAAGCGGCTAGTTATATCTTCTTGAAATCCTACCATGGGTCTTAATTTAAGATGTTTGAAGGTGCCAACACGCAAATGAGAAAACCTTCTCTTATTACTCCTCGAGACATAACTCTTATTCCCACATAGATTTTTTTTTTAGTAGATAAACTATTGTTGCAAAGAATATCAGATTCCTCTAAAAATACATAACTTAGCCTGTCATACTACAGATAACGGAAGGTAACACCTTTGTGACATTGCGTTTATGGAGATGCAATGATTCAGTGAAACTTACTTACTTAGAATTAAAATTATGTTTTTAATTTTAATGATCCTCACTTAACTGTACCCTTTACTATTATATACTATATTATATACTATTATATAAGGGGTATCCTCATCAAGCTGAATTCCAATTTTAAAAAAATCCATACAGCTAAATTAGACACCCTCCTGTCCGAAATTCATATCCTTGACTCACAAAACCAATCTGCTCCTTCTAATGTACTGGTCATGAGGTTATCAAAACTCAACCACATTCTTAGAGAACTAATATGCACTCAACATGATCACCTTCTATGAAAACTTAAACTAAGTTACCAAGCGGATAACAATAAAGCAGGCAAATTCCTGGCTAATAGTCTTCAAATTCAAAAAGCAGGAACAAGAATCTCCCATTTCATACACCCTATCATGAAAGTTAAACTTGAAAACCCTCAGGCAATCACTGATGCTTTTGCTGATTACTACCATTCACTCTATAACCTAAAGGAAGACACCAATACCCCCCACCTTCTGATACTGTTATCCAAATCTTCTCTGGATTCACCCTAATATATCAGATTTTTCGCTTTCACCAGCAGTCCCATGTTATAAACCTATTTCCAGTTGATGACATACTCCTTTTTCTAACCCGACCGTCTCGCTTTGATTTGCACACAAAGTTCTTACTCATTTCAGCACCCTATCATACTACAAGATTAACTTTACTAAATTTGTGATATTGGACTTAGGAGTTAACCCTCATGCCCGAACTCACTTAAAAGCTCAACTCCCATACTCCTGATCGGAAACGAACAATCCATACCATACCTTGGTATCACTCTAACCAATCAAATGTCCCTCCTAGTGGATTCCAATTTAAAACAACTTCCTAATGACTTACTGTACGTCAGGTACTCTCCCACCTATCAAAAGTTGAATTATCCTGCATGGGGAAAATTGCCTCCTTCAAAATGATTATACAGTACTTCCAAAAATGCTATACTTGTTTCTCACACTCCTAATTCCATTAAAACCTTCCCATCTATCTGATTTAAACTGAACCCTTAAAAACTTTATATGACAAGGAAAAGATCTCAATGTGCACACAGACATCTCATTCAACATAGGAAAGCAGGAGGACATAAAGCAATACTACTTAGCTACAGTGCTGGATCAAGCTAAACATTGGTTCACAACAATTGAAGCATGTTCTCAGGTTACCAGCCTGGACATATTGTTATTAGCAAATGCCTGGAAACTACTCTCCTCCACTAATCCAAACAAGACCCAGTGAAAACCAGGCTCAGGTTATCTATAGAAACATTGGAAATACTCCTCCCTTATATCTCTGTTAAACACTGGGTAGGCAAATGGCATCTGGTGGATAGATGAAATCATGGAGAACGAGGGGCCAAAACCTTTACCTTTAGCAATACTGCTTACTCAGTATGACCTTCCTAATACTAGTCAGTTTATGTACACACGCATTGCTTCTTTTATATCTAAGTTTCCACTGCTCTTGATTTACTTAAATTCAAGGGAGTGGAAATTTTATACAAGTCCTTAATCAACTGCAAAGGTATCTCCTTACTGTACAACATATTTCAGCACAAATAACAACTAATAAAATCTCCCCATATGCTGCAGTAGGAAACAGAGCTAAATAAAGTATTTAACCCTCAACAATGGGCTATAGCATTCTAGTACAATTATGTAGCTTCCCAGTGTATCAACCATTGGGAGCTTACCCAAAATATAGTGACCAGCTGAAATAGAACCCCACACCAACTAGCAAAATACTACCTTTCTCCATCTTCCTTGTGCTGGGGAGAATGTGGTCATCCTGGAACCGTCTTCCACATTTTTTGGTCATGCAAAAAGTTTACCAGCTGCTGGAGGAAATTATTTAGCATAATTGTGGACATTACTAGAATATTGCTGCCTCCAAAGCCAGCACTTGCTATATTGCTACTTAAGCATAACAAATATCCACTGTCCTGCCAGATAGTAGTCATCCATATATTAATGGCAACTAAACTGATCATTGCTAGACATTGAAGAAACCATTTCACCCCAAACCCCTCAGAAGTCTTGGCACAAGTCAAGCTTAACTACCATTACGAGAGACTTTTAGCTATCAGACCAGCATCTTGCAAATCTTTCTATACAACTCGGAAAGTCTGAATTTATTGGGATACAGTAAGTGATATTACACACAATGTTGGTATGTACTCCCTAAATTCTGGTTATACTCACACAATCTAACCTTCTTTGTATACTTTATATATTCTGGATACTATATTACTATATTTATGCTGGATGACAATAATGGGTCCTGCATGCTACACCTTACTTGTTATTTGTTACTGGTCACTTGTTATATGTACCTTACTTGTACCTTATTGATACCTTACCTGTACCTTACTTGTACTCTACTCGTACTTTATTGCATTTACTACTGGTCTATTTGAAAACTTAATAAAAAGTTATGTGAAAAAAAAAAAACTTTAGCATTGTTTATTAAGCTCTGGGGGTAACCAATTAATGGTGGGCCTGCTTGCCCTAAGGGAATAAGGGAATAGGTGAAGCTACATTTGCCAGCTATAGTATCTGATCTTGGGTGCCTGGGCTAACATTGCACAGTCCACCAATAAAGTACGTATCAGGGGAAGCTCTCAGGTACAAATACTGTATAATAGTTGAATGGGTATTATGGGATAGGGACCAACTCAGCACCAGTCTGCACATGGCTCATCAGCCTAAAAGGTCACAAATTGGAATTATGAATGCAAATTTGTAGGTATCAGCTACCAATAGACTGATGGAACGGTTATAAACCACTAGAGAAGGGACTTCATATAGTGAAACTGTCACAAATCTGGACACTTTAAATTAGGCAGGTGATAAAAAATATGTTAGCAAATATTACCTCTGGTTATATATGTCGACTGCATTAAAATGTTAGCTACAGAATTGGAAGTACCTTAGCACAAAAGTTATTTAAATTATTTTATTTTTTCACAGCTTGACAAAATGAATATCTATTGTCTTTACAAGCTGAATTCTAATTCGAATAAGAAAATTCTAACAAAAACAATAAGGGAGTACAGCTGAAAAAAACACTGATAATACTGAGAAGGGTACCGTGTGAAACGGCTTTCAGTTGTATAGTGAAATATTAGTCAGATAGACATAAGAAAGGCAGAACACTTGCTGTAGATCCAGTTCAGCTATGATTTTCTTGAGTGAGCAGTTTTAAAAAATGTAGTACAATGAGATACAAATTTCTTCTAGCTCTGATACATTTGCCTCATCACAACAATGCACTATTGTCCAGTTGAAAAGTCTTACTTTGATACTCAGTGTATTCAATGTTATTAAAGATTTTAACCCCTTATTAACCCTAGTTTACCATTATGATCTTTAATTAACACCTTCTTTGCCTTATCCCCTTATCTATTTTTCTTGCTGGTGTTTTTATTCCTATTTGTTATCATTATTATTTAAAGCTTTTGTTTATCTTTATTCTTTTTTCATTCTTTTTTCTATTTAGTATCACAATAAAAAAAGTGCAAAAATTGAAAGAGGAAAAAGAGTGTTTCATTTGTAAATAATTTTGCAATGCTTTGTACCAGAGCACAAATTATAGAATAGAATGTATCCTCTTTATCTCCATGAATACTATTTTTTAACTAAAGCTGGCCATATACTGTTTGACTCCTTTCCTTTAGCCTGTGGGCTGAATTAAAAAAAAAAAACTAACAGATTCCTCCATCCATGTTAAACAGCACAGATAGATGAATCCACCAGATTCATGTCAGAATACCTTCTGCAATTCATTGAATGCAACAGCTGTTCAGCTAAAAAATTTCCAGCAGGCGCATTCAGCAAAAGTGGATCAAATGATCAACTTTTGTTGATTAGAGCAGGGTCAACAGGGTGACCCAGTGACTGCATTTTGGCCAATTCATCAGGAACCAGCCAACATTTGCTAGCCTATGGCCAGCTTAACCCTGATCAAAGTAGAGAAAAGGTAAATTTTTTTGGGGGGAATTTTCATACCCTGATGACATCTGTTGCACCATACACATGCAGGGTAAGGCCGCTGTTAATCCCTGGTGTGGTGTGGTGTGTTTTGCTTGTGTTACTCTGTAACTACTGTGAGTATATCTGCGTTTAGCATACTACTCTATGGTCCTTTACTCTTTCTCCTCGTTATTACTTTAAGGTGCTGCCTTTGGATAACCAGTGAAGGACCATGGAGGCAGTGAAATCAGTGGTATCCTGAGTGGTGGCCCAAAATTGGAAGATTTCTGTGTTGTTGAGCTGGTATTATTTGGAGATCATTACTGTTTGATTATGGAACTGGCACGCTTGTCTGTAAGATAACTTGGGATTTTTACATGTGGACTTTCATAATTCTCAAGATTTCACATTTAGACTTTTATATATTTCTTTTTGAAGTTTAATTCTAATGCTGTTATGATCAGCCAGGTGGTACCTCTGGCAGCCCACCGGACAGGATTACCCAGAGCGTGGAGTCTAAGTCCTGGTCTGCATATTCACCAGGGCCCCTGATGGTGGGGATGGACTTGAAGCAGACCAGGACCAGGTCACGACCTCTGAGCACTCCCACCCGTGGCAGAGGGGACCACAGGGGATGGATACAGGAGGAGAGCCTGATGTGAAGAGACCGGCAGGCTCAGGAGGGATGGATGGATGGATCGCAGTCAGACAGCCCAGTCGTTACCGACGGAGACGCGAGGTACAGAATAGGCAGGCAAAGGATAGTCGGGTCACACGCAGGGTCAATACCGGGGTGGTCAGTCCGCAGAGAGGTCAGATAAGCCAGGGGTCAGGATAGGAGAAGGCTGTGTAGTCAGGGCAATCCGGGTCAAAACAGGAGAAGGCAGCAAAGTCAGGGCAATCCGGGTCAAAACAGGAACAGAACTCGGGGTACAGGAACACAGGTAGCAGGAAAGACCTTGCGGCAATTTGTGACAGCGCAGGGCATCTTTAAATACCGTGCCCTGCGCTGTCATTGGTTGCCCAGCGTGTACTCGCGGCGCCTACTGCGCATGCGCGAGTCTCCTTCAGCCGCGGCCGGCCAGGACCTAGTGCCCGTATCCCGGCACGAGCCGCCGCGACTGCGCATGTGCTGGGATAGACGCCGCGGCGGACCCTGACAAATGCACAAGTGAATTATATGAAGACAAACAAACGAGCTGGTATTATTTGGAGATCATTACTGTTTGATTATGGAACTGGCACACTTGTTTGTAAGATAACTTGGGATTCCTACATGTGGACTCATAATTCTCAAGATTTCACATTTGGACTTTTATATATTTCTTTTTGAAGTTTAATTCTATGTAATGCACAAGTGAATTATATGAAGACAAACAAACGAAACCAGCGCTCAAATCTCCATGCAGACCAAGAGGAATTCACAATGGCAAACGAAGAGGTGCCACCCTTCAAAGATTGGGAAATCCGGGTACTGATGAACAAAAACTGAGGAAGGGGGTTCGTCTCCAGAAACGTATCAGCTTATCCCCAATTGGGGCACAGCATTGAATTGACCACCATTGCGGACTATTCATACTGCTTTTATTTTCCTTTGGTTTGTGAGTATATATCTATTTGATTATACAATAAATACGTGGTTTACCACGGTAATGGACGATGAGAGTGCGCCCTTTTTTTCGTTTTTGTTCACAAGTGAATTATATGTTATGGGACTGCTCTTTCACCTTTTATGTGATCAACATTGTTCATTATGGTTTAATGTGTTAACTTTATTTTTTTTACACACATATTTCTCTATTGTTCTTTATATAATACGCCCCTCTTCTCCTTATCATATTACTATCCTCTGTTCCAAATCTCATTTCTTTACCCCTCTGCTCCACCCCACAACCTGTACATCTCCCCCTCACTGCTATCATCTCCCTACTACTGCTCTCTTCACCTCCCCAAAATGTCTCTTCCACTCCTCCTTCTCATTTTCCTCTCCTCCGTTCCCAAAATCCATTCACTATATTCCTCCACCCCTCCCAAACATTTGTATATCGTGTCCTCACTGCTTCCCTCACCCCTCTATGGCACCCACCACCTCCTCCTATTACTCCGCTCTCCCACTGACCCCAACACCTCCACTAGGAGTTTCTCACGCTCCTGCACATCCCGCTCCCATGCCACCTTTCTCATCCTTCTCTTCCTCCTAGCCGCGGGGGACATCTCCCCGAATCCTGGCCCTCCACCTCCCTCACCCGCTCAACACCCTCCCACCTCCACGTCCTACTGCAACCCCCACAACTTAATATCTGTCCCCCTGCTCCCTAAAATCTCCCCCCCGTTTTCATGTGCACTCCTGAACGCCCGTTCGGTGTGCAACAAGCTTACCGCCATCCACGACCTCTTTGTTTCCCGCTCCCTCAACCTCCTAGCAATCACGGAAACCTGGATCCAGCCCACTGATTCTACCTCCCCTGCTGCACTCTCCTACGGAGGTCTCACCTGGACTCACTCACCCAGGCCTAACGGTCGTAAAGGTGGTGGGGTTGGTCTGCTCCTGTCACCGCAGAGCACCTTCCGAGTCCTCCCAAACCCCCCCTCCCTATCCTTCTCCTCCTTCGAGGCCCACTGCCTCCGACTATTCTCCCCAACCCCCCTGAAGATTGCTGTGATATACCGGCCTCCTGGATCCATACCCCGCTTCCTGGACGACTTCTCCTCCTGGCTACCCTTCTTCCTCTCCTCTGATCTACCCACCATAATTCTTGGGGATTTCAACATCCCTGTCAACCTCGACAACCCGGACACAGCCCGTCTCCTCCACCTAACCTCCTCCTTTGCACTTGCACAGTGCATACAATCCACCACCCACTCCGACGGAAATATCCTGGACCTTGTCTTCTCCAACCGCTGCGCTCCCCACAACCTCACTAACACCCCCTTCCCTCTCTCTGACCACAACCTGATCACCTTCTCTATCTCCTCGTCCTCCAACGCCTACCCCTCCAAATGTCACACTACTACCAGCCGTAACCTCCGCAACCTTAACCCTGCCCCCCTCCACTCTGCAGCTGATCAACTCCACGACCGCATCCTCCCCCTGTCCTGCCCCGACTTGGCTATGACTGCCTACAACAATGCGCTCTCAACAGCCCTTGACTCACTAGCGCCTTTAACCACACGCAACATCAGACCCCGACCGCTCCAGCCCTGGCAGACTGATCACACCAAAACCCTCAAACGACAAAGTCGTGCCCTGGAGCGACTATGGCGCAAAACCAAATCCAAACAAGCCTTCAGCCGCTACAAATCTGCCTTCCGCACCTACACCTCCTCCCTCCATGCTGCCAAACAGGCCTACTTCTTGACCCTCATCAAGGCCCTCTCCTCCAATCCTCTCCGACTCTTCTCTGCCTTCAACTCTCTACTCTCTCCACCCCCACCTCCACCCAGCACCTCACTCACTGCCCTTGAGATTGCCAATCACTTCAAAAACAAAATTGACACAATTCGCAAGGACATTGCCGCAACTCACACGCCCTCTCAACCCGTCCCCTCTCACACAGCTACCCCCTTATCCCCCCTCCCCCTCGACATAACCCGCAGGGACTTCGTCGCTGCTCAAACTCTCTCCAACCCCCTTCACCCTCACTCAGCTACCCCCTCATCACCCCTCTCCCACGGCCCCACCACTGCTCTGACCTCCTCTTCCACCCCACCCTACATTCCTCATACTGAAGCTCCCCCAACACTCCACACCTTTGACCTTACTACCATCGAGGAAGTCTCCAAGATCCTCTCTGATGCCCGCCTCACCACCTGCCCCCTCGACCCTATCCCCTCACAACTCCTACGACCTTCCTCCTCCTCCATCCTACGCTCCCTCACCCACATCTTCAATCTCTCCCTCTCCTCAGGCACTTTCCCCTCCCCTCTGAAACATGCACACATCACCCCCATACTTAAAAAGCCCTCCCTGGACCCCAATGACCCGAACAACCTCAGACCCATCTCCCTGCTCCCATTTACATCTAAACTCCTCGAGCGCCTAGTCTACACCCGCCTATGCTCTCACCTCAACGACAACAACCTCCTCGATCCCCTACAGTCCGGCTTCCGTCCCCTACACTCCACCGAAACTGCCTTACTCAAACTCTCCAACGACCTGCTAACCGCCAAAGCTAATGGCCACTATTCAGTGCTCCTACTCCTTGACCTCTCTGCGGCCTTCGACACAGTCGACCACCCCCTCCTCCTCAAAAAACTACACTCCCTCGGCCTCAGAGATTCTGCTCTCTCCTGGCTCTCATCCTACCTGTCACAACGCTCCTTCAGCGTTACCTATAATGCTACCACCTCCCCCTCACTCCCCCTCTCTGTTGGGGTCCCTCAAGGCTCTGTCCTCGGGCCCCTTCTCTTCTCCATCTATACCTCCTCCCTTGGCCAACTCATACACTCTCACGGCTTCAACTACCACCTCTATGCCGACGACACACAAATCTATCTCTCAACCCCCCACCTCACCCCCTTGGTCTCAGCCCGAATCACACACCTACTGAGCGACATATCAGACTGGATGTCACTCCACTTCCTTAAATTGAACCTCTCCAAAACCGAGTTTCTTGTCTTCCCCCCAGCCCGGACACCACCCCCCACTGATTTCTCCGTCACATCCAACAACGCTACCATCAAACCCGCCCTGCAGGCCAGAGTACTGGGTGTCATTCTGGACTACAACCTATCCTTCCAGCCCCAAGTCCAATCTTTAACAAACTCGTGCAGACTCCACCTCCGCAACATCGCCAAAATCCGCACGTTCCTTACCCCAGAAACCACTAAACAGCTCATCCACTCCCTCATCATATCACGACTCGACTACTGCAACTCCCTCCTCACTGGCCTGCCTCGCCGCTGGCTATCCCCTCTCCAGTCCATCCTGAACACGGCTGCCAGACTCATTCACCTTTCCAACCGCTCTGTCTCCGCCACCCCCCTCTGCCAATCCCTCCACTGGCTTCCGATTGCGCAACGGATCAAATTCAAAATCCTAACGCTGACGTACAAAGCTGTCCACCATACTGCCCCGTACTACATCTCTGACCTAATATCCAAGTACCGCCCAGCACGCACACTCCGCTCCTCTCAAGACCTCCTTCTCTCTAGTTCCCTGGTCTCCTCCTCCCATGCCCGCCTCCAGGACTTCTCCAGGGTGTCACCCATCCTCTGGAACTCCCTGCCCCAACCCATCAGATTATCACCTACTCTCCTCTCCTTTAGGCGCACCCTGAAAACCCATCTCTTCAGGGAAGCCTACCCCACCCCCTGCTAACTTGCCGACCTCCTCCACTCTTCCTACCACTCCATCCCCCACCCCCTCCCTCCTAGATTGTAAGCTCGAAAGAGCAGGGCCCTTGATCCCCTCATGTTTTGCATTGTATTGGTATTGTTCTGTCACATGTTCTGTCTCCCTTTGTAATGTACAGCGCTGAGCGAACTATTGGCGCTTTATAAATACTGTATAATAATAATAATAATATTGATCACTATAGAGATTTTGGTTTTGCTCACCTTTTTATATTAATTATTTTTAGTAATTTCTTTGTTTTCAGAATATAGGTCGCTCTTTTTTTGCACGAATGAAGTGACCTAGCTGGACCTAATTTTCAAACTAAAGTTCTACTTTAAGATTTTTGTAAAGTGGGAGAATTATAGTTTTATCTCTTGAATAATAGCCTGCTAGCATTGCTTAACCTCCCTGGCGGTATTCCCGAGTGTAGCTCGGGGTAGAGTTTTAGTACCAAAAGCGGTAACCCCGAGCTACACTCGGGCTTACCATGCGGCGCTGCATAGGGAGTCCCTGCAGCACTTACCTTGTCCTTCGTTCCCACGATGTGTCCCCTGAAGCGTCCCCGGCCATCTCCTCCGGCTGATGCCGGCATCCGGCTTCTGTGTTCCGGTCCCCGTGATGTCGGGACGTATGGGCGGCGGCGGGAAATTTGAAAATTTTAAAAAATGTCATTTTTTTCAAAACACATTTTTCACAGTAAAACATTGCTGTTTCAACCCATTTCACATACATATTGTTCCGAGTGCTTTGTCCTGTGCCCTGCCTACATTTTGTCTGTCTTTCTGCCTGGAAACTTAGAAAAATCCATGGCGTCCAAAAAATGTCCCTTTAGGTCAAAAGCGGTTTTAGACCAGCTAGAGAACAGCGATAGTAAATCAGAACCACTTGCAGAATTGAGTGATAATGATTCGTGGGGGAAATTCGTCATCAGACACTGAAAACGATTCTGCGACTTTGCTCAGCAATGTACGAACTTGGCGCTCTATTTCAAATTTCAGTGTTTTCGGTTTGATTATATTATTGAATTAAATGTATTATTATTATATTATTATTTTTTATGATTATTTATTAAATTATAATTTATGATTTAGTGTTTCAAATTTTATCATACCCGGGATGTTTACTAGTCTCTTGTTCGGACAGATTTCAGTGAGTTATTCCTAAAAATTACAGCCTACAATAAAAAAACTACATATTTCCATGCAAAATAATTGTACCGCTTTCAGCACCAAAAATCTGAAATAATCATACCGCCAAGGAGGTTAATGTAGCTTGGCATTGCATGCTATTGCTGAGTCTGCGATCTACTAGAACCCGCAGATCCGTTTCCTTCCTTGATTCTCTGAGATGTTCTTTCTCTAACAAATAATTTTCATTCATCTTTTTAGCAACACTTTACATTTTTCAATACTAAACACTTCAAAACCGAGCTCTTTTACCCCCATCCTGCCCAGGCCAATTTTCAGCTTTCAGCGCTCCTACACTTTGAATGACAATTGCGCGGTCATGCACTGCTGTAACCAAACAAAATTTTTATCATTTTGTTCGCACAACTAGAACTTTCTTTTGGTGGTATTTAATCACTACTGGGTTTTTTATTTTTTGCTACATTAATGAAAAAAAGACCGAAAATGTTGAAAAAAAGCCATGGTTTTCTTTGTTTCTCTTTTAAAAATTTTCAAATAAACAATTTTTCTTCATAAATTTAGGCCAAGATGTATTCTGCTACATTTCTTTGGTGAAAATAACTCAAATCAGTATTTGTTATTTAGTCTGTAGGAAAGTTATAGAGTCCACAAACTATTTTTATATATCTGAAAATCGATCGATCCTGAAGTACTGTTGGCCAATTTCTTGAGGCCCAAAAATGTCAGGACAGTACTGATATCCCCCAAATGACCCATTTTTGCATAGTAGACAGTCCGAGGTATTTAGTAAAAGGCATGGCAAGTTTTTTTAACTGGTAGTTTTTGTCATAGTTTTTTGGAAAATTAAGAAATTATTATTTTTTTTTACATACTGTCACCAGTGCAGTACAGCGTCATCATATAACTGGTGGCAAAATTGTGCTCAACCTTACAATAATGCAGTAACAGTAATTATGTTTTTAAAATTGATTTTTTTTTTTTTGCTCTTTTTACCTATTATAAATTAAAGTTTATTTTTAATAATGGTTTTATTTTATGTTACTATAGGTGTTCCTACCCATACTGTGTTATGCTCCCTAGTCATATTTGCACTCTAATGGGTTGATTTGCTAAAACTGGAGAGTGCATAATCTAGGGCAGCTCTACATAGAAACCAATCAGCTTTCAGGTTTTTTTTTTCTGTTAAAGCCTAACTGAACAAGCTGAAATTAGAAGCCGATTGGCTACTATGTACAGCTGCACCAGATTTTGGACTCTCCCATTTTAGTAAATCAACTCCTATGTACAGGGGCGGACTGACAACTCATGGGGCCCCCTGGGCAATAGGGGATCATGGAGCCCCCGTGTCCTTGCCCAAACTCAAAAAAGCCTATGAAAAATGTACCAGGGGCATCTCACGGGGCCCCCTACTGACCCCAGGCCCTAGGGCAGTGCCCGAGTTTCCAAATGGTCAGTCCGCCCCTGCCTATGTGTTGAAAAGATTTGAATGTTGAGGGTACTGTGATGATGGTATGTTATTTTAATATGTTTTCTTATTTCCTGAGTCCATTTATTTGAAAATGTGTTTCCCACTGAGTTCTGGTTCTGTGATTTGCTGCACTAAGCCGTATGTACCAAGGTTAGCTATTAAGATGAGCATACTAGTTTTAGGCTTGCTAGGCTTAATGAAAAAGACATTGTACATGACCTCACACACTTAGCTGAGCATATTGAGATTGGATCAATTCTTTAGAAAATACTATGATGTATTGCAGTATTAAAAATACATTAAACTATTAAAGCTTTTTCTTTCTTTCTCTCCTTCCTTCCTTGCCCTTCCCTGCCCTTCCTTCCTTCCTTTCTTTTCTCGTTTTTCACAGAAGTGACTATGAAATAATTATAAAATGTAAAAGTCAGCTATTTTATTGAAAATGTAATATATCATAAAATAGTTGAATTAACATTTTTTATTGCAAAACACATTTGAAAATGAAAACTTAAATTATTGCAGCATTGCCATAGGCACTCTTCCTCTTTGATTGTCCGATGCCCGAGTCATCTTCTGGATCATGTACAACATTTCACTGAACAGATTACAGCTAAAGCATGTTTCTTTTTTCCATAATAAGATTTTTTTTAGTAGATCATAAAATGTGAAGCATTTTCAGAGCACTGCAGAGCTATAGATAAATTACAGAAATCTTTTAATTTGTGACTGACAATCAAAGTTAAACGGCTAAGGGTATCGTTTGCTATCTCTTCATCTTTGTCTCTGGAGACCTAATTTAATTGAAGAAAGTGGGAAACAATGTCTCTTTATATCCTTCATTTCTGGAAAAGGTCAAGATTTAATTGAGTTCCAGTGTAGTAGGTTATATCTCACTAGGTATTGCTAATTATTTTGCTTTATTTCTTGAGTACAAGTCAGAAGTCTTGTTCTCAAACCACTTTAGATCTACAATATAAAAAGTACGAGGCTGGAAAACATGCTTTTCCAGCAACTTATTTAAATATTCTGTGATTTCATATAGGTTCAGAGCTTGAGAAAGTGAAAGATATTCAATGCTATAGCATTATATATTTTTCAAAAGACACTTACATACTGAGAATAATAATAAAATAAGTTATGCTGAACTGGAACAAAGCTGTCGCATAACACAGACCTTGAACAATCAATACAAGCCTGGCAGATGTAATGTAAAGCCTATTTCCTAGCCATTTACTTCTATCTCTCCACTTTACATAGTTATCTTGATCTTCTCTTGGTACGCACCTAGATTATTGAGTAGGCAAAACTAATATTACAAATTATTAAAAAAAAAATCTATAATAGTAGTTGGGTATTTATGTGAATTAATGTTTAGCCCTAACATGGAAATTCACACATTTGTGTTGGTTTTTATGTAATTTATGTTTTACATCATTAATTATTATTATTATACAGTATTTATAAAGCGCCGATAGTTCGCTCAGCGCTGTACATTACAAAGGGGGACAGAACATGTGACAGAACAATACCAATACAATGCAAAACATGAGGGGATCGAGAGCCCTGCTCTTTCGAGCTTACAATCTAGGAGGGAGGGGATGGTGGTACAGGAGGAGAAAGATGTGGGGGATGGAGTGGTAGGAAGAGTGGAGGAGGTCGGCAAGTTAGCAGGGGGTGGGGTAGGCTTCCCTGAAGAGATGGGTTTTCAGGGTGCGCCTAAAGGAGAGGAGAGTAGGTGATAATCTGATGGGTTGGGGTAGGGAGTTCCAGAGGATGGGTGACACCCTGGAGAAGTCCTGGAGGCGGGTATGGGAGGAGGAGACCAGGGAACTAGAGAGAAGGAGGTCTTGTGAGGAGCAGAGTGTGCGTGTTGGGTGGTACTTGGATATTAGGTCGGTGATGTAGTTCGGGGCAGTATGGTGGACGGCTTTGTACGTCAGTGTTAGGATTTTGAATTTGATCCGTTGTGCAATCGGAAGCCAGTGGAGGGATTGGCAGAGGGGGGTGGCGGAGACAGAGCGGTTGGAAAGGTAAATGAGTCTGGCAGCCGTATTCAGGATCGACTGAAGCGGGGATAGCCAGCGGCGAGGCAGGCCAGTGAGGAGGGAGTTGCAGTAGTCGAGTCGTGATATGATGAGGGAGTGGATGAGCTGTTTAATGGTTTCTGGGGTTAGGAACGCGCGTATTTTGGCGATGTTGCGGAGGTGGAGTCTGCACGAGCTTGTTAAAGATTAATATACTACTATGCAACTTTCATTATGTTCACCCATGATACCTTTATGACCTATGTAGAGAGTCATCCAGAGGTAGAGTTGAGAGGGGTTTATTTGTAGAGGACAGTACTTCTCCAACAGACTTGCTTATTAATCAGGTGAAGAGGGGGTGGTTGGTGTGTGGAGAGAGAAGACCTGTGTGCAGCCTGGACCTCATGGAGTCTCTTGACTGAAACTTTCTTGGTTGGTGAGCATGTCCTATTAGATTTTCAATATGTGTTTTAAAGGATAAGTTCCCCTTTTGTAACATGTCACTTGTTGCACCCATATTCAGGGTGTAATATATTACAAAAGGACCACCCTCACTCTCTTCAATTCTCCACTGTGATAGCTGTGATCTTCTTGCCCCGCTAGCTGTCACAATTTTAGAAAAAATGTGGCTGTGTAGGTCTCTGTCCTCCCAGCCGTGTCTCCCATTCACAATATTCTGTGAATGAGAACACTACAAGGTCCGACAGCCTTGAAGTTCTCAAGGAGCTACCACGACGCTGTTGAGCTCTGTGGTAGTTCATTGATTCTTCTTGTCATAGCATACGGGCACACAGATACACTGACAAATCTGCTGATTACTGGTGCAACGTTTTACAGGCTCCCAAAACAAAAAATTGTAAATGCACATTTTTTTTTACTTGCAAAATAATGTGCATTTATTATATTTGTTAAAAGATGAACTTATCCTTTAACCTCCCTGGCGGTATTCCCGAGTGTAGCTCGGGGTAAAATTTCAGCACCAAAAGCGGTATCCCCGAGCTACACTCGGGCTTACCATGCAGCATTGCACAGGGATTCACTGAAGCGCTTACCTTGTCCTTAACTCCCGCGATGTGTCCCCTGCAGCGTCCCCGGCCATCTCCTCCGGACGATGCCGGCATCCGGCTTCCATGTTCTGGTCCCTGTGACGTCGGGACGTACGGGCACTGGAACCGACAGCAAATTTGAAATTTTTAAAAAATTTCACTTTTTTTAAAACTATTATTACATAGTAAAACATTGCTGTTTCAAACCATTTCACATACATTTTGTCCCGAGTGCTTTGTCCGGCGCCCTGCCTGCATTTCTACTGTTCTTTCTGCCTGGAAACTTAGAAAAGTCTATGGCGTCCAAAAAGTGTCCCTTAATGTCAAAAGCGGTTTTAGACCGGCTAGAGAACAGCGATAGTAAATCAGAACCACTTGCAGAATTGAGTGATAATGATTCGTGGGGGAAATTCGTCAGACACTGAAAACGATTCTGCGACTTTGCTCAGCGATGTGCGAACTTGGCGCTGTATTTCAAATTTCAGTGTTTTTGGTTTGATTATATTATTGAATTAAATGTATTATTATTATTTTTTATGATTATTTATTAAATTATAATTTATGATTTCGTGTTTCAAGTTTTATCCTACCTGGGATGTTTACTAGACTCTTGTTCGGACAGATTTCAGTGAGTTATTCCTAAAAATTACAGCCTACAATAAAAAAACTACATATTTCCATGCAAAATAATGGAACCGCTTTCAGCACTAAAAATCGGAAATAATCATACCGCCAGGGAGGTTAAAATAAGCACACTTGCACTTATGTAGTAAGACCGTGTATTGCGCTGATAGGAAGCTAAACCTGTTTTGTTTGAGCTAAAGCTGAAGAGAAATCCTATTGTTTGTGTTTGCTCACAAATAAAATTGATTTTAAGTTTACAGAACTGACGGACGTCTGATTTCTCCGCTCATCCCTACACCTCCTATCCACTTAAGTTCCCACAGACTGTCAGGAAGTGTTTTGTCATCATATAAAACTGGTAATGAGTGAGATAGCTGGCAAAGTTGACAAACCAAAATTGGTGAATTGCGAAAAAATCATACTCACAGCAAATTTGCTAATTTGAAGTTTTCCTTGTAACTAGTTCTATTTAACAAGTGATCATAATTTATCATCCAGAGAATTTACTAACTGGATTATTTTCTTTTATGCTTTAAGTAATTCTCACATCTTTCTCCTCTCAATACTGGCTTAACATCGATATCATCAGTGTTAGAAACATAGGCATTAAGGAATGAGGTGGAAAGACATTCAGGGCTAGTTTCCTGCGTATTCTCAGTAGCTGTAAGCACTCAATATTAGATCATCCAGTGAGCACTCTTAATTTGCTGACAGTGTTTGAAAAAATGTCAACCTTTTTATGTGTTATTTTCCCCTCAAAAAAATCACACAAAAGTAAAACCTCCCACACATTTTTTTTGTTTTGTTTCAAGAATTTTATTAGGTTTTTGAGAAAACAAGAAATGTGCCAATCAGCTGCGTCTTTAATTTTGATTGCACCCTGGGCAAACATTTTCTTGGGCTCCCCCCATGCACTTTGCTCCTCCATCAATACACAGGACCCCCCCTCCCCATATTGCCCCCATTATTGTAAGCTCTAACAAGCAGGGCCCTCTGTTTCCTCTTGTAACAAATTGTATTGTAACTGTAATGTCTACTTTCATTTTGTAAAGCGCTGCGCAAACTGTTGGTGCTATATAAATCCTGTATAATAATAATTAATAACAGGTCCCCCCTCCCCCACCATTACACAGGATCCCTCCCCCATATTTCCCCATCGTTACACAGAACCTCTCCCCCCGTACTACCCCCCCATTATTACACAGGACTCCCAACCATGCTACCCCCATCATTGAACAAGACCCCCTCCTCCATACTACCCCATCATTACACAGAATCCCTCCCCCCATACTACCCCCTAATTATTACACAGGACCCCTCCTCTATACTACCCCCTTCATTACACGGGACCTAGTGGGTGGAGAGACAGGGAATGGGGTTGTCATTGAGGGTGGAGAGGAGGGGAGGGGGGTTATTGTTGAGGATGGAGAAGCAGGAAATGGGGTTGTCATTGAAGGTGGAAAGGTAGGAGGTTGGTTATTGTTGAGGGTGGGGAGGGGGGTTATAGTTGAGGGTGGGGGGTTATCATTGTGGGTGGAGAGGTGGGGAGGGGGTTACCATTGAGGGTGGAGAGGCGGAGGGGGGTTATTGTTAAGGGTAGAGAGGCAGGGAGGTGGGTTATCATTGAGGGTAGGGGGGTTACTGTTGAGGGTGGAGTGATGGGGAGGCGGGTTGAAGTTGAGGGTGGAGAGGCAGGGAGTGGTTATTGTTGAGGGTGCAGAGGTAGGGAGGGGGATTATTGTGGAGGATAGGGGTTATTATTGAGGGTGGAGAGGTGGCTAGGGGGTTATTGTTGAGGGTGGAGAGGTGGCAAGGGGGTTATTGTTGAGGGTGGAGAAGCAGAGAGGGGGGAGACTGTTGAGGCTGGAGAGGCGGGTTATTGTTGAGGGTGGAGAGGCAGGGAGGGGGGTTATTGTTAAGGGTGGAGAGGCAGGGAGGGAGGTTATTGTTGTGGGTGGGGAGGGGATGTTATTGTTGAGGGTGTAGAGGCAGAGAGGGGGGTTATCATTGAGGGTAGAGAGGCGGGGAGGGTTATTATTTATGAGGGTAGAGAGGTAGGGAGGGGGCTTATCATTGAGGGTAGAGAGGCAGGGAGGGGCTTATCATTGAGGGTAGAGAGGTGGTGAGGGGGCTTATCATTGAGGGTAGAGAGTTGGGGAGGGGTCTTATCATTGAGGGTAGAGAGTTGGGGAGGGGGCTTATCATTGAGGGTAGAGAGGTAGGGAGGGGGGTTATCATTGAGGGTAGAGAGATGGGGAGGGGGGTTATTGGTGATGGTGGAGCGGCGGGGAGGGGGGTTATAGTTGGGGGGTGGAGAGGCAGGGAGTGGTTATTGTTGAGGGTGCAGAGGTAGGGAGGGGGATTATTATGGAGGATAGGGGTTATTATTGAGGGTGGAGAGGTGGCTAGGGGGTTATTGTTGAGGGTGGAGAGGTGGCAAGGGGGTTATTGTTGAGGGTGGAGAAGCAGGGAGGGGGGAGACTGTTGAGGCTGGAGAGGCGGGTTATTGTTGAGGGTGGAGAGGCAGGGAGGGGGGTTATTGTTAAGGGTGGAGAGGCAGGGAGGGGATGTTATAGTTGAGGGTAGAGAGGCAGAGAGGGGGGTTATCATTGAGGGTAGAGAGGCAGGGAGGGTTGTTATGTATGAGGGTAGAGAGGCGGGGAGGGGGTTATCATTGAGGGTAGAGAGGTGGGGAGGGGGCTTATCATTGAGGGTAGAGAGGTAGGGAGGGGGGTTATCATTGAGGGTAGAGAGATGGGGAGGGGGATTATTGTTGATGGTGGAGCAGCGGGGAGGGTTGTTATTTATGAGGGTATAGAGGTGGGGAGGGGAGTTGTCATTGAGGGTATAGAGGCGGGGAGGGGGTTATCATTGAGGGTAGAGAGGTGGGGAGGGGGCTTATCATTGAGGATAGAGAGGTGGGGAGGGGGCTTATCATTGAGGGTAGAGAGGTGGGGAGGGGGCTTATCATTGAGGGTAGAGAGTTGAGGATAGGGGTTATTAATGAGGGTGGAGAGGTGGCTAGGGGGTTATTGTTGAGGGTGGAGAGGTGGCAAGGGGGTTATTGTTGAGGGTGGAGAAGCAGGGAGGGGGGTTATTGTTAAGGGTGGAGAGGCAGGGAGGGGGGTTATTGTTGTGGGTGGGGAGGGGATGTTATTGTTGAGGGTGTAGAGGCAGAGAGGGGGGTTATCATTGAGGGTAGAGAGGCGGGGAGGGTTATTATTTATGAGGGTAGAGAGGTAGGGAGGGGGCTTATCATTGAGGGTAGAGAGGCGGGGAGGGGGCTTATCATTGAGGGTAGAGAGTTGGGGAGGGGTCTTATCATTGAGGGTAGAGAGGTAGGGAGGGGGGTTATCATTGAGGGTAGAGAGATGGGGAGGGGGGTTATTGGTGATGGTGGAGCGGCGGGGAGGGGGGTTATAGTTGGGGGGTGGAGAGGCGGGAGGTGGGTTATTGTTGAGGGTGAAGAGGCGGGGAGGAGTTACATTGAGGGTAGAGAGGTTGGGAGGGGGGTTATTGTTGGGGGTGTGGAGGGGAAGGTATTGTTGACGGTGGAAAGGCAGGGAGGGGGGTTATCAATGAGGGTAGAGAGGTGGGGAGGGGGGCTACCATTGAGGGTAGAGAGGTGGGGAAGGGGGTTATAGTTGAGGATGGAGAGGCGGGGAGGGGGGTTATCATTGGGGGTGGGTTATTGTTGAGGGTGGAGTGGTGGGGAGGGGTTACATTAAGGGTAGAGAGGCGGGGAGGGGGGTTATCATTGAGGGTAGAGAGGGAGGGAGGGGGGTTATCATTGAGGGTAGAGAGAAGGGGAGGGGGGTTATTGTTGATGGTGGAGAGGCGGGGAGGAGTTACATTGAGGGTAGAGAGGCGGGGAGGGGGGTTATTGTTGGGGGTGCGGAGGGGAAGTTATTATTGAGGGTGGAGAGACAGGGAGGGGTTATCAATCAGGGTAGAACGGCAGGGATGGGGGTTATCATTGAGGGTAGAGAGGCGGGGAGGGGGGCTACCATTGATGGTGGAGAGACAGGGAGGAGGGTTATAGTTGAGAGTGCAGAGGTGGGGAGGTGGGTTATTGTTGAGGGTGGAGAGGCGGGGAGATGGGTTATTGTTGAGGGTGGAGAGGTGGGGAGGAGTTATCATTGAGGGTAGAGAGGCAGGGAGGGGGGTTATTGTTGATGCCTCGTTTATAGACATTTGAGTTTAAGTCATTTTTTTGAACGCAGAAAACTTGCTTTCAGCAGTTGATTTTATCAGTATTTCAAACACAAAATGCTTGTAAACACGGCTAAACGCTTGTAAACGCTGCAAATCGCATTTATAAGCAATTGGTTGTGAAATTTTTTTTAACTCTTCCAGTTCCTGATGCTGTCCAGAGACTTTTTTCATCATGAAAAATGCATGGAAAGCGTTTTCAAGGTACTCAGATGGACAAAACACTGAAAACAGGATGTTCCTACCAAGCTTGTCACGCATTATAAAGACCAATTCACACCTCAGACCTCTCCCCCCTTGGAAACAAAATATATATTAATGACCATTCACACCTCAAATTCCTCATGAAGACCCCCTGCCAGGTGGCCTTAATGACTCCCTCCACCAGACACCTTTCCCACCCTTGGAAACAAAAGAAATGTTAATGAGCAACTAACAACTAAGCTAATCTCAACACATACTGCTGTCTCTGCTTCCACTCTCTGTATTTCTCTGAAACAGTCTGAAATAGTTAATAATTTACCGCTTTTCAGTGCATTCTGGGCATTTGGGAGGTTCTCCTGTGCTTATCTTTAAAAAACGCTTCTAAACACAAAAGCACATTACTCCCCTTTCCCTTCTCCTCCTTGCTATTAAGTCACTAGTGGTGAAATACATTAAGGAGAGACAGGCTCTGGGCAGGAACAACTTTGATGCAGCTGTATTACTGAAGGTGGAATACAAATGCTTATGGAAGAGTGGATTGGTACAGTATGTGATTCCCATTCCTTGATGTATTTTATTTTTACTGCTGTCTTAATCCTTGTGCATATGGATGCTACTTTTCAGCTTGTATTTTTTTTAACAAAAAAGTCATTGTTAAAAGTCAAAGGTTTTTAACCATATTGCATTTTATCTAAAAAAAAAACCCTGACCACATGAGCCTTACCCTGACTGAATGAGCAGCTGTAAGTTGTTATCTATTAAAGTAGCCCTAAAAATGGGGAGATATTTACTGCATGGAACAGCTTCTTCTTATTATTATTATGCAAGATAAATATGGAGCCATCAATTAGTGCAATATTTTACAAAATGAAGGGAGACAGTACAGTTTCAATCCAATTCTATTCCATACAGGAGGGCCCTTCTCGTAACAGTCTATAATTTCCATTTTATAGTGATCTATACATACTGTAAGAATTGGGAATACCTATAAAGTGTCTTGTGATCAGGCAAGCCACATGTACTTATTCTTTTTAGGATTTTACTTTTGTGCAAAAACAGAAAACATAGATTATGCTCTATTTTGGTTGCATTCACCCCACTTTAAATCTAATAATTGCGAAAGAGCTACCATTTTTAGTTGAGGAAATTTCTGTACAGCCTTTATGCAATCATCAATTTAAACCCAAGGGAACGTTTATAATTATTATGGCAAGAACTATATCCCTGAAAATGTCATCCCCACCATTTGACTCTAAGTTAGATACAACATAGGTAGTTTTACCACAGGAGATAACAGGCAACATTGTGTGAATTGTTCCTTGCTGCTTAATGTAGATGGAGGCATACAGTAAATTAACTTCTTTCATTCAGCCCACAGGGCTGAAACAGAGGAATCTGCATGCATTTGACTAGCCCAAATCTGACCATACACTAGTATAATTTCAGTCAAAAGTCTGCATTTTAAGAAAATTCACTGGATTTTATAATCAATAATGAGGTCAAACATAGTGATGAGAACATTAAAAAAAAAACAGGATGGAAATTTTTTCTTGAATGAATACATTTCTAACAGTGTATATAGTTTTCATTCAGAAAAGTCCATTATTCCTAAAATTGAATGTTAAAATCAAACACAATTTTAGGTATTTTCAGACCACATTCATAAAATCTTTGAACGTTTGTTATAAAATCTACTAGTGTATTGTCAACTTGAGTCTTATTATTTGTCAGCAACTATTCTGTAACAAATTTACTGTGATTTGGAAAAACATCATGAACTGAATCTTCTAGCTCCTCATTCACATGATTAAAAAGATGTCAGCTAGGGAATCGTGCATAATTGTAGGAAGATAATACACTGAAGAGAAGAAATGGAGAGAAATGGAACGGAACTCTTGATAAAAATGAAAACATCAGACACCTCATCTTGTTGTGACTAAAAGACAAGCAACCTGTTAGATTTTCAGCTGTTTTGCAGGTGACAACCATACTTGATGATAAACACTGTAAAAGAAACATTTTATGTCTCTTCAACCATTGGCACTCTACACTCAAAACGTTGCTATTTTTGTGTTGCAATCAGGGGCAGACTGACCATTTGGAAACTTGGGCACTGCCCGAGGGCCCGGGGTCAGTAGGGGGCCCCATGAGATGCCCCTGGTACCTTTTTCATAGTCTTTTTTGAGTTTGGGCAAGGACACAGGGACCAAATGATCCCCTATTGCCCGGGGGCCCCATGAGTTGTCAGTCCGCCCCTGGTTGCAATGGTTGCAGAAGCAAAAAAAAATAATGTACCATGTTAATCAGGAATAAATAAAGAGAAGGAGATGGCAAACTGTTGATGCTATATGAATCCTGTAAAATGATTGCAAAGCTTTGACAGCACTTTTTCCCCTTCTCTATCTCTGAGGAGAGTCCAGACATTTACTGTTAACTGAAACAATTGGGAGAAAAAAACATACAAGATATATATATACAGGTGCATCTCAATAAATTAGAATATCTTAAAAAATTTAATTTATTTCAGCAATTCAAATCAAAAAGTGAAACTCATAGATTATATAGATTCATTACACACAGAGTGATATATTGCAAGCATTTCTTTCTTGTAACTTTGATTATTATGGCTTACAGCTAGTGAAAACCCAAAATTCAGTATCTCATAAAATTAGAATATTACATTAGACCATTAAAAAAAATGATTTTTAATACAGAAATGTTGGCTTACTGAAAAGTATGTCCATGTACAGTAAAGTATGCACCCAATACTTGGCTGGGACTTCTTTTGCGAGAATTACTGCATCAATGCAGCGTGTCACAGAGACGATCAGCCTGTGGCACTGCTGAGGTGTTATAGAAACCCAGATTTAGGTCAATAAGGGGGCCATTCAATGGTATAAATTCCTTCATCCTTCAGGAACTGCCTGCATATTCTTGCCACATGAGGCCAGGCATTGTCGTGCATCAGGAGGGACCCAGGACCCACTCCACCAGCGTAGGGTCTGACAATGGGTCCAAGGATTTCATCCTGATACTTAATGGCAGTCAGGGTACCATTGTCTAGCCTGTAGAGGTCTGTGTGTCCCTCCATGGATATGGCTCCCTAGACCATCACTGACCCACCACCAAAACGTTCATGCTGAATGATGTAACAGGCAGCATATAATTCTTCACGGCTTCTCCAGACCCTTTCACGTATGTCACATGTACTCAAGGTGAACCTGCTCTCATCTGTGAAAAGCACAGGGTGCCAGTGGCACACCTGCCAATTCTGGTGTTCAATGGCAAATGCCAATCGAGCTCTATGTTGCCGAGCAGTGAACACAGGGCCCACTAGAGGACATTGGGCCCTCAAGCCACCCTCATGAAGTCTGTTTCTAATTGTTTAGCCAGAGACATTCACACCAGTGGCCTTCTGGAGGTCATTTTGTAGGGCTTTGGCAGTGCTCATCCTGTTCCTCCTTGCACAACGGAGCAGATACCAGTTCTGCTGATGGGTTGAGGACCTTCTATGGCCCTGTCCAGCTCTCCTAGAGTAACTGTCTCCTGGAATCTCACCCATGCCCTTGAGACTGTGCTGGGAGACACAGCTAACCTTCTGGCAATGACACGTATTGATATTGAGTTGGACTGCCTGTGTAACCTCTGTAGGGTCCAGGTATCGCCTCATGCTACCAGTAGTGACACTGACCCTAGCCAAATGCAAAAGTAGAGAAAAACAGTCAGAAAAGATGAGTAGAGAAAAAAATGTCCTTGGCCTCCACCTGTAAAACCATTCCTGTTTTGGAAGTCTTCTCATTGTTGCCCATCTAGTGCAGCTGTTATTAATTTCATTAACACCAAAGCAGCTGAAACTGATTAACAACCCCCTCTGCTACTTAACTGAGTTTAATTGACTTGATGCTAGACTCTGATTAAAAAGTGTTCAATTTTTTTGAGCAGTGTGTGTGTATATATATATATATTCATATATTCATCAGTCAGCTACAAGATAGCATTGTAATTTTTTTATGTACAGACGCATTTCAGAATATCAATAGAGGGGTCATTATCTATTGCACAATAAAGCACACAATAATACATTACTTTGAGGGATAGTAAAAGCAGACTTCTTTATGACTGTGCTTATTTATTCTTTTTTTGTTAAAAACCCTGTTCAATATGTGTTGTTATGATGCTTTTAATAAAAAGGCATCTTTGCATAATAATTTCCATGACGTCATAAATTAAGCAGATAGAATTGCATATACTAACTAAATGTAAGAGCATTAACATATAATATAGCCATGACAACCCCTAAATTAATCATTCCATTAAAATGGCAAAAGCATGCAATGCAATCTCTTTTAAACATTACATTTCAGGCCTGTAATTTAATCATAAAATGTATTCTAGTGTACTTGTGATTGTGAAAATGCACAAACTATTGGACATTTGTTATAACTCTACAGCTCATATATCATTTCTTATTATATATAAAAAATGAAATGGATGCAAGTAAGAGACCATGCATGTACTGTACATAGAAATTTCTCATTCATAAATTAGCTCAATATTTGTGATTTTTTTTTTTATTGTGTCCAGTCTTCGATACTGTGTAACAAGGAACTAGAAAGAAAAAGTAGATGTTATCTTTGTAAAATGATACAATTCTGTGTGATTTTTGCTATATGGCTGTTGAATTATTTAAAGGAACTTCACTTCCCCCATATTATTTTGTTTGTAAGTTTATTTTTTTTAATTATAAATATTTATTAATTTTCAACCAAATACAAATCACAATGCATTCTTCTATAAAAAAAGACATCAAATCAATATCTTCCTAGTGACATATTTTATCTATGTCCCACTTCCCCTACCCTCCGTTCCCCTCCCTCCCCTACTTCTTCAATCACCTCCCCCCGCCCCCACTCTGCAATTCTCTTCTAACCCAAAACTTATTTCTTTTTCTCTCTTTCCCTTTTCTTTTTTTCTCTTTGCTTCCTTCTAAAAACCATTTCTAAAATCCATTTCTAAAATCCGTCTTTATTTCAAGGGGTATGAATCATCATCATATATTTCACTTTTTCTCTATACTCTTCCCATTTTTTCCACTTTATATGATACTTCTCCATCTTATCTATATGCATATAATACAATCTTTCCATCCCACAGATCTGATTTATTCTGACCATCCAATCTTCCTCTGTCGGCACCTCCCTTTTTTTCCAGAACCTAGGTATAAGACTCTTAGCTGCGCTCAAGAAATGCCATATTCCTGAATCCTTATATAATCTCACTGGAAGCTCTGTGACATGGAGAAGACATAGCTCTGGATCCAATCTAATATCGATCTCAGTAATTTTCCTTACTAAGTAAACAATTTTCCTCCAAAACACTTGTATCTTTAAACACTCCCACCATATGTGATATGACGTACCCACTTCTCCACAACTTCTCCAACACAGTGGTGAATTTTCCCCATTCAATTTGTGCTCCACATTCGGTGTGATGTGCCATCTTACTAAACACTTATAATTCAACTCCACGTCCCGCATGCTAATATTTTCGTGAATTAATGTAAACATTTTCCTCTGCTGCTCCTCGTCTATTTCCCTTCCCATATCTTTTTCCCATTTCTCTACATATATTAGTTTTGTGCCAGTGTCTAATTCCGTTAGTATTCTATATATTTTTGCAACTCCGTGTCTCCCATCTCCCCTTGTTTCTAATAGTCTTTCAAATGGATTCCACTCCTTTCTAGTTCTCAAAGGTTTTGGGAGACTCCCAAAGAAATATTTCAATTGATAATATTGTAACTCGTCCATTCTGCTGAAAACTTCTCCCTTTTTCTTCTCCAACTCTCTATATGATCCTATTTCCTCACCCACCATTATATCTCTCAATTGCGCATCCTGTTTTATGATCAATTTCCCTGTGATATCTTCCTTCCCGGGAGCAAAATATTCTGAATTCCTTAGTGGCATTAACTGTGAATTAAAAACCCATCCCTTTTGTCTCTGTAACATTTCCCTTGTTTGTAAGTTTAAAGTGACACGGAATGCATTTTTTTTATGTTGATTGTACTAAAATATCACCCATACTATGGCTCTTTCTTCTTTTTTTTTATTTAAAAAAGTCTCTTATCATTGTTTTAAGGCCTTTTTTTGACCTGTACTCACTCCCTATCCTCCACTGTTACACCTCATATCTACTAGTGTAGAGCGAACAGTGCCATTATTTCTCGTCACATTCATTATTCTTTTTGTATTACAATTTCCATAGGGCTGGATGTGTCTGTATGTAGATGTGTAGTCCATTTTGGGGGCAAACAGGAGAGGGTAGCTATGCTCACATACACAAAGGGGTATGAAGAACAACCTCAGCTACCCTAAAAGAGGAGGACTGAGAACAAGAGACAAAAAAACTTGTATTTCAGAGGAAAGAAAAGAAAGGAAGAGAGGGATAGAAGCTATTTATATTTAAACATATTGCATTTTGGATTGTCAGGATTTTAGTTGTGTGTAGATGTCTTGATATTTTCATTGAAAAACCATTTTCCCCAGATTCACATGCTTAATACCAGTGTTTGGGATTTGGTAAACCAAACCTAGACTCCTTTTTGTTTTTATGAAGAAAAAAAGGTGGCTTCAGAATACAAGGCCCCTCCTCTAACCAAATAAATTGGTTAGGTTGTTTTTCTAGTGATTTGAAGAATTCTAAAGGAATCAGAATAGGGATTGTTTCAAATAGGTATCGTAAACTAAATAAAATATTATTTATATGATTGCAGTGCAAACTAGCCACAAAAAAGCTATGATTTTTTTATTTCTGGAGGTCTTGCTTAATTTGTGACAACAAGGAGAGAAAATGTAAAGTATAAAGCTGTGATCAGATGTTCGGTATTTTAATATCTCAAAGGTCAGTATGAGACAAAGCCCATCTGAACTGGTATTATTGCTTTGTTTCCTGGGAAATCTTTGCTTTGGGAAAGATTTCCATGGCCTGTCAAAGTTTATCTTCAGACTTTACATGGTATGAAAAAAGTCAAACTCTTTAAGTAAATTTGGAATTGTTAATTAAGGGACTGATATGAAACACAACTTCTCAACCACATAGGTGGTTACTTTGTATACATTTTTGCCTTTATGGAAGCCTTTAATGTCAGGATGTGCCCTGAATATTCTCAAAAATGAGTCAAGTGTGAGGATAAAGATCAAGGGTGATAGGGGATATCCTTGTCTAGTTAACCGCTTCCCGACCACTGTATAGCAAATATACTGCTACAGGGTGGCACAGGCGTGCAAAATCACGTATGTATACGTGATTTTGTATTTCCAGGTCGGGGGCGTACAAGCACCCTACCCACGCCGCCATTCGCAGCCGCGGCTGTCAATCACCAGGTCCCTGGCCGGTGATTACTCGCCCGCGCCCAGTGATTGCAGAGCATCTCCGATGGGGAGGAGAACTGTATGTAAACAATATAGTTCTCCTCCCTTTTCAACTCATGCACACTGCTTTAGATGCGGTGTGATTACAAAGCGGTGTGATTACAGTGAAGCACACACACACAGAGACACAAGTAAAACAGCACACAGTTAACCCTTTGATCGCCCCTCATGTTAACCCCTTCCTTCCCAGTGCCCTTAGTACAGTGTCAGTGTTTTTTTGTAGCACTGACCACTGTATTGGTGCCACTGAGGATGTCAGTGACACCAAGTCATTTTGTCCCAGTGTCAGAATGCCCACCGCAGTCCCGCTATAATCCGCTGATAGTTGCCATTACTAGTAAAAAAAATAAATAAATAAAAAATTCCAGTTCTATATCGCCACTTTGCAAATGCTAAAACTTTTAAGTAAAACAATGAATTTACATGTATTGGGATTTTTTTTTAGCAAAGACATGTAGCAGAATACATTTTAACCTAAATTTATGATGAAGTTTGATTTTTTTAAATTTTTTTACTGGACATGTTTAATAGAAAACAGTAAAAAACATAGGTTTTTTTTCTCTGAATTGTAGGTATTATTTTTTATAGCGCAAAAAATAACAAACTCACAGGCTCAATTCGTGGGAAAAAAGGACATAAATTTCATTTGGGTGCAGCGTTACATGACCTCGCAATTGTCAGTTATGTAAGTAATGCAGCGCCGTAACGCAAAAAAATGGCCTGGTCACGAAGGGGGGTAAATCCTCAGGAGGGCATTTCATTTTTATACATTCGTAACAAAATTAGTTTAGTTTAGTTTTTGAATGGATTCGAATTTTTCAGAAGTATTTCCATCGAACGGAAAATATAGAATCAATGCAAAATCATGGGCTGCGGGCAGCTGACTGACGTATCTTTAACAATTATGACTCATCTGCCTAGTATGGTTCTGGAGAAAGGGGGCGCTCACTCGTCACTCCTCCTTTCCTGGTCTGCTGGGCTGCATGCTTGGATAAGGGTCTGGTATTGATTTTGTGGGAATCTCATGCCATCTTTTTAACATTTTGGTGTGGGGTTCCCTTTAAAATCCACACCAGACTAAAGCTTTTTTAATTTCGGCTTGGGTTTCCCTCAAAAACTATACCAAATCTAAAGGGCCTGGTATAGACTGTTTTATTTTTTAATTCTTGCTTCAAACATCCAAATGAATTTAATGAATTTTGTTGTTTCATTATAATTTATTTTCGATTCATTGAAATTCATTACTATCGTAATTCGGAAATTCAGATACATCCCTGTCTCCAAATAATTGAAATGTTGTCCAAATTTCCATTTCTACACGTTTATTTCATTAGTTATACTAAAGCTATCAAACGGTCTTATTTACTCTGACTTTTACTCATGGTTAAAGTATATAGCTCTGATCCAAGACATACTTCGTTCCCGAAAACCAGTTGTCAGGCCCTGGGCTCAAACCTGGGAATTCTACTGTGTCAGGCAGTAACTCTTCTCACTAAGCTACCTGGGATGCTGGACAACACTCTGCCTGATCTATTGGACAATCCTGCTTTGTGCCTTGTTTTCTGATGAACCTTGAACTCCTTGCTCCTCCCATGAACTTCCTCATAAAAGCCATGTCTATGCACTTCCTCCTTGCCAGATTATTGTGCCTTCCAGCCAATATCCTGCTCATCCGTACTGCTGCCGTCTATATTGTTTGTGGCCGAACTTTGGCTTGTGACTGACTCCGCTTTTGTCTTATCCCTGAACTGTTTCATCCACTATTCGTTTCCAGCTTGCCCTTTCCCTGGTGGGGTGATCCTGAGACTGTGGCCTGGTATTCACACGCAGCCTATCCATCTCCACCATTAGGAGCTCTGGGGAAGACCGGTGGACACTTAGACCCCGCACCTCAGGTGAGCCTGCGTCATTCCCAGGGTGACCCGCTGGTGTACCTATCCTGCTGGTTTCAGGTAAGCCTTACACTGCTGTAGCAACTGGTCTCTGAACCTGACCTCACACCGTGACACCAGTGCTCTTCAAGACTTTAAACATATAATCCCACTCTATCTGTTTGAATGCGTGTTCCACATCAGATGATAGAAAGATAGAGTCTGATCTTGGTTGTTGTGCCTTTTATAATAGCATTTAGTGTTTTAGGATGCCATCTTGGGCCTCCCTACCTGGAACAAAGCCCACTGTCCATATGCATTAAAGATGGTATTAGCAGAAGGCTATTCAACAGGATTTTGGTGAAAATGTTGATGTCCCCATTCAGTAGTGATACTGTGTGTGTGTGTGTGTGTGTGTGTGTGTGTGTGTGTGTGTGTGTGTGTGTGTGTATGTATGTATTATATAAAATTCCAATGCTTTCATTTTTAATTTGCATAAATCAACACATTATGTAATACTTTAGTAAAGATATGTTTTTATATGTGACGTTACTTTAAAATTAGTATTATGAGGGAGCAGAATGCAATTAATTAATTAGTTATGGTGGCTGGAAGGATGCCTTATAAAAGATTATAAGGTAGAGATATGTATTGCTGTAGCTATACTGAGTATCATGGTGCCATAGAAAAGAAAAGTCTGCCTTGTGTTTGAGCTGTTGTCCTGGTCCCTGTTTGTATTAATCAAAGAATGCGTGGACCGGTCACAAAGACAAATAAAGTAGATGAATCTACTGTCAGGATCACATAGCAATAAGAACCTGACAGGGGTTCTTACTATTCCGCCAAATAAAAACAAATTATGATTATAGATATATTTAATCAGAGAGAGAGAGGGAACATTTTAAAAAAAAGGAAGTAGATTGGAAAGGGGTAAGATTCTGCTGAAATGTGAAATAGGAGATGTTGAGTTAAGCAGTATGGCAGTTCATGCATTAACAATCTCAGAAGTGTTGAATGCCAAAGACGCTTACACAGTCTACAGCAGTGGGATGGAGGAGAGGTAGGACACATGGGCTGCTGCAGCAGTGAGCCAACTGGAGTATTCATAAAGGTTATCATAGCCTGGCTGATCAGTAGTGTATCAAAGGTAGGGTGGCCAGTATGATCAACCCCAGTGAAGGCAAAAGGGGGTGCAAAGATCCATCAACATCACTTGAAGAGGTGGGGCACTGGACCATTTTCTCTCATCTCTCAGGTAAATATATAGAATACATTTTTTTTTAGATATCTGTAAGAGGATACTCTTCTCACTGACCACCATTGTAAGGAAGCACAACACTAACAACATTGGCTACTAATACAGTGGGCACTTTTTGCTGTCAATGTAAGAAATCGATACAACTTTCACTGTCTGTATTTTCTGGCCGTTATTATTTATTTTTCTTGACCACAAACGCAATGAACACTTCTTTATTGACCACTAGTGTAAGGAACCATTATTCAATTGACCAATAAAGCACAAAGACACCACAATTTCTATCTGTAATTTCATTGCTGGCTATTATTATTTGTTCGATTTCATAATTATCCCTGAAAATCAATTTGTTCCTTAGAGGGGAGATATGTAAACAATCTATCCCAGGTATCTATGAGAAAACTGTTTGATTCAGTAAAGGGGAGTGTAATGCCTATGAAATGTGCTGGCCTTGGACCCTTTGGAGATTTTTACAATAGAGCAACATTGCCCATATGCCAGAAGCACGGGGGAATGACATTGATGTAATTCCTTAAGGCAAATGAAAACTTACACGAGTAAGATACATGAGTCACAAGACATTAGACTGCTTAAAGTAGATAAGACTTGTTTGTGAGTGGAATTTGTTTTTGACATTTAGAAATCTTTAAGCTAAAGTAGATAAGACCTGTTTGTGAGTTGACTGGTTTGTGACATTAGGATTGGGGGTATAAGATAAGAAGTTGGTGTTTTCGAGTAAGCGCTTCTTGGAGTGGGCGAGGAGCCCGCCCATTTTAGGATTGTTGCCAGATTATACTGAACCAGGGTATGTAAGAGAGGCCTGGGCACAATGAGATCAAGAAGCCCTCCCATGCAAAAGAGGACGCTCTGACGCTGGGACTTTTGCTAAGGCTGCATGGACTCATTGGTCTTGATCGTGACCCAGGCTTCTCCACGGTCTCCTGTGCACTATGGTTTTGATGAGGTCTTTTCCCTCCCGTGTTCCCGTAGCTTTGGTAATATATTAATTCTATGCTATGACGCTGTCAAAATATGTGTTTATTTCATGCTGCAATACTCACATTACTATTGGTGTGTGTGTTATTATGCAGATTGTGATGACTATAAGATATATCCTCCTGTGTGTTGTGTGATAATAAAAGTGGAGGTTTTGACAGTGCTAGAACACTGCAGTTGGATTCTGTTATTTCTTGGGGTACTGAGCGAATGCTGCATGATATGCCAGGGCAGCTATACACTTGGTAGTGTTTCTCTCACATGCTTAGAAACAAGGTAATGTAAGTGCTGTACATACCTGTGTGGTGTATGTGACTTGGTTTTGTGTCCAGCCTTGCATTACAGTGAGGAATCTGGCTGTCTTAATAAACTAAAGATTTAACATTAAATACAGGGGCGGACTGACAACTCATGGGGCCCCCGGGCAATAGGGGATCACGGAGACCCTGTGTCCTTGCCCAAACTCAAAAAAGCCTATGAAAAAGGTACTAGGGGCATCTTATGGGGCCCACTACTGATCCGGGGCCCTCGGGCAGTGCCCGAGTTTCCAAATGGTCAGTTTGCCCCTGATTATACATTGTCAATCTGCATCTACTAAAACAAGCAAGATATTTCTTTTTGCCGGTAAGGGGGTAGCTCCAGTCCTCCTATACCAGGCCTTGGCCAGCAGGGTGCCCCGGACAGCAGGGAAACTGGATGTGGGCAGGAGAGGAGCTAATTGGAACAGTGTGTGTGTGTGTGTGTGGGGGGGGGGGGCAATTACAGGAATTGATCTCCTAGAAGTCTCTCCCTGCAGCAGCTGAAAGCCAGTGGGAGGGGGAGGAGGAGATGCTGGCTTTCAGCTGCTGCAGGGAGACACACACAGGGGATTGGTTTCTGTAATTTCAACCTCACCACACTGATCACTGTCTCTGTGCAGGATTCAATTTCACCTGCTGCCCTCCTCCCCCTGTGCCGCTCCCTTTTCCACAGCACTGCTGGCTTCCCTTCTACATATACAGTTCAATTTTGGGCACCAGTTCACAAAAAGGATGCTGAGAAACTGGAAACAGTGTGGAGAAGACCAACTAAATTAACCTTGCTATGAGGAAAGATGAACTAATCTAAAGGTATTCACGCTTGAAGAGAAAGTTAACCACCTGAGTACCAACCTGTAATACACCTTCAAAATAAGGTAATTTTCAGTTTCCAGTACTGTGATAGTTTGACAATTATTCATGGAACACTGTACTCAAATGATTTTTTCTTTCGGTGGTATTTAGTAACTCCTTTGTTTTTTTTTTTTTTTTGCTTAATAAAAATGTTCCTTTACTTTTCATAAATTAAAAATGCCAGTACAGGCAGGAGGAACAGGCTGGAGATCATATGTATAGGAAACAATATGGTGAAAGGGCTATACTTTATATGCAGTAGTTACTGCCATAATCTGTACAGTAATCAGGGACTAACGATTGGTCCTCTAATTTATTAGCAACTGTTTCCCCCTTCCTTTGTTGTAAGTGGAAGGGGAGAACTTACAGATGTAAACCTATACTGTTCACATCTGAAATGTCTATGATAAATCTTTATAGAACCAACCACAGTGATTTCAAAGTACAGAGCTGCTTGGACTGACTTTGTACACAGTATTTGTGAGCAAAATTACTCAATGACAACTTGGCTCACAGAAATGAATGGGCAGAACAGCCACCCAATGGTGTTTTATCCAAAGCTATTTATAAATGGCACTGGTTAAATAAGTGTCAACCACCATTTTTTATTGTACTCTTATTTTAAAGAGTAACTCAACTTTTGTTGAGAAAAAACAAACAAAGCTATCTAACTGTCTCAAAGTACATTGCAACGATTTTAAAAATCAACTAAAAATTACAACAAACTTTGTTCCAGATTTCTGTAATTTGTTGCTGTGAAGAAATCACTTTGTTTAACCAGATGGATTGCATATTAATTCTGAATGGTAGGGTCTTGTTCATTATTAATCAACGGAGGCACTTTCTCTGAAGTGATTAACCCTCGGGGAGTATCTCACCGAAACGTACATTTCTATTACTATTACTTTTATCTTAATATAGACTTATGGGAAAATCAGTTAGCCCATCACACAGGTAAGAAATTACATTTTTTGGAGGTTTTCTGTACACCAACTGTACACAAAATGCCTCCAGGTTGCTTATTGCATTGAATTTTACAGAAAGTTACTGTTCTGCAGATTGAAGAGGAAAGGTAATTTTTAATGACATTAAATTACAATATGGATTGAGTAACAATTGTATACGCAATTTTTTGCTATTTTGCCCCACAAAAGTGGAGTTACTATTAAAATAGTGATATGGTCACCTTGTATAAATATAATTGGTCCATATAGTAAATTCAATAACCAATTTGTCCTTTTTGCAACTGCTGGAAAAGAGTATACCTCTAAATGTTCTTAAAGGTTTACAGAAATATGAAGCTGGTGCAGTGAGGAAATTAGAGTTCAGGAAGCACTTTTGAGGACCTTTTTAGAATCTGTCTTCAATTTATTACAAGAAACTCAGTGTAAAAGGTATGTAAAGTTTTCAGTCATGGATAGTGAAGGGAATAATTAAGACCCCTGTCAGGCCTAGTTTTCATGTCTGTGTTCTATTTATGAGATTTTCCTCCATGTTCTGTCCCAGATATAAAGCAGTAAGTAAGCGGGGATCCTAATAAAGCCAGGAGATTTCCGCTTTTAAAAAAACATTGTGAATCTTCCTACTTGCACCTTGTGTTTTTTACTGGCTTAAGGTGATCCTGTGTCAGAAGTTTCTGTTTGTGTTCAAGCATGGAACTGCACAGGTTAATACATGACCAGGGGTGGACTGACCATTTGGAAACTCTGGCACTGCCCGAGGGCCCGGGGTCAGTAGGGGGCCCCATGAGATGCCCCTGGTACCTTTTTCATAGGCTTTTTTGAGTTTGGGCAAGGACACAGGGGCCCCATGATCCCCTATTGCCCGGGGGCCCCATGAGTTGTCAGTCCGCCCCTATACATGACCTCTGTTTGCAGTCTGAGAACTAACATTTCATGTGAAGAAACTAAATATCCTACAATCCTTGGGTCTCTCAGTTTTGTGCTTTTCAGGTGAGAGCTAAACAGACAGAGCAATTAAAGAGATCACCTAGCAGTGTTTCATAATATTAGGACTTCAGCATTCATGATGCAACACAAAGGAAATTGTAAGGCATAGATTGTGACACAGAACAAGAAGCCGCCTGTCTCTTTAGCAAACAGGACAAGCTAGGTGAATGACAACATGGACACAGGGTGATCTATCAGCCATGACACTACAAACTGCAACAGCAACATGCCAGTCCATTGTTATATGATACAGCAAACAAACAACACAAAAATATAAATACAGTAAGAGTCCCTCTGCAATAGGGACTGTAAATCTTTCATATTCTTTTTATTATCCTCAGTTTAATGCCCAGAGGACTTTTTTCCTTTGATTCATTTTTTTATATTAATTTTTTGATATTTAGTCTTTTGATACCCTGTTTTCTGAGTATTATATTTATAATCATAAATTCATCACACTTTCAGGAATCTTTGTCCCTCTTATCTATTTCCCAATATTTTATATTCAGAATTTTTGACTAGACTCCCTTTTTTTATAGTTGTTCCTATTTTTGGTCTAGTTTTGATATCTGTTGAGTTCATATTGGGTTATGGTGCACTCTCCTCCCTCGCCACCTCAATCTGACAGACACTCCACAAGAGCAGATCGGTTTCCTCCACTGAATCCGTGAATGAAAAAGGAACCTGAAATGGCCTATTTGATAAACTAGCAAAACTCATGTTCACTGAATCCTGCCTTTGGTGGGATGCGGCTTCCTTGGAAGAATATTTTAAAACCAACAGGATCCCTAGGAGCTTAAAATCAAGAAGTGTCCCTCCTTCATAGTGAAGGATGAAGACTTTAAATCCCAATGGATCAATATTCTTGATGAAGCTTCCAAAGGACTAATAAGACTTCTAATTAAATTTAATGAGATGGGGGCGTGGCCTGGCACATGGAGCAGTAGCAGTTTCCCTGCTGAGCTCCCGACCCGATCCTCCATAATGGGCACTTTATCTTCCTCATGGGCTGCTGTATACACCCCACATGGGGAAGAACCATCACCGGACCCCCCAGAGAGCAACGGGGAGCCTGTCTAGCGGCACTATAAGCCGGTTCATCACCTGATCTGCGGCCGAGGCCTCAGGCGCCCCGGCCGTCAAGATGGCGCCGGCACCTCTTCCCTCCTTGTCCCCCATGGATACAGGACAGCAGGCACATGAAGGGCCTCTCTCTCTCCTCCTGGGGGCTCTTCCCAAAAAGCTCAGCAGGCCCAGGGCACACAGAGATCCCGCAGCCCCTCCCCAGCATCTCTCTGCTCTGAGGATGGCTGGGATCTGCAGTCCCACATGAAATCCCTGCACACCTACATCAAATCCCTACCTACAAAGGCAGATTTTGAGCGTGTGTGAAACATATTGAAAGCACATACAAACAGGAAATATCTGATCTTAAACAAGATATTTGTGTGTATGGAAGGGATTGAAAATACCGCTGACAGTCTGTGCAATGCTTTACAAACCCACGAAGAGACCCTTAACTCCCATACGGTTCTTATACAACAGCTCATGTACCAACAAGATGACATTGAGAATAGGAACCGCCATAACAATATCCATATCAGGGGTATACCCGAATCCATTTAACCTAAAGATTTGGCCACGGCAGTTATCGCCATCTTCAATCAACTACTCCAGCAACCTAAAGATACCTACATTGAGTTGGACTGCATACATCACACAATGGGCCCAAGAAATCCTGATCCATCCTGATCCGTGACACTCTATGCAGGGTCCATTACTTTAAGGTCAAGGACGCCATTATGCGTGCGGCGAGCACGCAGGACACCATCCTATTCAACAAAGTGCCGGTAATGCTCCTCCCTGATCTTTCCTGCCAAACTCTAGCTATGCGCAGGGCTCTGCGCCCTCTCACTCAGATGCTGCAAGAGAGGCATATCCGCTACCAGTGGAGGTTCTTGTTCCAGCTTCACGCCTCACAGAACGGTAAATCTGCCCATTTCTGCACCCTTGGGGACCTGCCTGCATTTCTCGGCATGTTCGAGCTTCCCCAGGTGTCCCTCCCGGACTGGCTCCTTCAACTTCCGACCCCAGGCCTCCCTTTTCACTCTTCCTGGCAGCGGCCCGATTGCAAGAAGAAGAAGAGGTCCAGATCCTCCTCTCAACAGATCCCGGAAAGATGACCCCTTATCTACGTGAATTGGGAGGCCTCTCCCTTTACTCCTCTTTCTAAAGTTTCCACACATTCTGAGGGTTACTTCTGTTAGTTCAATACCTTGTATTTGTGCCTGTCAGAGCCTGGAATCGAACCTGGGCCTTCTGCGGTGAGCGACAGTGTTTCTTCTCACTGAGCCACCTGGAATGCTGGACAGCTCCCTTGACAATTCTTTGGATGATCCTGCCTTTGCCCTGTTTTGTCTTGAACCTTGAACTCCTTGCTCCTCCCATGAACTTCCTATAAAAGCCATGTCTCTGCACTTCCTGGTTGCCAGATTATTGTGCCTTACCAGCCAATATCCCGCTTACTGTTCCTGCTGCCGTCTTCATCTACGTTACCGACCTTTGGCTTGCTACTGACTACGATTCTGCCTCATCCTATCTACTACCATTGGTGACCGACCCTTGGCTTGTGACTGACTCCGCTTCTGTTTGATCCCTGAACTGTTTGATCCGCTTTTGGTTTCCAGCCTACTCATTCCCTGGTGGGGTGATCCTGAGATCTGAGACCTGGCATTCACACGCAGCCAAATCCATCTCCACCATTAGGAGCTCTGGGGAAGACCAGTGGATGCTTAGACCCCGCACCTCAGGTGAGCCTGCGTCATTCCCAGGGTGGGCCACTGGTGTACCAATCCTGCTGGTTTCAGGTAAGCCTTACAACTGCTGTAGCAACTGGTCTCTGAACCTGACCCAGATCGTGACAGTGCCTTTTATTTGTGCCTGTTGGTTTTCTTTTTTTTTTTTTTTGTTTTTTTTTTTTTTTTTTTTAGGATCTGAGGCTGTGGCCTGTGGCTAATCCTCAGGTATCACCAACGCAGTTTTGCCGTGACGGGCGGGGACGTCTTTGGCCTTAGCCTTAGGGGCTTTGGGCCCTTCCTTGTTTGTTTTATCCACACCCTGTCTTTACCATACTTGGTTCATTTTTATTTTTTGGAGGCGGGGGCTTATTTTCTCATGTCTGTTTGAGGGATTATTGAATAGGTTTTGTAGAGGCGGTCGCCCTTATTTGTGGGTGACCTTCCTCCTAGTTACCATTTACCTGTGGGAGGCCTGGGTCGGGATCAGATACATGCACCTTTGACGTTCCCCAGTAGTATTACACTGTATGTTATTTTGACAGATCGTCTGTCTAGTAGTTTTTCCTTCTCCATCTCCTTGTTTCTCTTTTTATCTATTCTTCTCTCGACTTCTCCACCCCTTTTTTTTTTTTTTTTTCTTTTATTTTCTCTTCTTTGGGGTTGGGGGTGATTCGGCAGAGCTCTTTTGGTGTCACACGTTTTACCAATTTGTTCCCCCGCAACCAAGTATGATTCCGATAAAATTTTCTTCTATTAATTGTAGGGGCTTTAACACTTCAGAGAAGCGGAGCCAGATGCTCTACCAATTCCATAAATGCGGTACGCAGATCTTACTACTCCAGGAGACTAATTTTCGCTCTAATGGTATTTCAGTCCTCCACAATCAATACTATAATCAGTGGTATCGTAATACTAATCCACAGACTAGGTCTAGGGGGGTGTCGGTAGCCTTTCATCATACGTTCGGCCTGGAGGTCTTGGACTCCCTAATTGATCCAACTGGTTGTCATCTCTTCCTTAAATTGAAATACCAAGATTTCATTTTTACAGTGGCAAACATCTATGCTCCCAACCTAGATCAGGCTCTGTTTCTTACGGAGGTACTTTCCCAGCTGTTCTCTTTTGGGGGTTCCTGTCTCATTGTTGGAGGGGACTTCAATGTAGCTCTCTCTCCAGATTTGGACACTTCAGCGGGTAAGTCTTCTCTTTCCTTCTCAACCTTATCTCAACTTAAGTCACGCTTGCATGACTTAAACCTAGTGGATGTTTGGCGTATCCAACATCCTTCGAAGCGAGACTATAGCTATTACTCTGCAGCTCATGCATCATACAGTCATATAGACTATTTCTTTGTCTCACAGTCTTTGCTGGATTGCCCGACTTCATCCTCTCTCGGGCATTTCTTGTGGTCGGACCACGCTCCAATCCATCTTACGATTCAAGACAGGCCATCATCTGTACGTCGTTTTTTGTGGCGCCTGAATGACACCCTACTCAAAGATTCTCTCTGTATCGCGGAGATAGAGAAGACTATCCAGGACTTTATTTTGGATCACACAATGGACACTACCGGCCCTCTTACTCAATGGGAGACCCTCAAATGTGTTCTTAGAGGGGTTCTCATTAAACATGGCTCTCACTTAAAGGCCCGTACAACGGAGATGCGTCGATTATTGTCGCTTATTGCACGTTTGGAACTGTCCCAAAAACATACATTAGACCTGGTGCTTGCAGGAAACCTATTCAAGGCTCGCAGAGATCTACTCCAACTTTTAGATTCCTCCTCCCTTATTGCGCGTGACAAAGCACGCAACACCCATTACTCTTTAGCTAACAAATGTCACCAACGTGTAGTACATCCCCATCCATCCTGTTCGTCCAATTCAATACATCAAGGCGCCTGATAATTCTAAACTCTACCACAATAAAGACATCTGTTTTGCATTTGAGCACTATTATTCTCAACTGTATAATCTCTCTTTGGCCAATCCTGATATCCCCCCATTTCCTCCCTGCCGGCTATGTCCCAATATATTGCGGAGACGGCGTTACCTGTCCTTAATGCCCAAGACGCTTTGGATCTAGAGAAGCCCTTCTCGGTTTTAGAGGTTCTTGGGGTGATTAAGGCCCTGAAGACTGGTAAGTGTCCGGGTCCAGACGGATTCACACCTCGCTTTTACAAAATGTTTGCCATCCAATTGGCTCTGCTTCTGGCCCGAGTGTTTAATATCATCGACGATTCAAATGTGCCTTCATCAGCCTTTCTGTCCGCTACCATTTCGGCTATCCCTAAGCCGGGTAAAGACCCTTCCCATTGCAGTAGCTATCGCAGGATTTCTCTACTTAACCTGGACGTTAAGCTTTTTGCTAAACTTTTGCGAACCGTCTTTCCCCTTTTTTACAAACCTTGATTCATCACGACCAGGTCGGCTTTGGTCAGGGTCACGAAGCACGGGATAATACTTCCAAAACAATCCATCTTATCTCTTACATCAAACAGCACAGATTAAAGGCTTGCCTACTCTCATTTGATGCCGAGAAGGCGTTCGATCGCATCAACTGGCGCTTTCTCTGTCTTACCTTGGAACAGATTGGTTTGGGCTTGCTTGTATTATGTCCCTCTACTCCTGCCCCTCAGCATCTCTCTATACTGGGCATACATACTCCCTCCGCGCACCACATAATATCCTTATACGCCGATAACCTGCTAGTTTACGTTCAACAACCACTTGTCTCCCTCCCCAGTCTTTTCCATGAATTCCGTAGATTTGGTTCCTTCAGTAACTTTACACTTAATATCTCTAAAATGGAGGCCCTTAATATTTCTCTCCCTGCTCATGTACTGGCAAGCCTTCAACCTAATTTTTCCTTTCAATGGCGACCTAAGGCCATCACATATCTGGGTTTCCTAATTTCGGCTGATCTTACTGCTTTTTATTCTCCTAATTATTTACCCTTATTTCACGTATTCAAAAAGATTTGGCGACATGGGGCACTTCAGCCCTTTCCTGGTTCAGCCGTATCAACACCCTCAAAATGGATACCTTACCTAAGCTATTATACAGTTTTCAGACGATACCGATCACTTTCCCTAAGAGTTTTCCTCTCTTTACACTCCCTTTTGATTCAATTTATTTGGCACCGTGGGTTTTCTAGGTTAAAGCACAGGTTTCTTACTTACCCGAAACTTGAGGGCGTAGTGGGTTTGCTGGACTTTGAGCTTTTTTACAGAGCTGCGTTGCTGGCCCGGATGCTCAATTGGTTTCCTAGACCTTTTCATAAAGCCTCTTGTATGAGTGAACAAGGTATTTCTCAGGTGGATGTTCGGGCTTTACCATGGGGGTACGCTTGGGAATATCAGTGTTTTTCCACCTTGTCTCCCTTGACCTTAGCTGTGCTACGACTGTGGTATAAACGAGGCATAATTGCTCTCTAATCTTCCAATCCCTCTACTTTATCATCCCTATTTGATAACCCCACTCTTCCCAAAAGGTTGGGCTCCTCTATTATTGGACCCTTTACGAATGCCTCCGGGCCTGTAGCTCGGGACTTTATTTGCCCTCAATCGGGTCTTCCGCTCCTTCAAGGTGGGTCTAGGGACTGGCTGACCACTCTACACCTATCTTCACTTTGCAAGCACTTACACTCTTCCTCCAACATCCATCATCCACTTTCTAAGATTGAATGGCTGTGCTCTCTCCCTGATCCACCAAGACATGTCCTTGCCTCTCTCTATAAAGTGCTCCATAATGCTCTTTGTTCTGAACTCCCTTCCTACACTAAGGCTTGGGCTCGAGACCTAGGTAGAAAGGTGTCGGAGGAGGAATGGTCCACGTTGTTCCACTTTACTCATAAATTGTTTATTTCTTGCTACTCACAAGAAAGGAATTTTAAACTCCTTTCCCGATGGTACAGGGATCCCCACTCCCTACACAAAAAATTTCCTTCTACACCTGATCTTTGTTGGCGCTGTGATAGAGCTGTTGGTACACAACTCCACATTTGGTGGGATTGTGATCGAATACAACCCTTTTGGCGGCAGGTCTTTGCTGCATATAACGAGATCTATGGAGAGTCCTTGGCCCCTTCGCCAGAAATTGCTCTTATCTCTATATTACCCGGCTCACGGGCTTCACAGAAGAAAAGTCTGCTGCGTTTCTTCCTGTCTGCAGCCTGCCAATTAATACCTCTCTTTTGGAAGTCAGCTGCCCTCCCCTCTCCCGATGTGGGTCTCTGTGCTTAATGATACTATGCGTGTGGAGGAAATGTTGGCATTTACTAATGATACCTATGATAAACATAAGATGTTGTGGTTGGTCTGGCTTCATTTCTCCTCCTCTATGTCTCTCCATGATATGTGCGCCCCTGCTGCACTCTAGTGGAGTTATGCCTGGTCCCTCCCGACTCGATCTCATTTTGGCTTATCCGCTGGTTGGACCCTGTTGCGCACGCTGTGCTGTGTGCGGCAGGGTTGCTTCCATGAGACATGCGTGTGCAGCTATCCCATTGCTGCTTACTGCCCTCCCAGTTCCCCATCCCCTTTCTTTTCTTTCTTCTCCTTCCATACCTTTTCCACTGACCCCTTCATTTTTTTCCTTCTGTTTCCCCCCCCCCTTTTTTTTTTTTTTTTTTTTTTTTTTTTTTCCTCTTTCTCCTCAATTACGGTTTACCATCTTGGTTGTGCGGAGCTCTTTCATACTGGTTCATGCATCGTGCCAGGGGATACTCCCCTGACAATCTTATGTTTTACCATCATAATATGGGCTATTGCTCCTTCCCCCTTATTGTTATATTGCACTATTTTCATTTACCCACATGGATCATAACCACCTCTCTGATGTTTTTCTTTTGTTTATATATTTGTACTTGTGTTTTTTTATACTTCCTATGCTCTGTTTGTTAAATTTACGTAAAATGATAAAGACAAATTTGCCTTTAAATTGAATGAGATACGCAAGGACACAATTAAGACAGGGACAGAGTACAAACAAAAAGAAGAACATCTCTTGAAAACTATGGAGGCACTTGAAGAGGATATCACACAGACCAAAAGGTCTAAATTCCTCAGGGATAAACTTGATTACACTGAGGGGATTGTATATAGGTGGAAAACCTTTAATCAAAACTCCAATTCAAGAAGTAAAAGATCTTGTGACCCAAGACATTCTATTTTGATAACACCATCAGCAACCATAAGCACAAGAGAGTCAGCTTCTCTGAAACAGGAAGGAAAACGTCTGCTCCCTCAACATCCACTTCAATTGTAGTATTCATGACAGGAAATGTAAAAAGAAGGGGGGCAACACACAACAAAAAAGAAAAAAAATTAGAAGAGGCAAAAAACATGGGCTCAATCACATACATGTGGCTCATGCATCTAATGTTTTGAATTTTTCTAATCGCACTTTGTCACAAGAGGAGATTGATGTTCCTTCCAAAGGACTGAACTTTGCACCTACAACTGACTTTAATCTTTTTTTTTTTTGCACTCATAGATGTTAACAATTTGCTCTTCAAATTAACCTCAAGAAGCATTTTTTAAATACTTAAACACCCATTTGTTCACCCCAGGATTCTTCATTTGATAATTTTTCTTCATATATGGATTTTGATTTTCAAGATTTTTGGTGGATACACGGTATGAGCACTTTGGATATACTCGATTATTCCGTGATCCGTATACATGAACAGATTAATCCAACTGAATATTTAGCCAATTCTTCTACTTCCAAATTTGATTTTTACCCCATACACAATAGGGGTAAACAATTAGATATCTTTAAAAAATAAGTTGACCAAGATTTGGTAAATGTTTCTACTACATATCATCACAATCTCATTATATCAGAATGGGCTATCTCTAAAACTTTACAGGACGATTCCTCAATTGTGATTAAGGGATCTGATAAGGGAGGAGGCCATATTATTATTATTATTATTATTATTATTATTATACAGTATTTATAAAGCGCCAAAGGTTCGTTCAGCGCTGTACATTACAACGGGGGACAGAACATGTGACAGAACAATACCAATACAATGCAAAACATGAGGGGATCGAGAGCCCTGCTCTTTCGAGCTTACAATCTAGGAGGGAGGGGATGGTGGTACAGGAGGAGATAGCTGTGGGGGATGGAGTGGTAGGAAGAGTGGAGGAGGTCGGCAGGTTAGGAGGGGGTGGTGTAGGCTTCCCTGAAGAGATGGGTTTTCAGGGTGCGCCTAAAGGAGAGGAGAGTAGGTGATATTCTGATGGGTTGGGGCAGGGAGTTCCAGAGGATGGGTGACACCCTGGAGAAGTCCTGGAGGCGGGCATGGGAGGAGGAGACCAGGGAACTAGAGAGAAGGAGGTCTTGTGAGGAGCGGAGTGTGCGTGTTGGGCGATACTTGGATATTAGGTCAGTGATGTAGTTCGGGGCAGTATGGTGGACAGCTTTGTACGTCAGTGTTAGTATTTTAAATTTGATCCGTTGCGCAATCGGAAGCCAGTGGAGGGATTGGCAGAGGGGGGTGGCGGAGATGGAGCGGTTGGACAGGTGAATGAGTCTGGCAGCCGTATTCAGGATCGACTGAAGCGGGGATAGCCAGCGGCGAGGTAGGCCAGTGAGGAGGGAGTTGCAGTAGTCGAGTCGTGATATGGTGAGGGAGTGGATGAGCTGTTTAGTGGTTTCTTAATGAGACTTTGCGACATCTCTCTGATGAAGACACTTATGCACTGCCTCCCCTCTGACCCCACTTTCCTGTATAAGTGAGGCTGTATCTATAGGGATCCTGACTGACCTAGCGGCCAAGAAGTTGGTGCCACCCCATCCAATGATACCCATTTCCATCATCTCCCTAAGACTTATAAAACTGATGTTCCACCTATGAGTAGGCCCATTGTGGCAAACATTGAAGGTTCTCTTTGGAAGAACCACTTGGTATTATAATAGATACTTGCTACAAGCCTTGGTCAATAGAATCCCATCTCACTTACACAACATTAACAATGTGTAAGCATTTGAAGGTTTACACTGTGATGACAACTTGAAATGGCTAACCTGAGATGTCAGTTCCCTTTATTCCAGTATTCCTCATGATTTGGACCTCTGGTCACTTAAACATGACATGGACCTTTACACAAAATACCCCCCTGAACTTATATAGGTAATTTTGAAAGGGGTGTCTTTTTTGTTATATCATATTTATTTCCTTTTTGATAAGAAATGGTGTCTACATACAGTTTCATATAGGTCAACCTACGCCTTGGAAGGCCTAACGTGTGGTTACGCGCTATGTATTCAAAGGAGGGAGGGGAGAGAGGACAAAGGGAAAAGGAAAATATTTTTTTTTCCTTTCCTTCCTGCCCACAACGATCACTTTATTACCCATCAGAGGGTGTTGCTATATTGTTCTTTGGTTTGTCTAATACTTGTCTAAGATGGATCGCATGCCGTCTGCAGTGTCCCAGTTGGAAATTTTTGTATTTTAATAAAAGGTGTTTTTATTTAGAAATACTACACTATGAGGAGCATCTTTTTCATTTCTATGGAGCGGAGTTGGAGGAGATAGTAAGTTGACGGTGGAAGAGCAGTTACATCAATATACCTATCCGGTTAAAAGGGAAAACCGCAGTTTGACCTGGTATACAGGTCAGGCATTAAGGTGAGCGCAATAGCGTGCCGGGGGTGTTTAGACATGGAAGAGGGACACTATTGCACTTCGGTTGGATTTGAATATCACATTAAGCATGGCAGTATTAAAGGCACAATTCACTACAAAAACTGTTTGTTTAATAGCGTATGGTGAATTTCAAACACAGCATACATCAAGTTTACCACGTGAATGTATGATACTGGGAGTGATTTATGATGAATTTGGTACTTAATATGTTACCTTTTTTGATGGACATATGATTATTTTTGGTTAATTTCAACGCACGTTTGGGCACATGCGTTTGTCACTTATGACACAAGGATTTGCATGTTTTTGTATATATATTTGGTATTTATTGGAGTATATCTGTTCACTACTCACAATGATATATGCTTATGGTATACATCTACCTATAACACTAATATATTAGAGCATTATTTGGGCACTGCATATACACTTTATTTATTTATTTTACTGTATGTGGGAACCAGGGGAGGACTGACAACTCATGGGGCCCCCGGGCAATAGGGGATCATGGGGCTCCTGTGTCCTTTCCCAAACTCAAAAAAGCCTATGAAAAAGGTACCAGGGGCATCTCATGGGGCCCCCTACTGACCCCGGGCCCTCGGGCAGTTCCCGAGTTTCCAAATGGTCAGTCCGCCCCTGGTGGGAACACATTCTATGCGGGCAGCACATCACTTTATAATCATATCAACACCATATTGCGCTGAGGTTTTTCTCTATATATACTGCTCTGATACCAACTGAATCTTCACACTTATTATTGTGCCTTATTACTTTACCATCAATTATCAGCTAATCACAGACAATATTTGTTTTCTGCAGTTATACATGGGTAAATACTATTACCTGAATCAGTGGTATATAATTTTGATATGGTAATGTACAATGGTTTTACAATTTTATGTAATTGTTAACATCTGCATTGCTAATTCTGATCAATTTATTACAATTAATGCTCAGCTATATGTCAATATATCTGATACATGATTTGTATAATATATCAGTCTGTTTACTGCCATGTTGTGTTATGTTTGATTTTCTCAATAAACCTCTTTATGGATTAAAAAAAAAAAAAGTAACTCAGGAACTGTTGCAATAAGGAGGGTTTTGGGTTCATGAAGAACTGGATTGACATTGTGGTCAGTTACTGGCTCTTCAGCAGGGAAGGACTGCCTCTAAATGCAGAGGTTGTGTTAGAAGCCTTCCTTAATCTAATATCTGCTTATTTCAGTTAACTGCAATCTGGAGGCTACTGCACTTGTCATTTTTACATTTGCCTTACTTTATTAAATACATTTGACAAGGTGTATATACAGGCATACTTAGATTGTAGCCATGTTCTATCTGAAGTCTTATCCTATCCTATGCAAATGATTAATTGTAAAAGCATACCCAGGACTTCTCCAGGGTGTCACCCATCCTCTGGAACTCCCTGCCCCAACCCATCAGATTATCACCTACTCTCCTCTCCTTTAGGCGCACCCTAAAAACCCACCTCTTCAGGGAAGCCAACCCCACCCCCTGCTAACTTGCCGACCTCCTCCATTCTTCCTACCACCCCATCCCCCACAGCTATCTCCTCCTGTGCCACCATCCCCTCCCTCCTAGATTGTAAGCTCGAAAGAGCAGGGCCCTCAATCCCCTCATGTTTTGCATTGTATTGGTATTGTTCTGTCACATGTTCTGTCCCCCTTTGAAATGTACAGCTCTGAGCGAACTATTGGCGCTTTATAAATACTGTATTATAATAATAATATAATAATATTTACATACTAATATACGGTATGTGTTACTGAGTAGATTAAAAGAATTAATGAGTTGTTATATTTTTATTTGTTCTAGATTGGGAAAAGTAAATTAAATAGACTTTATAGGAGTCTATCTGAATATATATTTTATATATACAGGCTTGTTTAGTCTGTACATCTCTAGTGAGCAACATGTGGTGTCACTTAGTCATGAATTGGCTAGCACCCCTCCTTCTAATTTCTGCAAAGCTAAGATTTCATATGAAGTATAACTATAGAATGTCCAATGTAGAATTTTTACGTATATATAAGTTAAGAATACAAGTTTTATACTGCAATTTTTATCCCAAAGATATTATGGGAAATAATTTTGTATTAAATATACATATATTTATATATGTAATAGTATTTGATTCAGATGATAAAGTTTTTGTGCTTTGAATAGTGCACATCCCCCCTAACGCTTGTAGATGTTAGATTGACTCTACAGAAGCCCCTTCTAGGAGGAATAGAATTTCAGAAGCCAAGTGTGCTTTTACATATGGATGGAAAACCTGGTGGAGGCATAAAACTACTCCTTGTTTGGAGACAAAGAAACTATTCACACTAGTCCAGCCAATTATCGTCCTATATCCTTTTTTTTTTTTTTTTTTAACAAGCAAACTCTTTATTAAGAGAAGAATACATGTAGTCACATCATAAATCCAATAGATGCGAAGACAAAACAATTGGCAAAAGGAATTATTAGTACACAGACTAGAAAACACTTACCATGGGCAAGGGAAATAAAACTAACAGAGTATCAACTAACATGGTACCTCTACCACAAGGAAAAATAATCATCACAAGAAAAGGGCAATAATAAACAAACCACAATCACACATCCTTCTCCTCAGCACAGGTGAACATGGAGTCAAGCCATTTATCCCAAATTTTATGGTGTTTAGCAGGGCATCCTCTATGTATATAAATAACCTTTTTATATGGTAATGTGCTGTTTATTGCAGCTACCCACTGAGGAAATGTAGGTGGTAATGCTTGGAGCTAAGTATGAGCAAGCAATAATCTGGCCATAAAAAAAGTTTCCTGTAAGAAAAGAGTTTGAAATTTGTCAGTTTCCAAGCTAAGGAGAAGACCAGGTAAACATTGCTTAGGGCATAAAGTAAGGGGGGGAGCCCATTTTGTCATGGAGAAACCGGAGCACCTGAATCCAATAGCCCTGAATGAGGGGACAAGACCATATTAAATGAAAAAAGGTACCGTCGGAGGCCCCACATTTAGTTAAAAGTGGCCTATATAGTGGTCTGTATTTGGAATACTGAAGAAGCATTAGATAGGTTCTATGTATTATATTGAGCTGAGTAAGGTGGCCTGACAATTTCGGGGAGGCCAACTTGTTTGAGGACAACAGCTCCTTCCACATTTCATCATCCAGCACCCCCTCGTCCACCTCCCAATGAGTTTTAAGTCGATATGCCAATGTTGATTCAGGGAGTAAATTGAGAGCATTGTAGAATGCCCAAGTAAGTTTTTTGGACTCCATACCCAAAATCACATCCATAAGATATGTAGAGTCCAGCTTCGGGACAGAAAGAAAGGCCCTAACTGAGTTAAAAAATGCCCCCAATATAGTAATTAAAATAAGTGATAAAGGAGGTAATGTGGCGTTACTGAATAGCAAGGACTATGAAGAAGAAGTCAAAAGACAACGTAATGATAGTAATACCTATATGAAACTTTCAGGGAATCCCTTTGAAAGGATATTTGAGCTTTTGAATAAAACATTTCTTGCCTATGAGGCAAATTTACTAACGTAATCGGAATTCAATTTATTAACAATAGAAATATATAATCTCCCTACTTTTTATATCATTCCAAAAATTCATAAAAATCCACAGAAACCACCCGGTAGACCAATTGTATCAGCAGTAAATGGTCCCCTGGAAAAAATAGGTAAGTATGTTGAAGATCTAATTAAAGATATAGTAACTTTATTACCCTCTTATGTACTAGAGATGTCCTATCTAAAATAAGAAAATGAACAGTACCAGAAGGAATCCTCTTAGTAGGAGTAGATGTAGAATCGTTGTACACCTCTATCCCACATAAATGGGGAATAATAGCGGTGTCCCATTTTCTTAATGTACATTATTAGTTTATTATTGATCTATTAGATTTCATGCTCAATCATAACTGTTTCCATTTCATTGGTATTAATTACCAACAGAGTAGAGGAACTTCTATAGGTGCCCCATGGGCACCAGCTTATGCCTGCCTACATCTGGGCCTATGGGAAAAACAAATTGACTATCAGATGCCAGGATATACTAATCATGTCTTACAATGGATAAGATTTATTGATGATGTATTAATATTATGGAAAGGATCGAAGGACCAACTTATTGCATTTATTAAGGACCTAAATTTGAATGACAGGAATATTCATCTGACATATAACTATAGTAAAGTTGAAATTGCCTTTCTTGACCTTATGATAACTAACGAATATGATCATTTAATTACCCAAACTTTTAGAAAAGAAACAGTAGCAAATACTTAGCTACATGCTACAAGTCATCATCCAATAACTTTAAAACAAGGCATCCCAATTGGACAATTTCTCTGAATTAGGAGAAACTGCTCTAATATAACACAATTTCAAAATGAAGCTACATCTATGTATAAACATTTTAGAGATAGAGGATATCCTCATAGAACACTTAGAAAAGCAAAAGGGAGAGCAATAAAAGCCCATAGAGAAACACTACTTGACACTAGGATACAAGATCAAACTTCAAAATTCAAGGGACCTATTCGGTTCATTACTAAATTTGGACAACAATGGCAAGATGTCAAAAATACAATGCTAAAGCATTGGCATGTTTTGACAGCTAATTCCATTATAGCTAATATGGTGGGAGAAAAGCCTTCAATGGTGGCACGCAGGGCAGCCAATTTAAATGACCTACTAGTAAGATCAGAATATAGAAAACCAATATCAACTAACTGGCTAACTGAACAACCTACATTATCTGGCATGTTTCCATGTGGACAAAATTAGGAACTTTTCAAATTCGGGGAGAACTAAATCTTACAATATCCGTAATTTCATTAACAGTTCTAGTTCTAAGGTGATATATATGATTGAATGTCCATGTAAAAAACTATATTAGGGAAAACAAAAAACAAAACGTCAATTAAGAATTCGCATAGGTGAACATCTTAGAGATATTAAATATAAACATAAGCCTAAAGAGAATAGTAGAGAAAATCCATTAGCTCAACATTTCAAAGAAGTCCATAATGGATGAATTGATGGCTTTCAGGTAAAAGCTATTTTTTCCTTCAACATCCCTCAAGACGAGGTGATTTTGACAAAATACATAGGTCTGCGACTAAAAAGCTGTTTGATTATTTTCATCTAATTTCCATATATTTTGGTGTGCTGAAAACAAATATAATATTGAAAAAACTCCTAGACGTCATGATTTAAGTTCATCTACAAAAAACCACCAACATTAAGAACTAGATTGCTAAAGAATGTTCCTGATGCACCTAAGAAAGTAGTTACTTTCCTTGGTAGGGTGGGTTTCTTCAAATGTGGGAGGTGTCTAGCATGTAGATATATGAAAGGAGATGAGAAGAGGAATTATGACAGCTTTACTTCCTGTTCTAATGGGTCTTCCTACAAAATTAAGACATTTATATCATGAGATAGTTCATATATTACCTATCTGTTGGAATGTTCTTGTCACTTCCAATACATAGGAAGGACCACCAGAAAGTTTTATGTACCTTTAGAACATATTAGGAATATTAAGAAGGGCTACAAGTACCATAGCCTCTCTTATCATTTTAGATTACACCATAATAGGGATCCGGCATGTCTAAGATTTTGTAGGATAGACAGAATTAATACTATATGGGAGGGGGGGGGGTGATATGGTCAAAAGCATATCACAAAATGAAACCAGGTGGATTTATCAAATGGGAACACTGCACCCTAAAGGGTTGAATGCAGATATTGATATTAATTGTTTTTTGTCCAATTGGTAGCCAGTTGGAGTGGGAACTTCAAATCACCTTTGAATTATTTAAAAATATTTTAAATATTAGAATTATTATTTATTTTTATTTTCATTATTATTTTTATTATTTTTATTTTTAATTTTATTTTTATTTTCATTTCTATTTACTCTTTAATTTTAATTTTATTTTATTTGCATTTTTATATTTTATATTTTTTATTAATTTTTATTTGTAATATTTTAGTTTTTATTTGTAATATGAGTTATATTTATTTTTCATTAAAGTTCATAATAGGGATAGGAGTTTGATATTGGTTTTACGTCGGTCTATGAACAGGAATGACTTGGGAATCATATTAACAGTGGAAAGACTGTTTAAGATGATGTTGTATAAAGTGTTTAAATATGACACGTAAAGGAATCCCAGGGCGTGAGATAGAGGATGACAAGGGGGAGGTCTCACTTGTTGAATCATTGAACCTATTGTAAAACGAGGGGAGGGTTCTTGAATTGGTATTTAAGGAGTCTGAGACTGGAGGTGTGTGTCTTGAGAACGCCCAGTGGGAGGGGTGAAACGTGTTGATGCACTTCCGGTCCGCTTTACTAACGTTATACATCACTTCCGGTGAGTGGAACGAACGCCGAAAGGTGCGTTCCAGTGGCCATTTTGGGAGCTGTCTGTCTGTCAATTTTTTGTCATCCTCTGCACAGATAGCTGTGGGATTTCTGCAGTATATCGTGGATGGTGTTCTGATGATGTTTGGCCGTTGTAGGCTACATAATAAAGAGCCTTTTATATTGCTGCATACCATGAATGACTTGGCATCATTATTATATATTTAAGAAGAAGTTAGAAGCAATATTACACTATATGCTATACTTTCTTCTTTGGCACAACGGTGGAGGGTTTTTTTTGGAGAAAGGAAGTTGAAGAATCTTTTTAGTCTGGTGTGGTGGAATGGAGGTCTGGAGGTGTTAAGAGGGGATGTAGGATCCCTAAAAGTCCTAAAAGGCTTACTATTCGCCAATATCTGGTGAGTGCGATTAATGCTGGTTTCTCACTGGTGGATGGTGGAAGCACTTATAACAGAAGGATAATCACATTATAAATGTATTCGTTTTTGGTGAAGCACTTTGAAGTTGAAGAAAAAGGCTAAAGTTTCATAATTTATATATATATTTTGATGATTTTTGATGGACACATTAATTTTGGAACGCATTATGAGTTTTTCATTTTATTTGGATATTATGTGAAATGTATTTTTTTTTTTTGTTTGTTGGACACATTTATTTTGGACACTTTTTTAAATTTTTAAAATTTTTATACTAGTATTTTTCTTTTTATGTATTATTTGTTGGGTATTGCGCTGTTTATTTGATTAATTAAAAGGTATTTTTTCCCTCAACATCCCTCAAGATGAGGTGATTTTGACAAAATACATAGGTCTGCGACTAAAAAGCTGTTAGATTATTTTCATCTAATTTTCATATATTTTGGTGTGCTGAAAACAAATAAAATATTGAAAAAACTCCTAGACGTCATGATTTGCCACAAAATGCAAAATTGTCTTCAAATTTATCAAATGTTTTTAATTTTTGGTATTTTATATTATAGGTTTTTAACCAAATTTAAAGTCCACATTAATATTAATTAATTCACATAAGTGCATTTAAGATATAAAATGCTAAAAAAACCTTAAAGGGGTTGTCCAAGTTGTATAAAAAAAATATAGCACTGTAAATCTGATCAGCAATATATACATAAGCTAAGCAAGTTTTAGGGAAAAAAATTCTATTTCCTCATTTCCCTAGTTCTCTTCTGCCCCTTTGTTTTTATTTGCAGGTAAACAATCTCTGCCCCTCCCCCCCCCCTGCAAAGGGGGTGAATACAAGTGCTGCTCTGAGTGACATGTCTGACTACTGGGATACTCAGCAGCATGCTGTATGTGTAAGCCTCAGCCCTGAGTCTGGGCTTCTAATGGTAGAAGGGGTTAATCTTTCCTGAAGAATCCAGTGGGTGGGATACCAAATACCCTTGTTTTCTGTGTCTATGGGACAGTCGAGACCGACAAAATCACTGGACCAAGAAGAGTTGGCAGCCGAGGGTGCTAACAGTCGGTGAAAAAAATGTCCTCCGAGAAACTTTGGTACCTTCCCATAAAGTTCTTCTACCACCTCTCCACATAAAATTGGGATTGATGAAGCAGTTCGTAAAATCACTTCCAAGAGATGGAGAATGCTTCAAATACTTGGTCACCAAGTTTCCAGGCCTGTCGGAGGCAAAACTGAAGGAAGGTGTGTTCATCGGACCAGACATTAGAAGGCTTATAGTTGATCAAGAGTTTGTCAATACCATGACGGATCCTCAAAAAGAAGGGTGGATTGCATTTAAAGAAGTCGTACAGAAATTTTTAGGCAATAACAAAGATCCTCACTACAAAAAGATCGTCGGACGAATGCTGAAAGCATTTCAAGCTTTAGGTTGCCTGATGAGTTTGAAAGTGCTTTTCCTTCAGTCCCACCTTGACTACTTTCCTGAAAATTTGGGAGCTGTGAGTGAGGAACATGGAGAACGATTCCACCAAGACATTAAAGAGATGGAAAGGAGATACCAGGGAAAATGGAGCATTACAATGATGGCAGACTACTGTTGGAGGCTTCAGAGAGACATTCCAGATGCTACTCACAAGCGTAAATGCACCAAGAGGAGCCTCACAGGGAAGAAGAATCAAGTTTAGTGTGTGTAGGTGAGCTCATTTCAGTTCAAAAAAGGATTTTCATGAAAAAATTGTAATAAAACTTTAATTTTATAAGTCTATTTCCATTTATTTTGAGGTATTGCCTTATTTAACATAGTTACCTAAATTGTCAGGAAATGTGATGTCCTATGACAAAATGGAGGTCATTTTCGGATTCAGCGCACCAAAAAACATAAAGATTACGTGGAATAACCAAAACAGCTCTTGAAAAAAAATTTATTGCAGACCTGTGTATTACAGAAAGAAAAATTCTTGATATACACTCTTGAAACTTTGGTTCCAAAACGTTTAAATATTTGAACTTAATTTCAAGGTATTCTTGGATTGAAATTGAGTAATTCTGAATATTTACCATATTAAAATATATTTTTTCCATGAGGGTAGATTTTTTACTCTTACTGATATACTGTCACTTTTAATCTTTTTGAATGAGTCATGATGACTTTTGGTCACTAGGGGGAGCTGTACACTATTCCCAATTAAGGTACAGGGTATTTAAGCAGCCTTCACTGTCTCCTCCCTATTCTGAAGAAGTCTGAATCTGTTATGGTTATCCATCAGCCTTGACTCAGACAAGATGTGTACTGAAGAACTGTTTGTGAGCAAATTTATGAAGGCAATCTTCAGTGTGTTGGGATCTTCCACTGGTTTTGTGGGCATCAAGGGAATGTACATTTGCACTCTTGTTCTATATGGGCTTTGACATTGAAAGTGTTATTCTTGACAGCCATCTTGTTTTCCAAGTGCTGTGTGCAGGGGCAGACTGACCATTTGGAAACTCGGGCACTGCCCGAGGGCCCGGGGTCAGTAGGGGGCCCCGTGAGATGCCCCTGGTACCTTTTTCATAGGCTTTTTTGAGTTTTGGGCAAGGACACAGGAGCCCCACGATCCCCCGGGGGTCCCATGAGTTGTCAGTCCGCCCCTGGCTGTGTGTTTTTACTTGTAAAGAGCTTTTTTGTTTTCTGCTACCACATACACATACAGTAGTTTGACCATCTCAAGAATTTTGCTCTAAGGTATTCACAGAGTTTCATTCCAACTGGGGGCTATCTTACCATCTATTCCTCTGGCTAGTGGATGCTCATGTCCCCTTGACATGCTGAACATTAATTTCAGTTTATCTTATCTCTAGCTTTAGGTGAAGTTTATTTATTACCTTCCCTAGTAGATGTGCCTCAACTACATACAGTATACAGCACTGTGTTCCATCAGTGAGACCAGAACTTCCCATCCTGCTTCAGGGACAAAATATAGTCAGGATGAGTGTTTCACAGGGAAGTTTGTATTCCATGAATGAATACAAAACCTCCGCTGATTGGCTGAGTCTATATTGTCTAAGCTAATCAGAAGAAACAACTTGATTTTGTTTTGGTAACAGTAGGGCGTTCTCGTCCCACTGCAGGAAGAGAGTACTGTATGAGTATACTGTATGTAGCTGAGATTACATACAGTTTATGTAGTGTGCACAGTGGGCACATCTAGTAGTGAAGCTAATAGTTGGTTTGAACCAATTTGGTTCAAACAAACTATTTAAATTACCGTAAAAGCTAGAGATCAGCTTTAGGAGGAGTGGAAAATCTGTTTTTTTGACATGTTGATTCAAAGGAAAGATGACAAGTATCACCTAGGATTGTGTCAGTATGGAATTGAAAGGAACAAAAGTATCTTTGTGACATTGTGTTTTAAATCATTTTAGACATTACTGCCAATGTCAGCCATCAATTATATTGCACATAATACACTCACCTAATTGGGGTGATTAAGGCCCCTTACCTCAATTAGGTGAGTGCTTTATGTGAAATATAATTAACAGCCAACATTGACAGTAATATCTAAAAAGATTTGAAACCATGTCACAGAGATGCATCCGTTCCTTATTGAAGGATTATACAGATTGAGTTTGAGGATATGCAGTGTGATAACAAAAATATCCCTTATTTCTGAAACATCTAAGGTAAGTTCAATTCCCTGTGGCTTCTACAGACCATAAAGGATGATTTGCATTTTGAACAAGTGGATTATCATATATTATATTTTTTTGACATTTTATAGATTGTGACAGGAAAAGAACACTTCTTGCACTCCCTCAAATCCCACAGGGGGTTGTATTATACAAAAAGATTTCTGTATCTATACCATATAAAAATATCTAAAATATCTATATTTAATTCATATTGATAAATGTTATATCACAGTTGCTGCCCTTTTGTACACAATTGCTTGTGGCTTCTCTCTTTTCTAGTATACAGTATGAAGCCACAGGCAATTGTGTACCTGTGATATAAATATAAAGCTCCCATTCATAAAGTGGGGAAGGATTAGAAACTAAACGCAAATACAGAGAGCTGCTGCAAACACCCTAATGTGTTCCCACACCAACCAGAAAAAAAGAAAGTATAGTATTGCGCTGCTAATATATCAAAAAAACAATACTCAGTAGATGAAGTGAAATTAAATTAATCAACAGTGAATCAGTAAATAAACACATTGGGACCCTAGCACACAAATCCATGCATGAAAATGTGATGAATGTAATCAAACTTACCCAAAAAGACTTGAATATTGGAGAACAAAAAAGGATGTGTAAACACCTACCAGTAGTTCAAACACACATATAATCAGAATAGCAATAATCAAACTTGTGTAGAACAGTGGCGGACTGACAACTCATGGGGCTCCCGGGCAATAGGGGATCATGGGGCCCCTGTGTCCTTGCCCAAACTCAAAAAAGCCTATGAAAAAGGTACCAGGGGCATCTCATGGGGCCCCCTACTGACCCCGGGCCCTCAGGCAGTGCCCACGTTTCCAAATGGTCAGTCCACCCCTAGTGTAGAGTATGTATGGATGAGAATGTGAAACAAAAAAATCACCATGTCACCAAGCTTCCTTCCTACGCATTACGTCCCACACTACATGAGTTCCTCAGAGATAGCGAAGTGGACCTGTATCGCATCCCTATGGTGACATGCTGATTCCAGTGGAGTAATGGTGGATGCTGTCAGAGCTCATTTTGACCTGTATACTATATAGGTCAATGTGAGAAGGTTAGCATGCATGCCTGGTGGTGGTTGACATGGGTGAAGATTCATTGGCATTTTTTAATTTCTTGGTGAAGAGGGATTGTGTTGGAAGTTCGCATATACAGTGGGGCAAAAAAGTATTTAGTCAGCCACCAATTGTGCAAGTTCTACCACTTAAAAAGATGAGAGAGGCCTGTAATTGGCATCATAGGTAGACCTCAACTATGAGAGACAAAATGAGAAAACAAATCCAGACAATCACATTGGCTGATTTGGAAAGAATTTATTTGCAAATTATGGTGGAAAATAAGTATTTGGTCAATATCAAAAGTTCATCTCAATACTTTGTTATATATCCTTTGTTGGCAATGACAGAGGTCAAACGTTTCCTGTAAGTCTTCACAAGGTTGGCACACACTGTTGCTGGTATGTTGGCCCATTCCTCCATGCAGATCTCCTCTAGAGCAGTGATGTTTTGGGGCTGTCGCTGGTCAACACGGACTTTCAACTCCCTCCAAAGGTTTTCTATGGGGTTGAGATCTAGAGACTGGCTAGGCCACTCCAGGACCTTGAAATGCTTCTTACGAAGCCACTCCTTCGTTGCCCGGGCGGTGTGTTTGGGATCATTGTCATGTTGGAAGACCCAGCTACGTTTCATCTTCAATGCCCTTGCTGATGGAAGGAGGTTTGCACTCAAAATCTCACGAGACATGGCCCCATTCATTCTGTCCTGTACATGGATCAGTCGTCCTGGTCCCTTTGTGGAGAAACAGCCCCAAAGCATGATGTTGCCACCCCCATGCTTCACAGTAGGTATAGTGTTCTTTGGATGCAACTCAGCATTCTCTCTCCTCCAAACATGACGAGTTGTGTTTCTACCAAACAGTTCTATTCTGGATCATCCAAATGCTCTCTAGCAAACTTCAGACGGGCCCGGACATGTACTGGCTTAAGCAGGGGGACACGTCTGGCACTGCAGGATCTGAGTCCCTGGTGGCGTAGTGTGTTACTGATGGTAGCCTTTGTTACGTTGATCCCAGCTCTCTGCAGGTTATTCACTAGGTCTCCCCGTGTGGTCCTAGGATTTTTGCTCACCGTTCTTGTGATCATTTTGACCCCACGGGGTGAGATCTTGCGTGGAGCCCCAGATCGAGGGAGATTATTAGTGGTCTTGTATGTCTTCCATTTTCTAATTATTGCTCCCACAGTTGATTTGTTCACACCAAGCTGCTTGCCTATTGCAGATTCAGTCTTCCCAGCCTAGTGCAGGTCTACAATTTTGTTTCTGGTGTCCTTCGACAGCTCTTTGGTCTTCACCATAGTGGAGTTTGGAGTGTGACTGTTTGAGGTTGTGGACAGGTGTCTTTTATACTGATAACAAGTTCAAACAGGTGCCATTGATACAGGTAATGAGTGCAGGACAGAGGAGCCTCTTAAAGAAGAAGGTACAGGTCTGTGAGAGCCAGAAATCTTGCTTGTTTTTAGGTGACCAAATACTTATTTTCCACCATAATTTGCAAATAAATTCTTTCCAAATCAGCCAATGTGATTGTCTGGATTTGTTTTCTCATTTTGTCTCTCATAGTTGAGGTCTACCTATGATTCCAATTACAGGCCTCTCTCATCTTTTCAAGTGGAAGAACTTGCACAATTGGTGGCTGACTAAATACTTTTTGCCCCACTGTATGGACTTTACACACTATATATGTTAATTATATCTTTTTTGCATGAAGTGGGACTGTTTTTTAACTTTTTTTAAATTTAAATTCCACTATTTTTAAATACCGCCATTTTTTTACCCTGCAACTTCCTAAAAATTTTGCGTTAGATGGTCGACTGGGTATCTATTTTTGTTGGATTATATATATTAATTATATTTCATTATAAATTGGGACTGTAATTAAAACTTTAACCACTATTGGTATTCAAGCCCTGCGGCTTCCTGTACATTTGTGTTGGGTAGTCAACCGGGTATTTATTCTTATTGGATTGTTTATTATTTGATGTTTCACTAATATTGAGATGTTTTCTGTTTTGTTTCACATTCTCATCCATACATACTTTACATTTGTTTTGCTTATTAATATACTCATTTTATGTGTGTTTGAACTACTGGTGGGCGTTTACACATCCCTTTTGTTCTCCAATATTGAAGTCTTTTTGGGTAAGTTTTTTTCTTATTATATTCATTATCAGATTTTCACGCATATATTGGATTTGTGTGCTGATTAATATCATTTCACTTGATCTATTGAGTGTTGGGTTTTTTTTGCGATATTAGCAGCACAACACTATAATTTCTTATAGAAACCGTTCTTACATTGTTAATGCATTCTTGTGCTCTGTTAGAATAATTTACTCTCACTTCCTGTCCTGCTGACAACATTTAAACAGACGAGAAGTAAAGGTAACTCCCCAAAGCTACACACATAAATACCAATGCTTTTCTTTAACAGAGTAGGGGAAGGCTTCGAAAAGCTGCAGATGTATATTTCTTGTTATACATCAAACCACAGTGCACAAACCTAAATGGTAACACCATGCAGGCAAAAACATAAAAAGCCAGCACTCCAACAGAGCTTCCATGATGCCTGTTTACTGAAGTACCATATCAGTAAATATACCTGTATGCAACCACTGATATGGGATTTCAGTAAACAGTCATTTGAAAGTTCAGGTGGAGTGCTGACTTTCTTCTAGATTATTACTTCTATGTCCCTGTTGCAGATTTTCCCTAACAACAGGACAGCAATTGAGGGTGAATGTGGCCAACACATTTTTGGACATTTGTAAAACCCTGACAGGAGTTCAGATCCTTCCCAAATACATCCAAAAAAAGTTTGACATATACTTTAAAATCAAAAGTTTCTAATTTAAATAGCCAAAAAGCTTCTCCCATGTAACTAGAAAAAATAACATTTCATCATTTGTTGGATCAAACACTTTTCCGAGCCTGAAGAAGAAATTATGTTGTGGTCACATGAATGGCCCTCCACCAGAGGCGGACTGACCATTTGGAATCTCGGGCACTGCCCGAGGGCCCGGGGTCAGTAGGGGGCCCCATGAGATGCCCCTGGTACCTTTTTCATATGCTTTTTTGAGTTTGGGCAAGGACACAGGGGCCCCATGATCCCCTATTGCCCGGGGGCCCCATGAGTTGTCAGTCCACCCCTGCCCTCCACTAAATATCCAGCAGCATTAAAGTGTTACTAAGACCCTGAATTCACTATATCTGGTCTTCCACCATACACAGAACATGGAACTGTAATTATTTTAGTAAAGAAAAACTGCTAAATACCTTCAGTAGTTAGAGCAGTCTTGTGACTTCTATTAGTATGCAGCCAAGCACTGGTTAAAGCTTGTAGGAGGAGTTTTCATTTTGCTGTAGGAGGATTCAGAATCCCTGACCCTCTGTCTGGACAGTTCTGATTGGCCCTGTGTTGATCACATGCACTCCCTCAAGAAAAAAAAAAACCTCTCTAGCAATACACGCCAAACTGAGCATGTGCAGAGTGACTCCCCACGATATGTCTTATCAGAAGATAAGAGGGGGACACTGAAAGAAGGGGGAATCAGAGAAGTCAGGATCAAACAGCCTTTTTACACAATGCAGAGGATTAATCCCTTAGGTTCCACAGTTAGTATAACAAGAATGCTTTACTGCATCTACAGACTGATTTTACTGTTGTGAGTTTAGTAACACTTTAACCCCTACAATATGGAGAGTAAAACAAATCACACAGTTTCTTTATTTTTCATTGTACACACACATCTTTGTTTACTTTTTTCTTCTTTTATTACAAGGAGAAAAAGATACAATATCACAGCGATCAAGTGATTGTAAAAGGATTTTGCCTGAAGTCAGCTGATCGACTGCGTCCAATCACACACAGAGTTCTGTGTTCACAAAGCACAGAACTCTATGTTCAGGGAACAGTGATCTGATTGTTTTTCCTCCCAGAAAAGCAGGAAGAAAAACTAACTGTATAGTAAAGAAAAAGAACAGCACATATTATACACATTATACATTGTTAGGCACACAATCAACCCCTTGATTGTCCCTTGATACTAACCCACTTTCCAGCTAGTGTCATTAATACAATGACAGTGTATAGTTTTATATCTGATCACCACGTTAGTGTAACTTGTAATGTCCATGTCCGTTAGTCAGCTAGAGTACCTCCCAGCCAGCATCAGGTAGCACCAGATTAGCCACCACACTATCACAGTCCCATTATAAGTCGCTGATCATCGCCATTATAGCATCATAGCTGCATAAATTCTGGTAAATATAGCATAGTTTGTAGACACTATAAATTTCACACAAACTAAATAATATGTACTTGTTGGGATATTCTTTAACCAAAGACATGTAGCAGAATAAATTTTGGCCTAAATTTATATTAAGTGTTGTCAGGTTCAGGCATGGGTTGAGGCAAGCAAGAGAGTAGTCAGGTCAGTTTGGGATGGCAACAAGCAGAAAATTGGCAGGTAAATAATTTTATCACTTTTAGCTCTCTGGTTATTGACTACTAAACAGCACCAGCCAATTCAAAAGCTGGTGCTTAAATACCCCTTTTTATTGAAAATATGACCAGCATAGTTCCTGGGAATTTTGAAAAAAACCATGATGTAGTGGAGGTCCTTGGAATCCTGGAAAGCTTTTTGCTTAGTCACAGCTTGGGCTAATATAAGTATGCATGATCAGGGGCGGACTGACCATTTGGAAACTTGGGCACTGCCTGAGGGCCCGGGGTCAGTAGGGGGCCCCATGAGATGCCCCTCATACCTTTCTCATAGGCTTTTTTGAGTTTGAGCAAGGACACAGGGGCCCCATGATCCCCTATTGCCCGGGGGCCCCATGAGTTGTCAGTCCGCCCCTGTGCATGATCCTTATGGAAGCTGGAAATTGCTGCTATTGTCTGGGTCCTGTGCCTCGGGGCTGAATGATAAAGGTCCAACTCAGGAGTAACTGGGCAGGTCTTAAATATTGGCTTGAATTCAGATAACAGATTGGGCTGTACCAATAGAAAACTCTTGTCTGAGAGTAATGTTGAAACAGGAACAAAAACTTTAGGGAACATATGTGACATGGAGTCAGGCTTTACATTCTTGGACCTGGGTTGACAGGTCAAATTTAATGAACAGAGCCCTTCTAGCCTGGAATGGTCTAAGGAACTAAGCAGTACTACAGTTTTTATTATCAGTCATAATAAGATTGGGATGGGCTGCCCCTTCCAGTAGGTAGCCATGCATCCAAGACCGCTTTGATCGCCAGCAACTCCCTGTTACTGTTGATGACGTTCCTCTCTCAAGACTAATCTTTGTATAGCAAAAGGTGATAAGCTGATTGCATGGATGTGTCTTACTGTCTTACAGTTATGGTGCCCCTGGCAGGTGACATAGGCTCACCCAAGGTGCAGGTTTACGAGGCAGTTAATTTTCACCAAAGATCCTGATGGTGGAGATGGCTGGGATCACTAGAGGTGGCAGTACAAAGACTGTTTACAGGGCTGTAGACAGATAGTGTTCTGGTCAGTTAGAGGTCTTGGCTGGTGCCAAGCAAGAAAGTATTCATGTACAGACTGGAGTTGAGGCAGGCAACAGGCAATAAAGTAGGTAGTTAATGCACATAGTAGGACATGCATACCCATAACCACATAACAAACCAGAAGCAACACAGATAAAGTACAAAGAGGAATGGAATGGGTGCTATAACTATAATGTTGTGGTTTCCTCATAAAGCCCAAGATTTGTAAAAGTATAAGTCAACAAATCAAAATGGTATAGTTCAATTGATGTATATTATGTAAAGGTAACAGAACAAATCTGTGCTATAGTGTTAATTAGGCTGCTTAAAAAAATGCTGATATACAGATCCCAGTCTAATGATGGTTAAATTTCTGCTGCGTGAAACTGCTACATCAATCAACTAATGAAATAAAGAGTCCAAAATTTACAATATTGGTGTAAATCAGAAGTGATAAAATGAACTAAAAGTGCATTTAAAGTAGTCAAATCAAGTGATATAAAAAGTCACTGTAATAAAAATCAGACGGCGCTCAAATAATCAATCCTCTATCATCAGATCTTGATTGGACAGAAATCCACTAGTGCATGGGCACACACTAATGCCATTCATATTAGACACTCTCCAGACTCACTGCTACAGCATGTGTAATCCATATAGCATGATCATATAGGTTACCTGTGGCCTCTGTTAGCCTCACACTCTAAAAAAATTATGTTTTGGCTCAACAAACAAAATGAACGCAACAGTTTGCATCAAGCTTTTTAAGTTATGACAATGTCTGGTGAAATTAAGTTGAAGCAACAAACTACATTGCATTGAGGTAATTAGCTTTTCTGATAGAAATGAATGCATTTTTATTTACCGCCAACTTAATTACTGGCATTATAAACACATGTTTTTAAGTTGAGTACTTAAACATATTAAGTTAATTCAAATAGTTTTTCCAGTTTTTATAAGAAACCTTCAAGTCACGTGGACTTAATTGCTACAATTATGAGCAAGTTTTTTAAAGTTAAAAAGCAGTTAAAAATCAAGTTGATCCAAATTGATTTTCTGTATTAGTTTTTAGCTTTGTTATTTTTATACTAGCTTTCAAAAATGAATTAATCAGTTTAGGCTTACACTAGAATGTGTTGCAGAAACCCCGCAATCTGTGTGCATTTCGCGCACCGCATTCAAATCGCACTACCCTTGCAGTCTGCAGTGGATGTCAGTGTTGCAAACACAGTGCATTTGCCGGCACCAGATTGCATGGTACAAAACAAAACATGCAATCTGGTTGCACTGTGGTTCAAAAATTGGTGCATGCATGTCTTTGGTGCGATGTGGTGTGATTTGAGCTCATTCAAAATGAATGGGCTCAAATTGCATTACACTGAACCACATGTGAATTGCACAGGAATGTGTTGCAGTTCCTTTGTGATTCACATGCACTTCATTGTGTGAACCAAGGCCCAACAATCCAATTGTTAAACAATTGACATTTTTTGCACACCAAAATCAAATCCTTAAAGTTGTACTGATGAATGAGTAAGCACTTTGCATTAAGATTTTTTTAATATTGTCTGTCTGGTGCAGAAACTGTTTCTCTACAAGACCTTTGCTATATTGTACAACAAATTGTGGCAATATAGTGAAGGATATTGGAGGATATTGAAAGTTGATATTTTGTGAGCTTTCTTACAATTTGCTATATTCTTTCCGCATTACCCTGCGACAACCATTTTGCGAACTGAAATAAAAGTGAAAAATGTCATCTGAGTATGACTGTGCTATGGAACACATACGTTCTTCAGAGAATACTGTACTTGAGACCCATTACTTTAGCACTGGCTTTCAGTCCATCAAGTTCAAGGAACAGTTTTTGAAACAACTGAGACTTGATTTGTGTTAAGTGAATGGGGGTGGAGACTTGCAATGCAGCTCTCAATGTAGAGCAGAATTAAGTTACCAAGTCAAATTTATTAAGGTACCTTAACTTAAATTTCATTGTACAACAATGAATGCAGAAATGTAACTGTAGATGACACACAATATTAAGTTGATGTAATTTCCAACATTATCATTTCAACACAACTCATGAAAGTAGGTTTTTAAATGAAAAAGTTTATTTAAACCAATAAATTAGGATTTTTATCTTGGAAATACACATTTAATTAAGTGGTGGTAACAGGTCGCTTGAGTTTTTTTTTAGAGTGCAGTATGACATCTGTACCCAGGTGATCTCTGCGCCCAAACAACAGTGTCACATCAAGCTGTCATAAATAAAAGCCCACGCAAGAAGCAGTGTCAAAAAAACCTCATGGTGTAGCAAGATGTATTTAATAAAATGTCATCCAGTAAAAAAAAATCAACTACAAAACACAATTATACAGCTGTGCACTTATCCAGCTGCTGCAGAGAGGAGTATGCAGCGGCATGATGTCAGCATGTAAGCTCTGCCCCAATGTGATTTTTTGAGTTTGGGAAAGGATACAGGTGCCCCATAATCCCCTATTGCCCGGGGGCCCCATGAGTTGTCAGTCCACCCCTGGACCCAACAGATATCCTGTGAATACTGTAACAGCTATGACTCAGCTATGTTTCTCTTCCACGGAATTCACAGTAGAGTTTCCCATGCTTTTTATTTATTTTTTTGTTTTCATCATCCTCGTTTTAAATATTGATAGAATATTGAAGAGCACTTGATACCTAATAGTTACCTAGTAATCATCATCTTATCAGGTTAGACCGGGTGTCGGCAACCCGCGGCTCCAGAGCCGCATGCGGCTCTTTTTCATCTTTGCTGCGGCTCCGGAGCACACTGCCCACCAGGTGACAGGCAATAGGGTTTCAGTGGTCGGCAAGCCGCGGATCGCAAGCCACATGCGGCTCTTCTGTGTGCCGGGCGCCCGCTCCCCTCCCTCCTCTCGGGCGGCCGCCTCAAAAGTCAGGACTCTTTTAATCCGGCCCGCGGAGCGTGGAACATTAGCTCTCAGGATATAGGCGGGGCAGCCAGGATGTAGGCGGGGAAGCGTGACGAACTCCTCTCACAGTCCGCCCTGAAGACCGGAACACAGCGCGGGAACACAGCGAGAGGAACGCGCGGAGCAAAGGTAAGTGAATTGAGACAATATGGGGAATTAATTACTATAGGGGGGATGAATTACTATGGGGGGTGAATTATTATATGGAGGATTAATTACTATGGGGGATGAATTACTATATGGGGGATGAATTACTATATGGGGGATGAATTACTATATGGGGGATGAATTACTATATGGAGGATGAATTACTATATGGGGGATGAATTACTATATGGGGGATGAATTACTATATGGAGGATGAATTACTATATGGAGGATGAATTACTATATGGGGGATGAATTACTATGGAGGATGAATTACTATAGGGGGGATGAATTACTATGGGGGATGAATTACTATAGGGGGGATGAATTACTATATGGGGGATGAAGCTAACTGCACGATCCTGTATATAGCATTAAGGTAAGAAACAATATATGCAGTGTCGGATTTGTTTTAAATGTTGCAATGGTTTTGCGGCTCCCAGTCTTTTTTTTCCCTTCGGAAACGGGTCCAAGTGGCTCTTTATGTCTTAAAAGTTGCAGACCCCTGGGTTAGACATTTGCAGAATTCCAACAGAAAGAACTTACATGAGAACCTGGTCAGAAACATTATTGTGATAATGAGGTGTGGGGAAAGAAAAATATACTTTGTTTTTTTTATTGTAAGGTGTCGATTTAGAAGCTATGTATTTTTTGGAGGGCTGGGTCTTTGTTTTTACTTTGTGGTTATATTGCTTTTTTTTTCTTTTAGCTTTAGAGTAGATTACAGCTAAACAGAAATTTGTCTGCTGATTGTCTATTTGTGAGTTATTTTTTAAGCACTTGTCTCCATTTTAATGTAAAAAACACGTAAAAAACATTGTATACTTAAAACTCTGCACAACATCACCCATTGTTCCCTGAACTCCTGTATCTCCATCAAAGGAAATATAATTAGGGATATGCAAGAAAATATATCCAAAATAACAAGCAAGCTTAAGGGATGAGACAGCTGTGTTGAACATGGAGTTATTAGTGGATAATCAATTCCCAAAGCATGTCAAGAATCCAAAGCAGTGATAGAGCTGCCCACACATATGCGATTCCTTGGCCAGAGTGGCTGAACAATCCAGTCTCAGTATGTGTAGGATGGAATTGACTAGATAATGAAACGAAGCGTACATCGTCTTACTTATTGCAGGCAAAGAGCAGTCAGTTTTTAGCCAGCACTTTACATGCACCCTCATCCAACTCCCAGGGGCAGACTGACCATTTGGAAACTCGGGCCCTGCCCGAGGGCCTGGGGTCAGTAGGGGCCCCATGAGATGCCCCTGGTACCTTTTTCATAGGATTTTTTGAGTTTGGAAAAGGACACAGGGGCCCCATGATCACCTATTGCCCGGGGGCACCATCAGTTGTCAGTCTGCTCCTGCCAACTCCTCTACTAACCTCATCTGACTGGCTACAAGGAATTGTCAGAATTGTTGAAATAGTTCTACAGGAAGGAACCACAGCCAGAAGAAGCACAGAAATACTACAGTGTTCCACAGATCTTCATTTACTCTGAAAAGGACTGGCAGGGACAAAAGGAGGATGCAAGTGGCAGGAGCAGAGAGTTGGAGGGACAATCAGTGTCTGCTAGCACTTCTGATTTCAATGGACTGCCCTACACATGGAAAAGTAGTTTATGGGAAATTTTTGGCATGTTGTGGTTTGCACATTTTTTACTGTATTTTGCTGCTTGTTTCCTCATCTTGCAAAATCTATGTTTGTTTCTGCACTTGGAGTGCCAATAACTATTAATGGCATTGAAAGCTCAATTAATTCCTTTTAGGTGTATAAAGGTGGCTATATTCTATACAATCTGATTGTACAATTGCTGTAAACTCTCCTTTAGAGTTACCAGAACTATATAATAGGAGGAAACACCTATCTATCCAATCACTCTGTATCCAATTAGGCGGGCTTGCACAACATAGTTGATGGTAGATCTGAAGGAGATTGTATAATTGGCTTTTATAATGTATGGTGAACATGCTTCTTCTGTTTTCAGTACTACAGCTCTAGCTACATAGGCTGTGATTGCTCAGTTCCTGCACACTCTGGCAAATGATCGATCGATGCAAGAGAAAGGTAAGGTAGAAAACAAAAAAAATGGTGGCTGTGTATTTAGAGAGAACGGTGAATGCTGACTTAATTGGAAATGCATGAACCTGCAGAGGTGGGTGAGATCTATCTCCTGGAGGTAAGGGGAGAATGTGCAAGATGTGTGTTGAGGTCAGCTGGTCAGCTACTTCATTCCACTGGTTCCTCCGTCCTGAATACCAAATTCAGGATGGCTAATGGATGAGTTTTCACCAGGACACTGAGGAGGTGAGGTAATGCCTAGTTTAGGACAAAGAGAAAGCTTTTTTTTTTTTTGCAAAAAAAGTACATCAATGCTATATTGGTACATAGGGGAGCTGGATTTTAGAAAAAAAGGTGATCATAGTCGTTAAAACATGCATTTAGTAATGTTTTAAAGAATTACTAAACCCACAACAGTAAAATCAGTCTGTATTTGCAGTAAAGCATGCTTCTTGTACTCAATGTGGAACCTAAGGAATTAATCCTATGCAATATGTAAAAAAGGCTATTTTATCCTGTCTTCCCTGATCCTCCCCTTCTTTCTCTGTCCCCAATCCATCTGCCATAGTACAGAGCTACAGTGGTAAGTCTGCACATGCTCTGTTTGGTGTGTATTGCTATTGAGGTTTTTTTTTTTTTTTTTAGGGGGAGCGCATGTGATCGGCACAGGGTCAATCAGCACTGCCCAGACAGATGGTCAACGGTTATGCAGCCTCATAGGACAGTCAGAGCAAGAAGTCACAAAACTGCTATATACTGCTGATGAGAAAAGGTATTTAGCAGTTTATATTTACAAAATGATAGCATTTTTATGTTCTGTGTACTGCAGAAGGCTGGATATAGTGAATGCAGGGTCCTGGGTTTAGTAACACTTTAATGATTACAGAGCTGCACTTATTTGTGTCTTTTATACAGTATCTATACAGTGAGTACACCCCTCACATTTTTGTAAATATTTTATTATATCTTTTCATGTGACAACACTGAAGAAATGACACTTTGCTACAATGTGACGTAGTCAGTGTACGGCTTGTATAACAGAGTAATTTTGCTGTCCCCTCAAAACAACTCAACACACAGCCATTAATGTCTAAACCACTGGCAACAAAAGTGAGTACACCCCTAAGTGAAAATGTCCAAATTGGGCCCAATTAGCCATTTTCCCTCCCCATGTCATGTGACTCACTAGTGTTACAAGGTCTCAGGTGTGAATGGGGAGCAGGTGTGTTACATTTGGTATTATTTCTCTCACTCTCTCATACTGGTCACTGGAAGTTCAACGTGGCACCTCATGAACTCTCTGAGGATCTGATAAAAAGAATTATTGCTCTACATAAAGATGGCCGAGGTTATAAGAAGATTGCCAAGACCCTGAAACTGAGCTGCAGCACGGTGGCCAAGACCATACAGTGGTTTAACAGGACAGGTTCCACTCAGAACAGGCCTCGCCATGGTTGACCAAAGAAGTTGAGTGCATGTGCTCAACGTCATATCCAGAGGTTGTCTTTGGGAAATAGACATGAGTGCTGCCAGCATTGCTGCAGAGGTTGAAGGGTTGGTGGGGTCAGCCTGTCAGTGCTCAGACCATACACTGCACACTGCATTAAATTGGTCTGCATGGCTGTTGTCCCAGAAGGAAGACTCTTCTAAAGATAATGCACAAGAAAGTCCGCAAACAGTTTGCTAAAGACAAGCAGACTAAGGACAGGAATTACTGGAACCATGTCCTGTAGTCTGATGAGACCAAGATAAACTGATTTGGTTCAGATGGTGTCAGGCGTGTGTGGCGGCAAACAGGTGAGGAGTACAAAGACAAGTGTGTCTTGCCTACAGTCAAGCATGGTGATGGGAGTGTCATGGTCTGGGGCTACCAGCCCTGAGTGCTGCCGGCCCTGGGGAGCTACAGTTCATTGAGGAAACCATGAATGCCAACATGTACTGTGACATACTGAAGCAGAGCATGATCCCCTCCCTTTGGAGATTGGGCCGCAGGGCAGTATTCCAACATAACGACCCCAAACACACCTCCAAGATGACCACTGTCTTGCTAAAGAAGCTGAGGATAAAACGGTGATGGACTGGCCAAGCATGTCTCCAGACCTAAACCCTATTGAGCATCTGTGAGGCATCCTCAAACAGAAGGTTGAGGAGAGCAAGGTCTCTAACATCAACCAGCTCAGTAATGTGGCCATGGAGGAATGGAAGAGGACTCCAGTGGCAACCTGTGAAGCTCTGGTGACCTCCATGCCCAAGAGAGTTAAGGCACTGCTGGAAAATAATAGTGGCCACACAAAATATTGACACTGCTGTGCACTCACTACTTTACATTGTAGCAAAGTGTCATTTCTTCAGTGTTGTCACATGAAAAGATATAATATATTTACAAAAATGTGAGGGGTGTACTCACTTCTGTGAGATACTGTATCTGTATAGAGTTTAGCTTTAAGATTTAAGTCTGATGACTAAGGAGGTGCTTTGTTTTCTAGTGGTAAATATTATTATCTGGTGGTGGAAGTATTTTCATTTTTAATGCTGCCATTTTGTATATGTGATTACTGGCTTCAGGAACAATCTAGTGAGATGAAATAAAGCTGTTACTTGTTGGAATGTAATGATACTGTGATTTTTTAAATTAAAAGGACTGAGTTATGAAACACGTTATGCATCACACGATTGTCTGCATTAGGCTAAGTTCACACTAGTGTTGTGTGTAGGCGGCAGAGAGGCGTTTGGGAAGCGTTTTTACCGCTTCCCAAATGCCTCTGCCAATTCTGCACATTGCAGCACATGGTGCTGTTCTAACGGGAGCGGTAGCATCGTGGCGCAGCGCGGCGCCGCAAAACGGACATCTCTGGTCGAGTCAGGAGGCGTTGAAGCCTCCTATTATAGCCTATGGTGCCGCTCCGCGAATGCCCGGCCAGCACCATAGGCTAGAATAGGAGGCTTCAACACCTCCTGACTCGACCAGAGATGTCCATTTTGCTGTGCTGCGCCACGGCGCGGATGGTTGCGACACGGTTGGGGGGGTTTGCGGAGCGGTAACACCATTCAAACTTCATTATAGGCGTTTGTGGGGCTTTTTTAACGCTTGGCAAACGCCTAGCAACCGCTGCTAAACCGCGCATGTGGCGTTTGCCGAGCGTTGAAAAACGCTCCGCAAACATCGGACCAACGCTTGCCAAACGCTATAGGGGCGTTTGGCAAGCGTTGGTAAAACAGCCAAGTGTGAACGAGCCCGAACTTGTACAGTATATTAACAATTGAGGACTGACTGCTCTGGAGAACCCTTTTTTAAATCACCTACAATAAAGATAAATCATTCCAATGATGACAGCAAGATCTGTTAGCCAAGCAGTCCACAGGAATTAATAAGAATGAATTGTGTTATAATATTTGATGATGGGGATTTTGTAATTTTTTGCAAAGAGCATTGTTTTATAGTTTACATATCAAGGATACATTTCCTTGGCTATATCTAGAGGTAGTTATAGTTCTCCTTGATTCTTATAAATGCTGACAACACCCATATTTGAAAATAGAGCAAAAGCTGCAAGACACATGGGTATTCATTATATTGACTGACACTTCATAGTAAAGAATCAGAAGAAGTATATATCTGTGACTTCTTTGTCAAGGCAGGCACTGCCTGTACCGTGCCTTGCTGTCTGTGTAATATTCCCCCAATACATCTAAATTACTAACTTTATATGTGTGCTGCAAATCAAACAGCTACAGTGCTAACTAGTCTGACAAATCCTTTATAAGAAAGTACTAAGCCTCCAAAACACAAATATAAATCTTACACTGAAAGTTAGCGGAGGAAGATTATTTTCTTCCAAGTCAGTCTGCAAATAAATTGTTCCTATTTTGCTTCTGAAAAACAGATTTTCTCAGATAAAAACCTATAGATATTCTATTTATAATTTTTATTCTGAATGGAACAGTAGTTCTGAAAAGGAAACAATATGGATACTAATATTTGAGTAAACAATTAATATTAGGTTCTAAATTATATAAAGGTATATTTCAGTTATAAGTAGCCCATGGCCTATTATACCAGGGTGTCCCTAAAGTCTGGACACATAAGCAAAATGCGTATTTTCAATACAATTTTAACCACTTCCAGACCGGACACTTTTACCCCCTTCCTGACTAGGGCAATTTTCAGCTTTTAGCGCTATCACACTTTGAATGACAATTGCGCGGTCATGCAACACTGTACCCAAATTAATTTTTTACCATTTTTTTGACACAGATAAAGCTTTATTTTGGTGGTATTTATTCATCACTGGGATTTGTATTTTTTTTGCTATGTAAATGAAATGTCCAAAAATTTTGAAAAAAAGTGTTTTTTTTATAAAATTTTGCAAATAAATAATATTTCATCATAAATCTTAGCCAAAATTTATTCCGTTATCTTTTTAGTAAAAAAAAAAATCCAAATTAGTTTATAACCAAAAATTATAATTTTTAAACATTTTTTTTACATTTTTATTTTATTTTTTTATATTATTATTTTTTATTTTTTATTTTTTTTTACATACTGTCACCCTAGCAGTACAGTGTCACCATGGTGACACTGTACTACTTGTGGGGGGTGATGAAGATTTTTTTTTACACTGATTGCTTTTACACCCATATAGGATATAAAAGCAATCATTTCTCTTTCTCTCTGTGTGCATTCTTGCACTCATTGAGAAGTACTGAGTGAGCTGTGATTGGTCACAGCTTGTCACATGGTACAAGGCTTTTGTGAATAGCCCTGTACCATGTGACCTCTGTGATCATTTACAGATTTCACACGTAGTAAGCAATGATGTCAGAAGTGACATCTTGCTTACTACTTTGCATGTGGCCAATCAGTGATCACACGATCGGGACCTCGTACAGAGGTCCCGTCCGGCGATCGGTGTTTCACTGTGACCGGACCGCGGTGCTGCGCGCTCCCAGGGAGCGCGCACAAGCAGGATGCGGGGAGGCCGTTTATAAACGGCCACCCGACCCTGCAGTGCCACAGTCCGGCCGTTTATATGCAACGACCGGTCGGGAAGTGGTTAAAAAATCTTTCAACAACATTTTGTTTTTCATTTTTCATATTGGAATATTAATTACATCTTCAATGTGATTTCCACCATTTGTGATGCAAAGTTCCATGCGCTTTGCAAAAGTCACATGAACCCAATGCAGTAACTCCACATATCTGTCAACTTAAGCACATTCATGCATGATGAGTTCCTTCAGGTGATTCATATCTTGTACACCTTCTCATTTAGCATACCCCAAAAAATTAAGTCAAGGGGGTTAAGGTCTACTGATCTTATATAGTGATATATTATACACATATATACAGTATACACATATAGTGATATTTCCTAAGTGTCCAGACTTTAGGGACACCCTGTATATCTTGAACACATCAGCAGCAAGATCTCTGACTTTTGACTAGTCCATGTGAAATTTTTAGGTGTTCTTGTTCACTTTTGTGTGTTTTACCTCTTGCTGTTGCATTATAATTAAAATACAGTTAGATCTATATACAGTTAGGTCCATATATATTTGGATAAAGTCAAAATTGTAATACTTTTGGCTCTGTGTGCCACCAGAATAAATTAAAGCGAAACAATCCAAATTAATTTGAAGTACAGACTTTCAGCTTTAATTCAAGGGGTTGAGCATAAATATCAAGTACAAATTTTAGGAACTGCAACCATTTTTATACACAGTCCCTCCATTTTCAGGGGCTCAAATGTAATTGGACAAATGAATATAATCATACATAAAATGTTCATTTTTAGTATTTTGTTGAGAATCCTTTACTGGCAATGACTGCCTGAAGTCTGCAACCCATGGACATTACCAAAGACTAGGTTTCCCCCTTTTTGATGCTTTGCCAGGCTCTAACTGCAGCTGTCTGCAGTTGTTCTTTGTTTTTGGGTATTTCTGCCTCTAGTTTTGCCTTCAGCAAGTGAAATGCATGCTCAATTGGGTTGAGATCAGATGACTGACTCTGCCATTGCAGAATATTTCACTTCTTTTCCTTCAAAAGCTCCTGTGTTGATTTTGCAGTGTGTTTGGATCCATTGTCCATCTGTACTGGGAAGCGCCGTCCAATCAACTTTGCTACATTTGGATGAATCTGGCCTGACAGTATATCTCTAAACACTGCAGAATTCATCCGGCTGCTTCTGTCTTCTGTCACATCATCAATAAACACCAATGACCCAGTGTCACTGGAAGCCATGCATGCCCATGCCATCACACTGCCTCCACCATGTTTTACAGATGACATTGTGTGCTTTGGATCATGAGCTGTTCCAAGCCTTCTCCACACTTTTTTCTTCCCATCATTCTGGTACAGATTAATCTTAGATTCATCCGTCCAAAGATGCTTTTCCAGAACTGATCTGGCTTTTTTAGATTTTTTTTGTGCCAAAGTCTAATCTGGCTTTTCTCTTCTTCATGCTTATGAATGGTTTGAACCTTGTGGTGAACCCTCTATATTTGCTCTTGTGAAGTCTTCTCTTGATTGTAGACTTTGACAATGATATACCCACCTCTTGGAGAGTGTACTTTACTTGTCTGAATGTTTTGAATGGGTTTTCTTTACCATAGAGTGGATTCTGTGATCATCCACCACTGTTGTCTTCTGTGGACGTCCATTCTTTTTTATGTTGTTGATCTCATCAGTGCATTCATCTTTCCTCAGAATGTACCAAACTGTTGATTTGGCCACTCCTAATGTTGCTGCTATCTCTATGATGGATTTGTTTCATTTTTGAAGCCTTACAATGGCCAGTTTCACTTGCATGGACAGCTCCTTTGAAAGCATGATGTATGTTCACAACAATAGATTCCAAATGCAATTACCACACTTAGGATCAACTCCAGACCTTTTATCTGCTTAATTGATGAAGAAATAATGAAGGCGTAGCCCACACCTGGCCATGAAACAGCTTTTGATTCAATTGTCCAATTACTTTTGGTCCCTTAAAAAAGGGGAGGTGGCTATTCTTAAGAGCTGTAATTCCTTGACTCTTCCTCTAATTTGTATGTACTGTACATACCCTCAAATTAAACCTGAGAGTGTGCACTTTCAGCCCATATCCATTATATAACTATAGCTTGAATATGTTTTGGTAAATACCTGAAAAGAAACTAAAAATGTGCCTTTGTCCAAATATGTATGAAATTAACTGTATATTTGGACACAGGCACAATTTTAGTTTTTTCAGTTATTTACCAAAACATAGTCAAGCTATCATTAGATAATGGATATGGGCCAAATCAACAGTTTGGTACATTCTGAGGAAAAAAGAACGCACTGGTGAGCTCAGCAACATAAAAAGGTATGGACGTCTATGGAAGACAACAGTGGTGGATGATTGCAGGATGCTCTATATGGTAATGAAAAACCCATTCACAACATCCAGACAAGTGAAGGATACTCTCCAGGAGGTGGACGTATCATCAAGTCTACAATCAAGAAAAGACTTCACAAGAGTAAATACAGAGGGTTCACCACAAGGTGCAAACCACTCATAAGCCTGAAGAAGAGAAGATTAGACTTTGCCAAAAAAAATCTAAAAAAGCCAGACCAGTTCTGGAAAAGCATTCTGTGGATGGATGAAACTAAGATTAATCTGTACCAGAATGATGGAAAGAAAAAAGCATGGAGAAGGCTCATGATCCAAAGCACACAATGTCATCTGTAAAACATGGTGGACGCTGTGTGATGTCATGGGCATGCATAGCTTCTAGTGGCACCGGGTCATTTGTGGTTATTGATGGTGTGACAGAAGACAGAAGCAGCCGGATGAATTCTGCAATGTTTAGAGATATACTGTCAGCCCAGATTCATCCAAATGCAGCAAAGTTGATTGAACAGTGCTTCATAGTACTGATGGACAATGATCCAAAACACTCTGCAAAAGCAACCTAGGAGCTTTTGAAGGAAAATAAGTAAAAAATGTTCTGCAATGGCCAAGTCAATCACCTGCTCTCAACCCAATTGAGCATGCATTTCACTTGCTGAAGGCAGAACTTAAGGCAGAAAAACCCAAAAACAAAGAACAACGGAAGACAGCTGTAGTTAGAGCCTGGCAAAGCATCAGAAAGGAGGAAACCCAGTCTTTGGTAATGTCCATGGGTTGCAGACTTCAGGCAGTCTTTACCTGTAAAGGATTCTAAACAAACTATTAAAAAGAAACAATTTATTTATGATTATATTCACTTGTCCAATTTGAGTCCCTTAATATGGAGGGACTGTTTATAAAAATGGTTGCAGTTCCTAAAATTTGTAATTGATATGTCTTCTATTGGTGTAATACTGGATGGAAGGGTGTATAACATGGAGTTTGTAGTTGACATCTATACTATTTGCAAATTATATCTTTCTTCTAAGCACTAACCAGCACTAGTTTACAGTACTTTCTTCATGTACTGTATAGAACCAAGCTATGGTAATGAGTAAAGGAACTGATTTGCTAGGCTTCATCTTTCTGATATGATAAGAAGTATGGTGGTTCAGATGCACTTCAGGGTAAAACTTATGCTTAAAATGTCCCATATGTACATACAATTAGAATCTCTCAACATAATTAGTAGTGATGGGCCAAACACCCCCCTGTTCGGTTCGTAGTTGAACATTCAAACCAACGAAAATTTGACTGTGAACGTCGAACAGGGACAATTCACTAAGCGGTATCTTACTGCATCTGAGTGCTAAGATACCGCACGGCTACTGAAATACCACATGAGTTATGTTTTTAAGTCATGTGGTATTTTAGTGGTGAAGACATTCTTTAATATTTCAGCTGTCAGCTGAATGCAACAAGAATTACTGTCATTGCCCGACAATTAGAAAATGGAAAAAAAAAAACAGTGTGGGGTTCCCCCCATTCATACCAAGCCCTTTGGGTCTGGTATGGATTTTGTATAAAATGGCATGGAGGTCCCCCAAAATCCATACCAGACCCTTATGTGTCCATGCAGCCTGGCAGGTCAGGAAAGGGGGGAGCCCCCCTCCTGAACCATACCAGGCCACATGCCCTCAACATGGGGGGGTGCTTTGGGGCCGGGGTATTCCCCTCAAAGCACCTTGTCCCTATGTTGATGGGGACAAGGGCCTCTTCCCCACAACCGTGGCCGGTGGTTGTGGAGGTCTGCAGGAGGGGGGGTTATCAGAATCTGGAAGCCCCTTTTCACAAGGGGTACATGGTACCCCTACCATTCACACAAAAAACTGTAGTCTTTGACAAGTCCTGTATTAAAAACAGCTGCGCCGGGATGACAGTTCTTAAATACTGTGGTGACCCTGCCCTCTTGTGACATCATCATGTGCTGTGATTGGAAAAAACATTTGATTGCTTTGGTCAATCACAATGCACTGTCAGAATACAGTGCAATGTGGGGCACGGCGGGTGAGCAGCCCACCAAACGCTTTGGCTGTTTGAGTGTTCGCCGAATACACAAACGGCCCGTGTTCGAGTCCAACTTATGTTCGACTTGAACATGAAGCCCAGGCCTGTTAGCGTCATAGTTATAACATAGATCAAAAGTGATTATATGTAGCTAGTTTTCTAGTTCAGAGGTGATACTTAGCATTATAAAAGGTACCATCATTGGGAAAACAAACACGCACTTTGCTTTTAAAAAACAGTGACTCCTAAATCATTTTTGTGAGTATTGATATTTAAGTTTAAAAGGTTACTGTAAGCATACTGTAAATACAGTCATGTTCCTTATATTCTAAATATATATATATATATATATATATATATATATATATATATATATATATATATATATATATATCAGACCCAAGTCTTCTTTCTGAAATAACCATAAGACTGTACAAGAAAGGTAGCAGCCCAAGCCCCCAAGAGGGTCCACCATCACTTTCCACTGCCAGGCATAAGCACTGGAAGCAGGGGTGGACTGACAACTCATGGGGCACCCAGGCAATAGGGGATCATGGGGCCCCTGTGTCCTTGCCCAAACTCAAAAAAGCCTATGAAAAAGGTACCAGGGGCATCTCATGGGGCCCCCTACTGACCGTGGGCCCTCGGGCACTGCCCGAGTTTCCAAATGGTCAGTCCGCCCCTGACTGGAAGTGATTCCTTCCTCACTGCCCACACAGCGACCGCTGCTGACTGATTTAGTCAGTCTAGTGAGGTCTCCAGCCAAACCAGATATAGGGCATACTTAGCAGTAAGATTATACCTAACAGTGGGAATAGCTTAATAGGGAATTGTTAACATGTACAGTAATCCCCACAATTAATTTTTTCTATATGCTCCCATTTGGTATGATAAATATATTATTTAAAGTGTTTTGTTATATCTGGTCTATCTGATTTGATATCTGCAAAATATAACTGTTGGATTTTTCCTGAAACCTGAGCTGATCATTTCTTTGCACTCTGCCTGTGCACAAGGACAAGTTAAAGAGAAAGGGAAACGGGGGAGGGTGAGGGGTGGTATGTGGAGAGGTTTTTGCAATCAATCACAAATGAAGTAGACAGGGCTGACACCACATGCTTATTGATTCATAACTGTTTTCCTGTCAAAAAATATGGGGCACACTCAGGGGCGGACTGACCATTTGGAAACTCGGGCACTGCCCGAGGGCCCGGGGTCAGTAGGGGGCCCCATGAGATGCCCCTGGTACCTTTTTCATAGGCTTTTTTGAGTTTGGGCAAGGACACGGGCCCCATGATCCCCTATTGCCCGGGGGCCCCATAAGTTGTCAGTCCGCCCCTGGCCACACTGTATTTGGGCACATCAACAATTATTTTTCTGTAGTTGCAATATGTTTAAAGGGAAAAAACATGGAGGAGTGAATTTGAAGGAAGGAATGTTTCAGAGATGTACTATATATGCTTTTTTTTTTTTCATTTTGCCTTGACATACACTTTAAATAAAGCCTGAGTTTTTTGCTGTATACACCACCCTATAATTTTCAGCATTTACAACAGAAGATAGTGAATAGTTTGCGTCTAGGCTGTTGATATTCTGGTAGCATCAGTAAAGAGCAACAAGAATGCTACTTACAGTCCATCAATGATGAGGATCAGGTTCATCTTAGTTTAATACATCTTAGATTATTTTCAATGGCAGTCATTGACACAGTCTTAGCGATGTAACTGACTGGCTTTTCTGTGAAGAAATTCGACCATTTGATTGTTAGACTTGGCAGACATTTTTGCCGTTGTTAGTGCTGCCTGGTAACCAGGATTTGTTTTGCATAATATACACTGCAATAGCAGCTGATTAAAATATACAATATATACATACATGGCACGGACATATACAGTATAGCAGGGGCGGACTGACCATTTGGAAACTCAGGCACTGCCCGAGGGCCCGGGGTCAGTAGGGGGCCCCATGAGATGCCCCTGGTACCTTTTTCATAGGCTTTTTTGAGTTTGGGCAAGGACACAGGGGCCCCATGATCCCCTATGGCCCGGGGGCCCCATGAGTTGTCAGTCCGCCCCTGCAGTATAGATAATATTATCTAGAGTATAGTATTTCAGCCAGGTTTCATAAGTGTCAGAAAAGGCCAACAAGTATAGCATTTACATTAAAAATAATTTACCAAGCTGTACAGTGTATTTTAACCACTTGCCCTCCAAAGGATTTACCTCCCTTCCTGGCCAGGCCATTTTTTGCGATATGGTGCCACATTACTTTAAGTGACAATTCCGCAGTCATGCAACCCTGCACCCAAATAAAATGTATGTCCTTTTTGTTCCCCACAAATAGAGCTTTCTTTTGGTGGTATTTGATCGCATCTGCATTTTTTATTTTTTGCGCTTAAAAAAAAAAAAGACTACCGATTTTAAACTTTTTTGCTAATAAACATGTCCAGTAAAAAAATAAAAAAAATCAAATTTCATAAATTTAGGCCAAAATGTATTCTGCTATATGTCTCTGCTAAAAAAAAATCCCAATGCTTGTAAATTAACTAGTTTACATGAAACTTATAGTGTTTACAAATGGTAGTATAGATACTGGAATTTTTTTTTTATACTAGTAATGGCAGCGATCAGCGACTTATAACTGGACTGCAGCGGGCATTCTGGCACTGGGGGGGGGCTGACTAACTGTCACTGATATCCCCAGTGACACCTATACAGTGATCAGTGCTAATAAAAAGCACTGACACTATACTAATGGCACTGGGCAGGAAGGGGTTAACATCTTGGGCAATCAAAGGGTTAACTGTGTGCTGTTTACTGTCTGCTGTGTGTGCTTTACACTGTAAAGCACACACACACACAGCAGCAACAGCCGGGACAGAGCATCTGGCTCCTACATCAGACACCCACATACCATCTTCAGGTAGTCTGAGAGAGCAGGGAAGCTTGGCCCAGAAGTCAGCCCTGTGTGTAACAGGAGGTGTTACAGGTGGGACTGGCCAGGAACCTGACCTCCTGGTTTAAGGTATGGCAAGATACATACTATTTTTTAGACACTGTTCTTTTCAGTCACCTTTTACATAGTTGTGGTTCCTTTATTTGCAGATATGAGTTGGCTTAACTACCCCATATGTCTGACTTGATTTCTATCTTGTGAGATTGACATATTGTATCATATCAGCCGTATTTCCCTGTTGCTCCTCCCCCGTTTGTACCCTAACAAGGTTAGTACACTCTTTGTCATCTAGTTTTTACCACTTGACATTGGAGTGGTCTATACATTGGCTGGCTTTAATACAATGGTAACATGTTAAAATATCCTCCTTAATAATTTTAATTTTCTTCCCCTCCCCCTTCCTTTGATTCTTTTAGATTATAAAAATGCTGCTTAGTAACCATTGTGGCCGAGTGGATTTTTCTGAGGCCCTAATATATTTTCTCTACATTTTTCACTTCAGTGAATATTTTTAAGTGGCCCGTTAAAATCGGGCTTTAAAATCGATGATAACATCAATTTTGCAGTCTCCATTTTTGGAAGGTCAGCACATTTTTTACCTTTATCACAATTGTTATCTCTGTTGGGGAAGGGGTGTATTTATTTCACGGTCTATATACCTCTCTTAGATCAAGCGACCCCCCCCCTTTTAAGGACTACCTAGTAGTGTATCATCCTTGTGGGATTCCCCCTGTTGACTTGCCTGACACATGGTTGCTCCATGCGTTATCAACATCTATCCCGACACACTTTCTGCTTTCTAGCTGATACCTCAAGGTATCTATGGATTTATATAACCAACAACTAATAACATTATACTATATCATGTTCTACTTATATTCAACTCTTCTTTCATGTAGTAACTGCTGAAGAAGTGATACTCTCGTGAAACATGCCGAGTAACTACAGAGTGATTACTAATATCGACATCTGATCTATGTCTTTTGATACCCTTACCGGGATACGGTATTTTTATGTCAATTTTAACTAATATTGACAAATGTTGTAATCTGCATAGAATACTCCACCCCCTCTTGGGGGTCTTGCATTCTTAGGGGAATAATCTGTATACAGGTGAAACTCGAAAAATTAGAATATCGTGCAAAAGTTAATTTATTTCAATAATGCAACTTAAAAGGTGAAACTAATATATGAGAAAGACTCATTACATGCAAACAAGATAGTTCAAGCCGTGATTTGTCATAATTGTGATGATTATGGCTTACAGCTCATGAAAACCCCAAATCCACAATCTCAGAAAATTAGAATATTCCATGCAATCAATAAAACAAGGATTGTACATAGAACAGTATTGGATCTCTGAAAAGTATAAGCATGCATATGTACTCAGTACTTGGTTTGGGCCCCTTTTGCAGCAATTACTGCCTCAATGCGGCGTGGCATGGAAGCTATCAGCCTGTGGCACTGCTGAGGTGTTATGGAAGACCAGGATGCTTCAATAGCGGCCTTCAGCTCTTCTGCATTGTTCGGTCTCATGTCTCTCATCTTTCTCTTGGCAATACCCCATATATTCTCTATGGGGTTCAGGTCAGGCAAGTTTGCTGGCCAATCAAGCACAGTAATCCCACGGTCATTGAACCAGGTTTTGGTGCTTTTGGCAGTGTGGGCAGGTGCCAAGTCCTGCTGGAAAATGAAGTCAGCATCCCCATAAAGCTCGTCTGTGGAAGGAAGCATGAAGTGCTTCATAATCTCCTGGTAGATGGCTGCGTTGGCCCTGGACTTAATGAAGCACAGTGGACCAACACCAGAAGATGACATGGCTCCCCAAATCAACACAGACTGTGGAAACTTCACAATGGACTTCAAGCATCTTGCAGTGTGTGCCTCTCCATTCTTCCTCCATACTCGGGGTCCTTGGTTTCCAAATGAGATGCAAAAGTTGCTCTCATCATTAAAGAGGACTTTGGACCACTGAGCAACAGACCAGGTCTGTTTTTCCCTAGCCCAGGAAAGACGCTTCTGACATTGTTTGTTGTTCAGGAGCGTCTTGACAAGAGGAATACGACATTTGAAGCCCATGTCCAGGATCCGTCTGTGTGTGGTGGCTCTTGATGCACTGACTCCAGTCTCAGTCCCCAACACTTTTGAATGGCCTTTTCCTGACAATCCTCTCCAGGCTGTGGTCATCCCTGCTGCTTGTGCACCTTTTTCTTCCACACTTTTCCCTTCCACATAACTTTCTATTAATGTGCTTTGATACAGCACTTTGGGAACATCCAACTTCTTTGCAATTACCTTTTGAGGCTTTCCCTCCTTATGGAGGGTGTCAATGATGGTTTTATGCACAACTGTCAGGTCAAAAGTCTTTCTCTTGATTGTGATTCCTACTTAACCAGACTGACAGACCATTTAAAGGCTCAGGAACCCTTTGCAGATGTTATGGCTTAATTATCTGATTAGAGTGGGACACGTTGAGCCGAGAATATTGCACCTTTTCACAATATTCTCATTTTTTGAGATTGTGGATTTGGGGTTTTCATGAGCTGTAAGTCATAATCATCATAATTATGACAAATCACAGCTTGAACTATCTTGCTTTGCATGTAATGAGTCTATCTCATATATTAGTTTCACCTTTTAAGTTGCATTACTGAAATAAATGAACTTTTGCACGATATTCTAATTTTTCGAGTTTCACCTGTATATGTGATGGTCTATATTCCAATGACAAAGTGATTTTAAAGATATCTTTGTTGCAGTGCCTGTAAAGTTCATATTTGGCCTTTTTAATTTTCCTTGGTTCATTTTATTAATCATTATGGGACGTGGCACATAGGAGCCTGTTATATGCCCTTACAGTCTGTCACTCTGTGTTGGGTATTTTTCTATGTCATAACTAATATATTGGGTGGTATCACCCCTGGCCATCTTTGGCTCCTCTATATAACCTTTAGTGACGACTCAATTTGTTTTTGTTGAACGTTCGATAAATTATTTTTGGTTTTTGAACAATATTTTACTTTTTAATTTTCTTTGAAGTGTTATTTACAGCCAAAATGGACTTTATAGGTACTGCTTGGATAGGGTACATGGCTGAGATCCAGTCTAGTTGTAATACATTTAATCGAGATGATGAAAATCTTAATCAATATGTTGTTAAAACCAAGCATCTACTTAAGCGTAAATCCAATCTATACTGGCATGTGGAATTTGTACAATACATTAAAGAAAATATCAGTCCTGTAGGTTTGAGGATCCAAGTATTCCCGACAGCTAAAAATGTAACGCCAGACTTTAAAACCTCTTGGGAACAGGTACTCACCAAATGTAGTATTAACCTGATGGAACTATTAGTCGGACAGTACCAAACGGATATGAATTTACTTGATCAAGAACTACTAGTGCTCAATAATAAATATGACTCTGTCAAAAGTCATGTACATTATGAGGGCAAATACCAAGAAGTTAAAGAGTATATTACCAAGATCAATAAAGAAGAAATCTCTAATAAACAATCAAAAATCTCCAAAGATCGGCTGGCTTTCATGGAGGGCTTTGCCTATCGTTGGGACAATTCCACTCAATCTCGAGAGATAAACTTCCACCTTTTGACCAGGGATGCCCAATTCAACACCCACCTTGCTAAAGCCACAGATGCCAGGGCAGGTATGTGGGGTTGCTGGAGAAAGTGGAGGGTAGAGACCCCACTGAATTTGTAGAAACCTGGTTCCTGGAAGTATTTTGGAAGGAGGCCTTCACGCCCTTATATACTGTGGAGCGAGCACATAAGGTCCCCTTTTCCACCGGGCCACCCTCCACACCCTATACTGGCATGTCTCCTGAACTATAGAGATAAAGAAATTATATTGAGGCTGGCACGGGAGTGGCAGAATATTCAATTTAATGGAACAAAGGTGTTGTTCTACTGAAGTACAAAAACACAGAGCTCGGTTTTCTGATGTTAAAAAGCATCTTCAGCAACTTCAGACCTCCTATGCCATGCTTTGTCCGGCAAAACTCTAAATAACAGCCAGGGGGCAGGCCCACTTCTTTGAAAATGTGGCAGTGGCCTCTGCTTGGCTTAATGCCAATGAAAGTGTCTTCCGGCAGACCCGGAGACCAGTAGCTGAGGAGGACTAAGTCTCCATGCCCTGTGAAACTTTATACAATTTCTCTCCGAGGGAGCCTGGTCACCTCTCATAAGTCTCCTTCAACTGTATTGGCTAGGAACACATAGCTGCTTTTCTTCTCTTTCTTCCACAGAGCTGGCTTTTCAATATGCAATTCTTCTCCATTTGTCTGACTACAGCGCGTTTTGGTATGCGGCCATGGCAACCCTGGTTGATGGAAATTCCTGTTTACTATTATTTTTTAGTTCCTCTCTGGTTTATTGGAACAATGGCCACATGCTCACTATCTGCAGTCCTTGCCGTAGACACTCCTGGACTTGAATTTCCCCCGTGGCCTATTATTTCAGTCCCTTGCTTCCTGTTTGTATATGTTGCAGTGCTGTTGCAGTCGTCTGTTCTGTTAATTTGACCTCATTACCCCAGAGCACTGCAAATGTTTCCATCTGGTGCCTTGTGGGCACATCTTACAATGCTTGGCAGGATTTGAGCATATCATCTACCTCTCAGCTGCAACCCAGACCTTATTTGAGATCCTTCCCTATTGGATGTTCTTCTACATTCTCCTGCCTTTGGTTTATTGTCTCTTTAGTAACAACTATGATGCTGGTACTGTCTTGGAATGTTAGGGGGTTACATGACCCCTTGAAGAGATCAATGGTGTCTATCTTGCTTCGTAAATACCTACCAGCCATTTGCGCTCTCCAGGAAACCCATCTCACGGCTGCTACTACTTCCTGGATGAATTTTCCCTGGGTGGGCAAAGCATACCATTCCACCCACACTTCTTTTTCATGAGGTGTGAGTGTACTGGTACATGCTTCTATAGACTTCCAGGAATTTGATTGTGTCCTGGATAAATATTTTTTCATCTTTTTTCTCTGACATGTATTTTAATTTTTGTGTATGTCCCACCGCCTTTTAACAGCCTGATCCTGAGAGTAATCCTAGGGTACGCACTTTGTTCAAAGCTAGTATAGTTCTCATTTTAAAACCAAATAAAGACCTTCTAAACCACAGCTCCTACAGACCTATCTCACTTTTACAAAGTGATGTGAAGATCCTGGCAAAGATTCTGGCCCTTAGACTTAATAAGGTCATACCCTTTATTATCCACTAGTATCAGTCCAGATGTATGCCTCAAAAGTCAACAGCCATCAACCTGTGTAGGCTCTTTCTTAATACACAATCCAGAGCTGAGATTACCAATATTGAGACTCCCTAAGATAATGCATGAAGGGTTCATAGGACTGACTTTTTTGCCAAATATGACAGGTAGGTTTGTGTACTTTTCAAACAAAACTTTTCAGTGCAATATTTAACAGAGAAGGGGGCACGGGGGGTGAGCTGTCCCTGCCAGGAAAACACAGTGAATTTTGCTAGAGGCTATCACATGAAAAATCCGACAGGCTGGTTGTACCCAAGTCATAAAACACTTGATTTGGGTACAATCAGCCTGACCATAGGTTCAAATTTCGGCCTGTTCAGTAGGGATAGGCCAAGATTCAAACCATCTATGGCTGCCTTAAGATCAACATGCCGTCTCTGATAAAATTAAGCCACCATGTGGCTTTTTACATTAGCCTCTAAACCTTTTTCATACATCCTATGCACAAAAGGATCAACTCCAAGCTTATAAAAGGTATTATAGTTGGAAAACTTATTTCACCATCCCCTCGGCTGGGATATTTGGAAACTGGACAGACAGGTTTAGAGCCGCAAATCTCAAGCCTTATATTGGTAGGAAATGGATCATTATACCCATAGAGATATTAAAACTTCTTTATGACTTCAGTGATGAATGTCTATCTCTGTCATGGCTACAAGAGTTTTGTGACTGAAGTCTTGGTTGGCAGATAATTCACCCAAGCAGAGTCTTTGTGTAATCTTGTTTGACAGCAAGTTGCTATTTGGAAAACAACTGGATAACATGATTTGTCAGGTAACTTGGAAAAAGTCTGGTCTAATTCCTCAAGGCTGATGAAGTAGCATAAATTTAGTTCCTAGAATCAAGCATATTACGTACTCTAATTGCTTCTTTCAGTAAATAATTTTTTTCTTAGTTTTGTTTTACTTTGAATTGGACTGTTTCTTTATGTTTTCATAATTCATCATTTACCTTTTTTATACATGCAAATGTTTGCAAAAATTAGCAAAATGTCATGCTAAGTTTCTAATGAAGCTGAACTCCAGGCAGATATAAAAAATAGCAATTAATGTAGCTAAATAGTCATTGGCAAATTAATATACGTATTTTGAAATGCAACTAGTGTAATCACCAGAATTTATCTTCATTTCTGCCTCTTCTAAACCCCTGTAAAGTAGTAATAAGACTGGAAGAGGGATAGTCAACATTAGGATCCAATGGGTCCTAAAAACATGTACATGTGTACATGTGCTGGCAGTAAACATGTTAATATGAGAAAAAAGTAGAGAGGATAGGGTAACGGTCTTGTTAGACTTCCTCATTCTGCATTGCTCAGTCAACAACAGGACATGTATTTTGACAAGTAGTTTGAACACATTGTATAGCTGCTGTAGTGCATCTGGATCAGGCTCTCTCAACATTTTTAATATGGAGCAACCCTTTAAAAAAGTTTGGGTCTCAGGGCATTACCAGGTAATAATTTTTATAGTATATCTACAGTTCATAATACATTACCATGATGATCAGTGGTGATAATGTTCCTTACGTGCGTGGTCAGTGGAAAGAATCACATTCTTACAAAAAAGCTAAAAAGATCAATGGTGTCTGTGGTTACTTATCTGAGAAGAGCCAAGGGGTGTTTTGTAAATGCTGTGGGCCTGTGTGGAAGATCATAAGTTGGGTCCCATGGTCCAGAAAAAGGAAATGCTGTGCCATCATAAAAGGTGAGCATAATTTTTATTGTGCTAAACATTGGCTGTGGATTAAATGAGTGTGGTAAAAATAGAACTGAATATGAACAAAGGGCTAACATATTACATTTTTCCCCTGCTGGAAAAAATTGGATCATGTTTTGTTGAGTTTTTTTTGCCTTTCTCTGGTTCAACTGAGGGTATAGGATTTTGTATATAGGACTGTAGTTTTTTTTGTCTTTTTATTAGTTGAACTAGATGGACTTTTTTTCAGCCAGACTAACCATGTACAGATATATAAATTCAAAATCCTAACACTGACGTACAAAGCTGTCCACCACACTGGCCCGAACTACATCACTGACCTAATATCCAAGTACCACCCAGCACGCACACTCCGCTCCTCACAAGACCTCCTTCTCTCTAGTTCCCTGGTCTCCTCCTCCCATGCCCGCCTCCAGGACTTCTCCAGGGTGTCACCCATCTTCTGGAACTCCCTGCCCCAACCCATCAGATTATCACCTACGCTCCTCTCCTTTAGGTGCACCCTGAAAACCCATCTCTTCAGGGAAGCCTACCCCACCCCCTGCTAACCTGCCGACCTCCTCCACTCTTCCTACCACTCCATCCCCCACAGCTATCTCCTCCTGTACCACTATCCCCTCCCTCCTATATTGTAAGCTCGAAAGAGCAGGGCCCTCGATCCCCTCATGTTTTGCATTGTATTGGTATTGTTCTGCGACATGTTCTGTCCCCCTTTGTAATGTACAGCGCTGAGCGAACCATTGGCGCTTTATTAATACTGTGTAATAATAATAATAGTGTCCCTGATATTGAAGGTCAGCAGGAAGAAAATATGGTTGTGCCTGTGGTCAGAGGAAGAAAATAATGCCCAGTGTTGGTGTTCAGGGGAAAGGAAAAATATCCCTTGTTGTAGTGCTAAGTGGATGAGGGGGAGCATTGGTGCAAAATGGGGAGATAGAAGATATAGAGGTGCTAAGTGGGGGGCATTGGTGTTAAGTGGGGGTAGAAGGGGGACCTTGGTGTTAAGTGGAGAGATGGGGAACATTGGAGCTACATAAGAGAGATTTTGGTGCTACGTGGGTGTGAATTTGCATTAGGTGGGGGGCAGGGGGTCCATTAGTGTTAGAGGATCTTGTTAAATGGAGGGCTTTGGTGCTCATTGGGGGTTGGGGGATATTGAGGCTATGTAATGGAGACATTGGTACTAAATGAGGGGAACAGGGGGTGCATTGGTGCTAAATAGAGGAGAGGAGAGACCTTATTGCTAAGTGGAGGGCATTGGTGCTAATTGGGGGAGGAGAGACATTGGTGCTAAGTGGGTAGGCATTGATGCTACGTGGAGGGGCATTGGTGCTAAATGGGGGAGATGGGGTACATTGATGTTAAGTGGGGTAAAGGGGGGCATTGGGGCTAAGTGCTGGGGTATTGGTACTAACTTGAGGATGGGGGTTACATTGCTGCCAAAGTCTACAAAGAAAGGGACCCAGCTCCAATGCAAGACAGAATTTTTACTTGGCGTTGGAATTTAAAGTTGACATTACAAAAGCAAGTTATGTGCTTTGACACAATGGAAGCATACAGTAGAGTTTGCCAGCTAAACTCTTTTTACATTTACTTGCCCACTGGGATCATTTACAGACAAACATATACTAACAACTAATACTGATACTAATGGGTTAAAGTTGCTACCAGGTTTTGTACCAACACAGAACTTTCTTATTCAATGTTTTTTTTTTTTAGTGATGGAAAAAGGTCACTTGGGTTACAAATGCCGTAATAAAATAACAGAGAAAAATAAAAGTACAGTATCTCAAAGTAAGTTAGGTGTGAAAAATGTGACTATCCAATAGAGTATCTCTGGAAACATAAATTCAAACAAGAGAAGTCAGTTATGGGTGAAGTTAGCACAAACTGATAATATCCCATGATGGTTAAATAATTTGTCAAAGGGGTTGGAAACAAGCAGAGACACAGACTCAAAATACATGTAGAACAATATATCATAGATCCCAAAGGGACCAATTATAGTAAGAAGAAGAGGAGAGGGAGAGAGAGTGGGGAGGGTGGAGGGGAGCCTGGGGGACCTATACAACCCGAACTCTCAAAAAGGTAGACCATATTCTAGGTGAAACATGTGGTAGATTGTAAAAGGAGTAGTAAGATATCATCAAATTGTGTGGGCAGATAATGGGTCACCCAATGCTGAAAGAGGCGTGTATACTTCTGATCCTGTTTTGGTGGACCACTTAAAAAGAGTACAAGAATTGGACTGGAAGTACCTCTTACCATTTCCAACAGCAATTATAATGCACAATACAAAATAATAGAAAGAATAATAAGGAAATACTAACCTATTTTAAAAATGGATAAACATCTTATGTCAGTGATCTTAGATAATCCCCAATTTATATATACTGTAAGAAAGCTGCAACTCTGAGGGATAGTCTAGTAAAAAGTGTTGCAGACCCTCCTGTTAATAAATAATTTACATTTTCAGAGGAAAAAGGTTGCCTTGTGGAAAATGTTACAGTTGCCATAGGGTTAAAAAGAATTAAAAAAAGAGTGTTTTAAAGCCCATGTTACCGGCAAGGAACATAGAATCATAGGATCAAGGACTTCTATCATGTTCCACTGAAGGATGGCATATGTACAGCTCTGTCCTTGCGGACTGCAATACATGGGATGTACAAAGGGATCCCTGGAAAAACATTAAAGAATATGTGTATAATGTTACTATAGGTTTTAAAAAGCATAATATCGCTAAACATTTTATATGTGTATATATATATATATATATATATATATATATATATATATATATATATGTTTTGTTTTATTCTTTATGATAACATGAATGCAGTACTAATGTTATTTTATGAGTGATTGTTATGATGTATGTGCTGTATGTGTATATATTAAGAAGTCAGGGTGCAGTAAAAATCTTTAATAAAATAGTGTCAGGGTAATCTCTAGAGTGGGAACTACTGTATAAAAGCAAAATCCCAATCCCCTGAAAAAGTCATGTGACAGTGATGAAATGCATAGAATGGAGTTTGGGTGATGCCATCACGCATATATATGGACCAGGACGCAAACAGCAGTTCTTTGTAAATATACAGGCTGTGTATGTAACGGTGGTAATCGCAACTGACTGCACTTTTACCTATGTGCGCTGGGAATAGGTGCACATGAACATGTGAGTGTGTTTACAATGTTTTAATGCTGGTTTTAATGGAAAGCACTATGTAGTTCTTTAACTAGTTGCCGCCCGGCCTATAGCCAGATGGCGGCTGGGTGAACAGGGCCGCTGCGGTACGATCTGTCACCGGCCGTGTACCTCGGACACGGCCAATGACAGATCTGTGTACTGACCCCGTTTCAGTACCATGTGGCCTGCTGTGACCAATCACAGCAGGTCACATGACAGTTGTATACAATGGATGGCTTCCTTTCATGCCATCCATTGTATACAAGTGTGTCTAGCTGTGAATGGTCACAGCGATCACATGCACAAGCTGGGCCAATCACAGCCCAGCTGTGGCATGTGATTAGCCGTAGCCAAATCACAGCTAAGGACAAAAAAACCCCCCCTGAATTAATCGATTTCATTCAGGTAAATGCTTGCTTAAAGCAAAGTAATTCTTTGCTATAAGCAAATTGTGTGGGAAAAAAAAAAAATACTGATCACTTCCCCAAAGTAGTGCAATGTTTCTATGGTAACATTATACTACTTTGGTCATAGTGAAATATGAAAATAAATCTTAAAAAAAGAGAAAAAAATGTAATAAAAAAATTACAAAAAAATCAATTTTCTTTTTTCGTACTGTCACCAGTCAGTGTCCCTGAAAAAAATCTTAAAAAAAGAGAAAAAAAGTAACACAAAATTACAAAATAATAAAAAAAATATATCATTTTTTTTTTTCCGTACTGTCACCAGTCAGTGTCCCTGATCACTGTTATGCCAGTTATATGATGATGCTGTACTGCACTGGTGAGAGTATGTAAAAATAAAAATTGTGAAAATAAATTTTTTATATCTTCATTTTCTGAAAAATTATGACACAAAAAATTACAACTTCAAAAAACTCACCATGCCTGTTATGAAATACGTCAGACTGTCTACTTTGCAAATAGGGGTCATTTGGGGGATATCTGTACTGTTCTGACATTTTTGGGCTTCAGGAAATTAGATGTCAGTACTTCAGGATTGATCAATTTTCAGATATATCCCATAGTTTGTGAACTCTATAACTTTCCTACAGACTAAATAATAAATACTAATATACTAATTTGGGTTATTTTCACCAAAGACATGTATCAGAATACATCTCGGCCTAAATTTATGAAGAACGATTATTTATTTGCAAACTTTTATAACAGAAACAAAGAAAAATGTGGGTTTTTTTTCCAAATTTTCGGTTTTCTTTGTTAATTTAGCAAAATATAAAAACCCCAGTGGTGATTAAATACCACCAAAAAAAAGCTCTAGTTGTGTGAAGAAAATGATAAAATTTTAGTTTGGGTACAGTGTGGTATGACCGCGCAATTGTAATTCAAAGTGTGAGAGCGCTGAAACCTGAAAATTGGCCGGGCAGGAAGGGGGTAAAAGTGCTCTGTATGGAGGTGGAAACAAGTGGAAATTACCTGCTGCCTCTGGATCTTAGAAATAGGAAAAGATATCATGTGTACGTCATAGCTCTAAGATGGGAGCACATCCTGTTTTGAAGAGCACTTTTAGTGAAGTCTATGAAGTGAATCACATTGTGAAGTTTGTGAAACAAAGAAGATTCTTCTTATGTTTGTTTTAACACATGGGAATTTTTCTAATGTGGTTGGAATTTTAAGTGTTACATGAACTCAGAGACTTTTAAGTGGACCCAAGATTCACTGAATGTTAATTACACTATTCAAATTTTGTTATGGGTGATAAGATTGTTACATAAGTATTTATATTTGATATTAAATGAGTTTCATTTAAGTAGCACTGCACCGTTTCATAGATTTATAGATTTAACAGAGTTACGCTATGTAGTGCGTTTACATTTTTCATTTATGTACTGGACCTATTGGATTTGTCTTAACCACATGCCGCCCAGCCACTGTATAAATACGGCGGAAGGGCGGCACGGCTGGGCAAAACCACGTTTTAAAACGTGTGTTTTCAAAACAGGTAGGGGGCGCGCGCGAGGCGCGCCGCCGCCCTACCTGTCCCGCCAATCACGGCCAGGGATGTCAGTCGCCGGGTCACAGCCGGTCGTTACCGGCTATGTCCTGGCGATTAGCGGCAATCACTGACAGAGAGCACAGCTGCAGTAGCTGTGCTTTCTGTCAGTTCCCTGACAGCTCCAGGACATGCTGATGAGGACAGAAGAGTTTCTCTCTCCCTATCAGCGGTATTGCCTGCAGTACACACCCCCACCCCCTAGTATAACACTCCCCTCACACAGTTAACCCTTTCACTGAATAATAAACTTAACCCCTTCCTCCCCAGTGCCATTAGTACAGTGTCAGTGTTTTTTTTTTTGCACTGATCACTGTATTGGTGTCACTGGGGATGTCAGTGACCCCAAGTCAGTTCCCCCCCAGTGTCAGAATGTGCGCCGCAGTCCTGCAGTCCCGCCATAAGTCGCTGATCGCCACCATAAGTCACTGATCACCGCCATAAGTCGCTGATCGCCGCCATTATTAGTATAAAAAAAAAAAATCCCAGTATCTTTCCCGCCATTTGTAAATGCTAAATTTTCACGTAAACCAATTCATTTACACGTATTGGGTTTTCTGTAGCAAAGACATGTCGCAGAATGCATTTTGGCAGAAACTTATGACTAAATTAGATTTTTTAATTTTTTTTTACTGGACATGTTTTATAGCAAAAATCCAAAATATTTTTTTTTTCCTCAAAATTGTCAGCCTTTTTTTTTATAGCGCAAAAAATAAAAAACGCACAGGCGATCAAATACCACCGAAAGAAAGCTCAATTTGTGGGAAAAAAAAGGATGTAAATTTCATTTATGTACCGTATTGCATGACCGCGCAATTGTCCGTTAAACTAGCGCAGCGCTGTATAGCAAAAAAATGGCATAAATTGCAGTATCTATACCATAGTTTGTAGACACTATAACTTTCACACAAAGCAATCAATATACACTTATTGGGATTTTTTTTACCAAAAACATGGAGCAGAATACATTTTGGCCTAAATTTATAACTAACTTTGAGTTTACTATATATTTTTTATAGCTGAAAGTAAAAAAATATCGTTTTTCTTCAAAATTTTTGGTCTTTTTTTGTTTATAGCGTGAAAAATAAAAAGTGCACAGGTGATCAAATACCACCGAAAGAAAGCTCTATTTGTGTGAAAAAAGGACGTAAATTTCGTTTGGAAGCAGTATTGCATGACCGCGCAATTATCAGTTGAATTAGTGCATCGCCGGGTAGCAAAAAGAGGCCTGGTCATTAAGGGGGGTAAATCCTCAGGAGGTCAAGTGGTTAATGGTGGTGTTTGGTGAGCATATAAAAGGATATCTAGTTATGCTTAGTTTTCACCATGCTCTGGTGAGTGTTCATTTTGATGGGGTGCTAGTCACTTAAAGGATACAGTGGTGCTGGAGTGAATCTTTGGAATATTGAGACTGTCCTTATAAGAAGTATCAAGATTTGATCTCACTCTCCCTATCACACTCTGTCACACCTTGGTGGAAGAACTGTTATAGAAGAACTGTTATGTTATTTTATTTAATTTTATAATTTCTTTATTATTTTGTACTTTTTATATAATTTAATTTTTGTGTATTATTATTCAAGTTTTGTTGTTCTATGAAGTGAAGCGCTGTTCTATGAGGATTACCTCAAACTTTCATTGTATAATTGCCGTATTTAATATCAAAACAGCAGCTCATTGGTTTGGCTTCTCGTTTCAATTCACCAATACATATGCATGTAACTTTTTGCTCTAATGAGCATTTATTTGTTGTACAATTATCCTAATGAAGTATTTATGAAGTCTAACTTAATAACGCTTTCAAAATCAAGCGTCATTAAGTAAGCTCAGTCACTGCTGTCATGTAGAGGTAAAGAGGTCAAGGTGAATGTTTACCTGGAATTTAGTAAAGAAACAGGTAAGTCTAACAAATAATGAAATACTTGCCCATTCTTTATGCAGAACATGAATTTAGCTTAAAATGTTATATACTAATAAAAATAAAGAGCCATGCAAATACTACAGTTTAACTTTTAATAATCATGAAAATAAATGTATTTTTTAACCTCCTTAGCGGTATTGCCGAGTGTAGCTCGGGGTAAAATTTGAGTTCCAAGAGCGGTAACCCCGAGCTACACTCGGGCTTACCATGTGGCATTGCTCAGGGAGTCCCTGCAGCACTTACCTTGTCCTTCGCTCCCACGATGTGTCCCCTGCAGCGTCCCCGGCCATCTCCTCCGGCCGATGCCAGCATCCGGCTTCCGTGTTCCGGTCCCTGTGACGTCGGGACGTACGGGCGCCGGAACCGGCGGCAAATTTAAAATTTTTAAAAAATCTCATTTTTTTTTAAATGATAATTACATAGTAAAACATTGCTGTTTCAATGCATTTCACATACATTTTGTCCCGAGTGCTTTGTCCTGCGCCCTGTCTGCATTTTGACTGTTCTTTCTGCCTGGAAACTTAGAAAAGTCCATGGCGTCTAAAAAGCATCCCTTTAGGTCAAAAGTGGTTTTAGACCGGCTAGAGAACAGCGATAGTAAATCAGAACCACTTGCAGAATTGAGTGATAATGATTCGTGGGGAAATTCTTCATCAGACACTGAAAACGATTCTGCGACTTGGCTCAGCGATGTGCGAATTTGCCTCTGTATTTCAAATTTCAGTGTTTTTGGTTTGATTAGATTATTGAAATAAATGTATTATTATTATATTATTATTTTTTATGATTATTTATTAAATTATAATTTATGATTTCGCGTTTCAAATTTTATCATACCCGGGATGTTTACTAGACTCTTGTTCGGACAGATTTCAGTGAGTTATTCCTAAAAATTACAGCCTAAAATAAAAAACTACATATTTCCATGCAAAATAATGTACCGCTTTCAGCACAAAAAATCGGAAATAATCATACAGCCGAGGAGGTTAAAAGAAAATATTAGATTTAAAAAAAACAAAGCATTTTATGTTGTGGATACAATGGGCATAAGTCAGGTACTATCATTGAAACAAGCTGAAGATAGAAGCTGTTTGGCCTCCTTGCAGAGCTGCACCAGATTATGAATGCTACAGTTTTAGTAAATATCATCCAAAATGCCTTTCCATATCTTTATCTGTTCTGTTTAAGTGTTACTAAACCCACACCGGTAAACTCAGTCTGTATATGCAGTAAAGCATGTTCACTATACTCGCTGTGGATTCTAAGGCGTTAACCCTCCATATCATGCAAAAGGCTATATGATCTTGTCTTCCCTGATGCTCCCCTTCTTTTACTGTCCCCAGTCCATTTGTTGATAGTACAGAGCACTAGGAGTCACTCAGCACAATTTAGTACAAGGCTACAGAGTTTTTTTTGTTTGGAATGGTGCATGTGATTAGTATAGAGCCAATCAGCACTGTCCAGAGAGAGAGTCAGCTTCATAGGACAGTGAAAGCTCCTCCTATGAGCTTTAACCAGCACTCATGTCAGGACCTGGATTTGAACATTGGATCTCAGTGCTGACTGGTACTGACTCTTCTTGTTGAGCCACCTGGAATGCTGGACAGTTCCCTGAACAATTCCTTGGATGATCCTGCCTTGAACATTGTTTGTCTTGAATTCTTTGCTCCTCCCATTAACTTCCTGATTTAAGCCATGTCACTGCACTTCCTTTTTGCCAGATTATTGTGCTCTCTCCAGCTGAAATCTCGCTCTTGTCTCTCCTGTTGCAGTTTATATCTTCTCTCCCATTCACTACCAACCTTTGACTTGTTCCTTGACTATGCTTCTGGTTAATCCCAACCTGCAACCATTCGTTAGTGACCTTTGGCTTGTTTACTGACTACGCTTCTGCTTGATCCCTACCAGCTTATCTGCTACTGAACCCTGGCTTGTCCACCTCCTGAGGACCGCGACCTGGTATTAACAAACCGCTAAACCATCTGCACCATCAGGAGCTCTGGTGAATACCGGTTAGTACTTAGAACCTGCACCTCAGGTGAACATGTGTCATCTGCCTGGGTGACCTGCTTGTATACCTGTCCCACTTGTTGGTGGGAGCTGCTCCACTGCTATAGCTACTGGCCTCCAATCCTGACTCCAGACCGTGACAGCTCAGCTGGACACTGATAGAAGTCACAAGACTGCTATATACTGCTGATGATAAAAAGGTATTTAGCAGTTTATATTTTTTAAAAATAATTGCATTTCCATGTTGTTTATACTGTTGGAGACCAGATATAGTGTCATGAGTTTAATAACACGTTAAGCTTTGACAATTAACCCTGGAAGCAGAATGGTTTTTATGCAGAGCTGTGATAGATTTTGCTTCAGTTTAAGTAAATCTCCCCCTTTGTGTTAAAAAGAAAATCTACAAGAGGAATTCCCTTTCCTTTGGAGAGACAAGGAATTAAAATATCTAGGAATAAAACTATCCGCCTCAAATAAGAACCTTTACAAAGCTAATTATATCACGTTATTAAATGAAAAGAAGGAGGAGTTAAGAGTGGGAAATGGAAACCCATCGTGGATAGGTCGTATAAACTTGATAAAGATGGTAATTGTCCCCAAAGTATTATATAAATTTCAAATGATCCCAATCAAACTCCCAGAGGCATATTTTAAAGAACTGAGGAAAATGATAATAAAATGTATATGGAGGAATAAAAAGCCTAAAATAGGTTATGAAACATTGACTAGAAGTAAAGAAAGAGGAGGATTGGGGGTACCAGATTTTAGGAGATATTACAAAGCGGGCATTATCGCAAGAATCTTCGATTGGATTCATAATCCGGAGAAAAGTTGGGTTAAAATTGAGAAAGCACTGAGTGGAATAAGTTTGAGTAATAGTATTTGGGTACCTGCACAATACAGAGAATTAGAGGAGAGCACATGTATATACACTTTAAATGTCTTAAAAGAATGGGATTTATTAATAGAATATATAGAGAATAGAAGATAGGTGTACACCATAGAAGGTGTACAGCATAGTATTAGTATGAGGGAAGTGGAAATAAATTATAAATGTTTGAATAGATGGCACATCACCCCCTACCTGGAGCACAAGATGAATAGAGAAATTTCACAGTGTTGGAGATTCTGTGGAGAGGTGGGCACGTGGTATCATATTTGGTGGGAGTGTTCAGAAATACAGGTGTTCTGGCGAAGGATAGTTCACTTGATAAGGAAGATTACTAAAATTATTATAGGATTGGATCCAGAATTCTGCCTCCTCCATATCTCAGAACTCCCAGTGAAAGCTTATAAGAGTTCAGGGATATGGTACTACTTAACCGCAGCAAAAAGCCTAATACCCAGGTACTGGAAGAAAAGAGAAGTGCCAACTGAGGAAGATTGGAAGGGTAGAGTAAATCAGATATCCGGGACAGAAAGATTGTATTATACGCATGAGGACAAGCTGGAGATCTATAATATAAAATGGAAAGGATGGGGAAAATATAAAGAAATGGTGAAATAGATGAAGTGATTATGCTCCTGGTAGTTGGTTTAGAATTGGATTCAGGAACAACAGAATTATATAGAGTAAATGAGAGAAGAGAGAATGTGGAGAGTGGGAGGGTAGGGGAAGGAGGATAGAGGGGGGGGAGCATGGGAGGGGGGGATGGTAAGAAAAGAAGGTCATATATAGGAATAAATTAAATATGTTTTTGATAAATATTTTAATAGAAATGTTGAAATGACCTGTATATGAAGTGAAAAATTAATAAGTATTTATAAAAAAAAAAAAGATAGAAGGTGTACACCATAGACGGTGTACACCATAGACGGTGTACACCATAGAAGGTGTACAGCGTAGAAGGTGTACAGCGTAGAAGGTGTACAGCGTAGAAGGTGTACAGCGTAGAAGGTGTACAGCGTAGAAGGTGTACAGCGTAGAAGGTGTACAGCGTAGAAGGTGTACAGCGTAGAAGGTGTACACCGTAGACGGTGTACACCGTAGACGGTGTACACCATAGACGGTGTACAGCATAGACGGTGTACACCATAGACGGTGTACACCATAGACGGTGTACACCATAGTATTAGTATGAGGGAAGTGGAAATAAATTATAAATGTTTGAATAGATGGCACATCACCCCCTACCTGGAGCACAAGATGAATAGAGAAATTTCACAGATGTGTTGGAGAGGCTGTGGAGAGGTGGGCACGTGGTATCATATTTGGTGGGAGTGTTCAGAAAGCAGCTTTCTTGTCAGCAGCTACAGTTTTTGTATCTGACTTATTTTTTTTACAGTGCAACTGTAACTCCGCTTTAAGGAGAAGTCCACCTCTAGTACCATGTTACACCCATATCCAGGGTTTAACATGTTGCTAAAGCACCTCCCCATCGCCCTGTGACAGCAGGCAGGGGAACATCCCACAATTTTTTAAACTGCATGGCTGTGTGGGGCTCCATCCAGAGCCACCTCATTCAGAGATGTGAATGAATTGACTAAAAGTGCCATCTGCCTCTGCTGCAGACAGCTTCTAGTTTTCAATGAGCTGTGAGGGTGTTGGGTGCTCTTGTAGTTCATTGATTCTTCCTGGACTTCAGTAACTGCCCATATGAGCGGTAGATGCAGACAGCTGTTTTGTTTTACTGCGTCTGCAGGAGCCTGACATGCACCTGTCTGCTGATTGCAGGAGCAATACTCTGCAGGCTCCTTAGAGAATACACTTTTTTACTGGCAAAAGTGCATTTGTTTCAGAAGTGAATTTTTTTTTTACTTGTGCGACTAGCTTTAGCAGATCAGAAGATATGTATGTTTTTAGTTTTTTCCCTCTACACTTCACTTTCTGGCCTAGGCCAAATGTCCTACATCCCAGGAATCTTCATGAATAGTTTTTCTTTTGGAGGGTCTTTCTCAGCTAAATGCCCTCCTGCGAGAAATAAAAGCTAATGCAGGCCATAGAGGTGGGCAAAATAGGCTTTTTTAAATTTTTTTTTAAATCGTTTATTGGTCATTCAGACGGCCGACGTTGCCACTAATTGGAAAAAATTGGTGGGTTTTTTAGTCCCGTCTGCGGCCGTCAAATATAATAGCGGGTCTCTATGCAGGGGCACCGCTATTATATTAATTGACAGAAGAAATAGATTATGCAGAAGAAGAGAAACAACATTGTATCTATTTGTACTTGAATATAAACCTCTGTATCCAAAATATATACAAATAGATACAATGTTGCAATGTTTTTTCTTTGTCTTCTTCTGCAAAATCTTTCATCTTCTCCTCTTTTCTATTCTTCTTGATATTATATTTCTTCTTCTGCAAAATCTATTTCTTCTATTACTACTTTTTCTTCATAGTGAAGAATAACTGCTGATTTGACCATAAATTACCGTGAAAATCGGCTGATCTAACAAATTGTCCCAGGATTTTCCAGCTTGGCCGATTTTCAAAATTTCAAACAGCCGACATTTTTCCTCACGAATGGTACGAATCTTTTTTTTTTTTTTAAATCGGCCAATAATTCAGCAAACAAATCGCTAATCTATGACCTGCATTAGGGTCTAAAATGGGCAGGATTCAGTTCAGATTTAAAATGTGACAGGGCAAAACCTGTGATATGGCAGAGATGCACTCAGCTCCTAACTGTGTTGGAGGCTAAAGCTGGCCATACACTGGTAAAATTACATTTGAAATTTTGTTTTAAGAACATAAATTTGCTTTTCTAATCATTAGTGGAGTGAAATCAATGTTTGTTTTCAACCAGTGATGAGAAATCAAAGGAACAGGTGGAAATCTTCAAACAATTCCTTTTAAAAAATCTATTTTTTTTTTTTCGTACTGTCACCAGTCAGTGTCCCTGATCAATGAACCAGCAAACACAAATGCTCCTGTGCTTGGGGATGGACTCGATGCAGGCTGCAACCACATTAAGAATGTCCTGGAACATGCACACCTTGCTGCCCTCAACAGACCGGGGGAATCCAAATATACTGAATGAGGAAAGAACAAAGAGAGGGCGCTCAGGCCTAGTGCATTACCATAAAAAATGTTTAATAAGAAATAAAATAGGTGTTGTACTCACAAATGAGAATAAAGTCAAGGCACATCATAAAAGAACAGCTGGGTCAACACCGCACTGAGTAACAGTCCGCAATGGGGAGTGTAAACATCCAATGGTCTGACGCGTTTCGAGGACTTGCCTCTTCCTCTGAGGAAGCCCCACCCTCCATGAATTTTGGAGAGACCATTTTGACATTGTGAGTTTTCTGCAGATTATCACCATTGCCTGGGTCAGGGTCAGCCATAGAATCCTAAATTCAGCTTGGCGCAACCTGTGGCCAGACTGTGTTGTCACACCTGATTCCGATGCTTCTTCACCAGAGTCAACAGTATTGAAGGAGATTGTTTCCTTGGGGAGGACCATGGGGCTGGAGGTGACTGAGGAAGATGTCTGCGAGCTGATGGAGGAGGGACACAACCGTGAGCTAACCACTGAGGACCTGGTGGAACTGCAGAAGGAGGCGATGGAGGAGCGGGTCTCATTTGAGGAGGAGGAAACAAGTGAGGAACAGCTCTCTTCAAGGGAACTCAAGGAGGCATGCCAGCTGTGGGTAAACCTACAGGCTTTTGTACAGCAGCACCACCCATATAAGGCTCTAGCCAAGAGACTTGTGAACAATTTTGACACTGACGTCATGTCCCCTTTCCGAGGGATGCTGAAAAGGCGCCGGACAGCAGACAATGACAGACAATGACAGACAATGACAATGGAAAGGTTCCTACTAAAACAGCCTAGACATGAAGAAGAACCTGCATGTGTTAGTACTGCCCAATTGCTCTGCTCCTCCTCCAGAGAGTGTTGAAATTGTTTGAAAAGTTTGCCATGTTTTAAAAGATGATGTGTGATGCTTTAAAAGTTGAAGTTCAATGTTTGAAATGTTATTGCTTGAGTAATTCTGTCCAGGGGCGGACTGACAACTCATAGGGCCCCCAGGCAATAGTGGATCATGGGGCCCCTGTGTCCTTGCCCAAACTCAAAAAAGCCTATGAAAAAGGTACCAGGGGAATCTCATGGGGCCCCCTACTGACCCCCAACCCTCGGGCAGTGCCCGAGTTTCCAAATGGTCAGTCCACCCCTGATTCTGTCCCTGTACAGTATTAATGCCTTTAAAAAGTGCACTTTATAAAGAGTTTTGAACAGATAAAAGACTTGTTTTTGACTTTTTTCTGACCTCAGGAATGGATTAATTGGCTTTCAATGCATTCCTATGGGAAATGGTGTTTCGGTTTATGAATTTTCCGCTATACGAAAATTCCCACAGAACGAATTAAATTTGTAAACAGAGGAGGTGAACAGCAACATATAGTGGGACTGCAGCGAGCATTCTGACACCGGGGGGGAACTGACCTGTGTCACTGACATCCACAGTGACACAAATGCAGTGATCAGTGCTAATAAAAACACTGATGCTGTACTAATGGCACTGGGCAGGAAGGGGTTAACATGTGGGGCGATCAAAGGGTTAACTGTGTGATGTGCGCTGTTTCACAGTATGCTGTAAGAGGGCTTTCCACTGTAAGCACATGCTTTGTGTGGTTCTGCTATGCAGAGCCATACAAAGCTTTGTGCAGGAGCTGACAGGGGAGAGATCAGTGTTATTTATACACAGGTCTCTCCCCTGTTGGAGATAATCGGAAATCACCGGGTGCCATTGAGTAATTACTGGCTGGGATAGACAGCCGAGGCTGCACGCTCCCTACCCGGAAATGCAAACTCATATATATATATATATATATATATATGTGTGTGATTTTGGTCACCCGTAGCACCCTGTAGCAGTATTTCTGCTATACGGCGGCATGGAAGTGGTTAAAGGAGAAGTATGGAGTTGGGGAAAAAAAATGTATACTCATCTAAGTGGATGCAGCATTGATCCGAAGCTGCATCTGTCCACTGCCTGCTCTGCTCTAGGAACCGAGCTATCAAACACTGTTGATCACTCAGTTGTCCCCTCCAGTGAACTGTTGGTCACCTGTTCTCTGCTCTGCCCCTGCAACACTTAGGGCTCGTTCACACTTGGCTGTTTTACCAACACTTGCCAAACGCCCCTATAGCGTTTGGCAAGCGTTGGTCCGGCGTTTGCGGAACGTTTTTTAACGCTCGGCAAATGCTCCGCAAATGAGCAGTTTAGCGGTGGTGGCTAGGCTTTTGCCGAGCGTTAAAAACGCCCCACAAACGCCTATAATGCAGTTTGAATGGTGTTACCGCTCTGCAAACGCCCTGCAACCGCGTCGCAACCGGCCGGGCGTTTGCGTAGCGGCACCATAGACTAGAATAGGAGGCTTCAACGCCTCCTGACTCGACCAGAGGCATCCGTTTTGCCACGATGCAAACGCTCCCATTAGAACAGCACCATGTGCTGTAATGTGCAGAATTGGCAGAAGCGTTTGGGAAGCGGTAAAAACGCTTCCCAGACACCTCTCTGCCACCTGCACACAACGCTAGTGTGAACGTAGCCTTACTGAAGCACTGGGCTGTGGAGGGGGCGGTAGCAGCTGGCTCAACCTCTCAGCAGCATGCTGAGAGGTTGAGCCAGCTGCCATTCAGGAATCTGGATGGTTTCTGACCATATAGTCAGTTCATTCCTGAGCCTGGACTGGCTAAGTGATGTCAGATAAAAAGTTGACTTTAGCCCGCTTTCGGCTGGAAATGGGTCACAGAAGTGCAGAACTAACTGCACTCCTATGATACATAAGAGAAGTAGGGCCAAAATAGATTTGGTCATTCTTTTCCTTTAACCTCCCTGGCGGTATGATTCTTTTCGATTTTTTTTGTGCTGAAAGCGGTACCATTTTTTTGCATGGAAATATGTACCGTATTTGCCGGCGTATAAGACGACTTTTTGACCCTTGAAAATCTTCTCAAAAGTCGGGGGTCGTCTTATACGCCGGTACACATGTTTAGGGGGGCTGCGGCATTAAGTACAGGGGTTTGCAGGGGCTGATGTCTCTTACCTGGATCCAGTCCCACGACGATACGGTCCAGGAAGCGCGGCGTCTCCTTCAGTTCGGCCACTGGATGTTCGTGCGGCTGCTCGGCTCCGCCTCCTCACCGGTGATTGGCCGCCAGAACTGTAGCTCAGGAAAGGCACACAGGCGGCCAATCGCCGGCGAGGGGGCGGAGCCGAGCGGCCCCGCGAAAATTGAGTGCCGGAGCAGCAGGTAAGTGTTCTGTGTAGAGGTGCTGCTGCAACCACATATGCTGGCTGCAGCAGCACCATATGAGAACAGGGTCAGCAAGTCTCAGTGGGAGGAATAGTGCCCCATCATTGGTGTCACTGATACCAATGATGGGGCACTATTCCTCCCACTGACACCAACGATGGGGCACTATTCCTCCCCCCCACTGACACCAATGATGGGGCACTATCCCCCCCCCCCACTGACACCAACGATGGGGCACTATTCCACCCCCCACTGACACCAATGATGGGACACCATTCCTCCCACTGACATCAATGATGGGGCACTATTCCTCCCACTGACACCAATGATGGGGCACCTATTCCCCCCACTGATACCAATGATGGGGCACTATTCCTCCCACTGATACCAATGATGGGGCACTATTCCTGCCACTGATACCAATGATGGGGCACTATTCCTGCCACTGATACCAATGATGGGGCACCTATTCCCCCCACTGATACCAATGATGGGGCACTATTCCTCCCACTGATACCAATGATGGGGCACTATTCCTGCCACTGATACCAATGATGGGGCACTATTCCTCCCACTGACACCAATGATGGGGCACTGTTCCTCCCACTGACACCAATGATGGAGCACTATTCCTCCACTGATACTAATGATAGGGCACTATTCCTGCCACTAATACCAATGATGGGGCACTATTCCTCCCACTGACATCAATGATGGGGCACTATTCCTCCCACTGGTGTGCATTGGAAGAGGGGTAGTCTTATACGGCGAGTATAGCCCAAACACTACATTTTAGCAGGAAAAGTAGGGGGGTCGTCTTATACGCCCAGTCGTCTTATACGCCGGCAAATACGGTAGTTTTTTATTGTAGGCTGTAATTTTTAGGAATAACTCACTGAAATCTGTCCAAACAAGAGTCTATTAAACATTCCGGATATGATAAAATTTGAAACACTAAATCATAAATTATAATTTAATAAATAATCATAAAAAATAATAATATAATAATAATACATTTAATTCAATAATATAATCAAACCAAAAACACTGAAATTTGAAATACAGAGGCAAATTCGCACATCGCTGAGCAAAGTCGCAAAATTGTTTTCAGTGTCTGATGATGAATTTCCCCACAAATCATTATCACTCAATTCTGCAAGTGGTTCTGATTTACTATCGCTGTTCTAAAACCGCTTTTGACGTAAAGGGACGCTTTGTGGACGCCATGGACTTTTCTAAGTTTCCAGGCAGAAAGAACATTCAAAATGCAGGCAGAGCGCCGGACAAAGCAGTAGGGACAAAATGTATGTGAAATGCATTGAAATAGCAATGACAGCAAAAATGACATTTTTAAAAAAATTCAAATCTCCCGCTGGTTCCGGCGCCCGTATGTCCCGACGTCACAGGGACCGGAACACAGAAGCCGGATGCCGGCATCGGCCGGAGGAGATGGTCGGGGACGCTGCAGGGGACACATCGTGGGAGCGAAGGACAAGGTAAGTGCTGCAGGGACCCCCGGAGAACGCCACATGGTAAGCCCGAGTGTAGCTCGGGGTTACCACTTTTGGTATAGAAATTTTACCCCGAGCTACACTCGGGAATACCGCTAAGGAGGTTAACCATATGAACAGATTATAAAATTATAAGGAGTTCTAGGAATAGAAAAGGAGTAAGGAGCCGGATACATTACATTAATGCTTCAGAGTAGATAGCCACAGCTAAAGTAGTTACAGAGGTCCAAAAATAAAGCGAGATGTACAATATATTTCCATGTATGCATAAAACTAAAATATTAAGCAAGGGCAGTAATTCTGGAGGTGAAGCACACATAATAATAGTTATTTTATTTATTACACAGCAAATTTAAAAAAATATATTTGACTGGAGTTTTATTTAGGTATGTTAACAAACATATTGCACATATTTACCATTGCAATGTTAAAATAAAAAAAATATAGAAATAATTTTACATAACAATCATGTCTATATACTTATTATGACATAAATATTATGGCATCACATTTTAAAATAAATGTTGTTTAACCACTTGACCTCCAGAGGATTTACCCCCCTTTTTGCTACTCAGCGCTGCACTAATTCAACTGATAATTGCGCGGTCATGCAATGCTGCACCCAAACTAAATTTACGTCCTTTTTTTTCACACAAATAGAGCTTTCTTTTGGTGGTATTTGATCACCTGTGCGCTTTTTATTTTTCAAGCTATAAACAAAAAATGCCAAAAATTTTGAAGAAAAACAATATTTTTTACTTTCAAAAAATATATAGTAAACTCAAAGTTGGTTATAAATTTAGGCCAAAATGTATTCTGCTCCATGTTTTTGGTAAACAAAATCCCAATAAGTGTATATTGATTGCTTTGTGTGGAAGTTATAGCGTCTACAAACTAGGGTATAGATCAGGGGTGGGCAAACTTTTTGACTTGAGGGCCGCAATGGGTTCATATATTGGACCCGGGGGCCGGACCAAGAGTAGATGAATGATGTGTATGTGTCATCCATAGTAAGTATAGTAATATTCCCCCATAGTAAGCATAGTAATTAATCCCCCATATAGTAATTCATCCCCCATAGTAATTAATCCCCCATATAGTAATTCATCCCCCATAGTAATTCATCCCCCATATAGTAATTCATCCCCCATAGTAATTCATCCCCCATAGTAATTCATCCCCCATATAGTAATTCATCCCCCATATAGTAATTCATCCCCCATATAGTAATTCATTCCCCATATAGTAATTCATCCCCCATATAGTAATTCATCCCCATATAGTAATTCATCCCCCATATAGTAATTCATCCCCCATAGTAATTCATCCCCCCTATATTATTTCATCCCCCATATTAAGTCCCCAAGTCCCCCCTGTGTCAATTCACTTACCTTTGCTCCGCGCGTTCCTCTCGCCGTATTCCCGCGCCGTTCCGGTTTAGCATGAAAATCTGTCTCCTATGAGGATCTGTCCCCCTCGACGTATCTGCGCATGTGCCAGTTTCAGGCATTAGCAGCCGATCGGCGATCTCCGGCACATGCGCAGATACGTCGAGGGGGACAGATTTTCATGCTACACCGGTCTTCACGGCGGACTGTGAGAGGAGCCTAGCTTCGCGGGCCGGATTAAAAGGTCCGCCGGGCCGTATACGGCCCGCGGGCCGTAGTTTGCCCATTGCTGGTATAGATACTGCAATTTACGCCATTTTTTTGCTATACAGCGCTGCGCTAGTTTAACGGACAATTGCGCGGTCATGCAATACGGTACATAAATGAAATTTACATCCTTTTTTTTCCACAAATTGAGCTTGCTTTCGGTGGTATTTGATCGCCTGTGCGGTTTTTATTTTTTGCACTATAAAAAAAAGGCTGATAATTTTGAGGAAAAAAAAAATATTTTGGACTTTTTGCTTTAAAACATGTCCAGTAAAAAAGAATTTAAAAATCAAATTTAGTCATACATTTCTGCCAAAATGTATTCTGTGACATGTCTTTGCTAAAAAAAAAACCAATACGTGCAAATTAATTGGTTTACGTGAAAGTTATAGCGTTTACAAATGGCGGGAAAGATACTAGGATTTTTTGGGTTTTTTTTATACTAATAATGGCGGTGATCAGCGACATATGGCGAGACTGCGGCGGACATTCTGACATTGGGAGGTACTGACTTGGGGTCACTGACATCCCCAATGACACCAATACAGTGATCAGTGCAAAAAAAAAAACACTGACACTGTACTAATGGCACTGGGGATGAAGGGGTTAACTTTATTTTTCAGGGAAAGGGTTAACTGTGTGAGGGGAGTGTTTTACTAGGGGGCGGGGGTGTGTACTGCACGGGACATCACTGATTGGGAGAGAGAGTCTCTTCTGTCCCGATTAGCTTGTCCTGGAGCTGTCAGGGAACTGACAGAAAGCACAGCTACTGCAGCTGTGCTCTCTGTCAGCGATTGCTGCCGATCGCCGGGACATAGCCGATAACGACTGGCTGTGACCCAGCGACTGACATCCGAGGCTGTGATAGGCGGGACAGGTACGCCCCCTACCTGTTTACAAAACACATGTTTTAAAACGTGGTTTTGCCCAGCCGTGCCGCCCTGCCGCCGTATTTATACAGTGGCTGGGCGGCATGTGCTTAAAAGGTATTTATTGTTTGTATATATTTTTTGCATTACATTTATAGATACACTCATACTTGTAGTATCTATCTTTCTCCTTAGATAAAAAGGTCCAGGCTTTCATGTTACATTTAACCATTTTCATTTATAGTACATATTATATTTATTTGTAAGCTTATGTTTTAGAAAACAACAAATTAGGGATTGATTTACCTAAGGCAAATAGGCTGTTCGCTTTGCAAGGGAAATTGCAATTGTACAAGAGAATTTAGTGATTGAGGTGAAATTTAACTTTGCAAAGAATACCACACCTTGTCCAAGGAAAGTAAAAAGGATAATTCCCTTGCAAAGTCCAACTTTCCTTGTAAAGTAAACAATCTATTTGGTTTAGGTAAATCAACCCCTAATTGTCTTATAGGTTCACCTCTGTACAGATGGATCATTTACTGCGCACATTAGTATACATTTCAAAATAAAAAACATTAACCAAAGAAAAAGGAAGTGAGTGCCTGAAAAATAAACAGAAGCCGCTATGCACATAAATGGGTAACCAATAGCACCATGAAGTATAAATAGATAAAACAGAGTAGTGCAGCGCTTAAAATGACACAATTGTAAAGTCCAGAATAGGTTGGTTGACTGTCTTATTCTGGCCTTTACAATTGTGTCATTTTTATCTAAAAAACATTAACCCCTCGCCTACAGGGCACTTATACCCCCTTCCTGCCCAGGCCAATTTCCAGCTTTCAGCGCTGTCACACTTTGAATGACAATTGCGCGGTCATACAACATTGTACCCATATGAAATTTTTATCATTCTTTTTTTGTGATAGAGCTTTATTTTGGTGGTATTTAATCACCTCTGGTTTTTTATTTTTTCTTAAACAAACCAAAAACCACTGAAAATTTAGAAAAAAAAGTGATTTTTCTCCTTCACTGATATGCGCTAATGAGGCTGCAGTGGTGGGCACTGATAGGCTGCACTGATAGGTGGCACTGATGGGCACTGATGAGGAGGCACTGGTAGGTGGCACTGATGGGCATTGACAGGCATCACTGATGGGCACTGAAAGGCAGCACTGATATATCGCACTGATAGGCGGCACTGATAGGCAGCACTGGCTGGCACTGATATGCGGCACTGGCTGGCACTGATAGGTGGCACTGACTGGCACTGATAGGTGGCACTGACAGGCACTGATAGGCAGCACTGATGCACATTGATAGGCAGCACTGACTGGCACTGATAGGCGGCACTGACTGGCGCTGATAGGCGGCCCTGACTGGCAGCACTGATAGGTGGCACTGATTGGCATTGATAGGTGGCACTGATTGGCACTGATGGGTGACACTGAAAGGCAGCTCAGATGGGCACTAATATGTGGCATTGATGTGCACTGATATGTGGCATTGATGTGGCACTGATGGGCACTGACACAAGGCACAGATGGACACTGACAGGTGGCGCTGCTGGGGCTACACTGATCATCAGGGCACACTGATCATCAGTGCCCTGATGATCAGTGTACATGTCCCCTCCGCGGAAAGCTGATTACCAGCTCTCCTCTCAAGCTGTCAGCGTGACAGCTCGAGAGGAGAGAAATGCCGATAACCGGCATGTGATCAGCCATGATTGGACACAGATGATCACATGACCGAGCCGACATCTTCGGCTCTTTCCGTGATCGGTGATCCGCTGTGTCCAAGGGACACAGCGCACCGCCGATCGCCGCACTGCGTGCTCCCTGAGCCGCGCATGCGTGGTGAGAATGTCTGGCAGGACATCATAGGACGTCCTATCAGAACTAGAGAACCACTTTGCGTCCGTCATATTACTATATGGTGGGCGGGAGGTGGTTAACTGCGCTTGGATACCCAAATAAAAAAGCTGCCAGCATACATTCAATTGATCACAAATAAAATAGACACATTATACACATGTGGTGCTTAATAAACAATAAAATAGTCCATATAACACATAATTTCATCTAGGAGTAAAGTCACAACACCAACTTGAGTGCAGAAATATTCAGACACAACACCACAGTGGTAAAGTCAAGCAGCTTACCAAATTGTATGACCCTTCAGTTATAGAGTGGCCTTAAGCGCTTGGTGTGCTAAAAGGCATCCTGGCTTTACCTCACTTCATCCCCATCCAACCTTCTAGGACCTTAGCAATAACATCATCAATGGATCAATCCCATCAGATTCCAAATTATTTAGCCCAAAAATATCTTCTCCGGATCATGTCAGATGAAAGGAATATACCGTATACAAAATAAAAAACTTCTGTAGTGAAGTACTTTTAAAATGATAAATTTCACTCACATGAATCCCAGTGAAAAACACTTGTGAACAAACATCAAGATGGCCACGGCCTTCAGTGTGCTGACGTCATAGGTCCAGCCTTACGTGTTTCATCACAGATTCATGTCATCAGGAGAGTGATGAACAAAGGGCAGCACACTATATATATATATATATATATATATATATATATATATATATATATATATATATATATATATATATATATATATATATAGTATAAGCTAGAAACCAGCTCACGTTGCAACGAGAGGAAGAAAATGGAGACCGGAAGCACTATGCTCCAAACCTCGTATGGGAGCATTAAATGCAAATGTGCGGTTTGCCAATATAATATCAGGGATAGACGGATTTGTCAGTTCCGTTACATCTAAGGCCTACCAGATTAAGTTCCTACACTAATATAGTATATTAGATCCAGTGTTCATGTGAGTTACAATATGTGGCCCACACTATTAGAACCATGCAGGTGCGGCTTAAGGAACATATTGTTAACATATGTTTTTCCTGGACATAGTGTCTCGAAACTCTATGGAAAGTTTCATGATAACAACCCTAAGGGTACTAGCTTCCTCACAATTGATAAATATACTCCTGATTGGACTAGGAGTTATATTAGGCGTGAAATTTCAAAATCAGAGACCCGCTGGATATATGAGCTTAAGTCTTTTACTCTCCATGGAATAAATATAGAATATATATGTATATTTTCTATTATATTTTTTTTTATTATTTTTTTACTCTTTTATTTATATAATGTACAGTATTATATTGTATTGATATGTCCTTTTATATAATTATATGAATGTAGTTTGGTGATTTTTCAATTAGGGGGTACTGTTTTGTGTGTCTGGATGCTCTCATATGGGCTGGTGGTGTGTTGAGAACCTTTTCTGTCTGCTGCTGATCTTTATGACAATATGCTGGTTGTTCCTGGTTAAGATTGGAATGAATTTGGTGGCATACATATCCAGCCTCCTTTTACTTCCGCTCTTTGGAATTGCAGCTTTGTCTTCTATGGTATACTCTATGTTTATTGCTCCCATATGAGGCTTGGAGCGCAATGTGAGGCATAGTGCTTCCGGTCTCTATTCGCTATCTCTCGTTGGAATGCAAGCTGGTCTCCGTATTGCACAATATATATAGTGTGCTGTCGTCTGTTCTCCATGCCCCTGATGATGTCAATCTGTGATGAAAAGCGTAGGGAGGGATGAATAAAGTCAGCACATTGAAAGCCGTGGCCATCTTGATGTTTACAAGCGTTTTTTTACTGGGATTCATGTGAGTGCAATACTATTAATAAAAATGTATCATTTAAAACTTGCTTCACTATGGAAAATGTTTCACTTTGTACGAGGTTTGTTCTTTTCATCTGACATGATCCAGAGCAGGGGCGGACTGACAACTCTATTGCCCAGGCAATAGGGGATCATGGGGCCCCTGTGTCCTTGCCCAAACTCAAAAAAGCCTATGAAAAAGGTACCAGGGGCATCTCATTGGGCCCCCTACTGACCCCGGGCCCTCGGGCAATGCCCAAGTTTCCAAATGGTCAGTCCGCCCCTGATCCGGAGATTATATTTTTGGGATAAATCATCTGGAATCTGATGGGATCGATCAATTGATGATAATATTGCTAAGGTCCTAGAAGGTTGGATGGGGATGAAGTGATGTAAGGCCAATCACAGCACCCTGTACCATGTGACCAGCTCCAGCCAATCACAGATCACTATTATTTTGACTTCTCATTCATGACAGTTCAACGCAAGCTTTGCATTGCAGAGCAGTAATCTTTTTGTTCTTGCAAAGCAAAGTGTAAAAAAACCCCCAAAAATCCCTGATCACCCCCCTAGAGTAGTACAATGTTACTATAGTAACATTGTACTACTCTGATATAAATATTTTTAAAAAAGTTAAAAAAATTGAAAATACTGTATTGAAAATGTTTGTTTGTTTTTTTAAATTAAAGTTTTTTTTTTCTAGCTATTTGCCAGCTGCCTGCCCGCATCGTGTGGGCGAGCAGCAGCTCTAGGTAAAGCAATGTAACCTTACGTTGCTTTCTATTTCAGGGTGTGAACATGCTCGCTTCCCCCCCGTCAGTCCAGGGAGAGCAGGAAGAACACCTCACTGTGAGTAAAAGCACAACATTATACACGCACACGTTAGATTAGCACATTTAACCCTTTGATCACTCTGTTACCCGGTCAGTGCCATTAGTACATTGTCAGTATATAGAATTTTTCACTGATCGCTGTATTACTGCCACTAGCAACATTAGATAATGTCAGGGTTTGTAATCTCCCCTCCCAGCCAGGGTCAGCTAGCATTTAGATTGCCTACACACTATTGCACTCATGCTATAGATTGTGGATCACCGCCATTACTAGTATAGTTTTTGTGCAGATCAATATATTGATCATGAACAGAACTACACTAGTGTCTCCTTAGTATAGTGTTCCCAAAAATTCAGTGTTAGCAGCATCAGACCTATTTGCTGCCAGCACCAGCATTTAGCCCCTCCGCTGTTTTTTATGGACGATGTGTATCAATTGATTGTGGGCCAAAGCAATTTATAAGCACAACAATACATCGCCACCCACCCAAATTCAGCTCTTGTCAGACAATTTGCATGGAATCCTATTACGTTTTCTGAATTTAAAACTTCTTTGGGCCTAACCCTCAACATGGACATTACAAATAGGAATGAATTGTGGTCATATTGGTCCACAGACCCGATTCATCATATGCCCGTGTTCTCTGCTGTCACATATATGCCCAACAAGGACAAGCAACATACTGGTACATCGCTGGACTTTTAGTGGCTATACCAGGATGATGCCTGCAGCTACAGGCATCATCCTGGCATTGTTTTTTTCAGCTGGCAGTCGGCTTTTATATAAAAGCAATCTTACCAGTGAATTAGCTGCTGGGTCATTTTTACAAGCAGTGGGAAGGAACATGCCCCCCCTGCCTCCTTCCACAGTTTTCTTAGGCTCTCCTGTCCCACAAAGCAATCCGAGAATGCAGCCTGCAGTTCCAATGGCTAACCATAGAGCTGATCAGAGACCAAAATGGCTCCAATCATCTCTATGGTCTAAGAAACTGCAGTATTTCATCTTTCCGTATCACCGGATATTAACAGCGCCATTGTTTTATTGGGAAAGCATCTGATCACACCGATCTTTGTGTGATCAGATGTTTTAAAGGCAGAGTAGAGATCTAAAGTCTAATAGACCATAGATGTTTTAGAAAAAAGTACCTGTAATTGCTTATTGCTATCACAGGGGATTTTTACATCCCGTAATAACAATAAAGTGATTAAAAAAAAAAAAGAAAAAAGAAACAGACAGTGTAAAGAAAGAAAAAAAATCACCCTGCCCCCCCCCCCTTCCCGTGCTCATGTAAATGCAAATGCAAGCGTCATTTCTTTGTCAGTATGTAAACTGAGATTGCAACATGTATGTGAGGTATCACTGTGAACGTCAGATTGAGGGCAGTAATTCTAGCACTAGACCTCCTGTGTAAATATAAAGTGGTGACCTGTAAAGGCTTTTAAAGCGTCGCTTATCGTTATTAAATATTTACATAGTTTGTCGCCGTTGCAGGGGGATGTGCAAATTTAAAACATGTTTTATGTTTGGTATCTATTTACTTGGTGTAACATTATCTTTTATACTTTATCAAACAATCTGGCAATATATTGTGGTTTTTGGGGATTAAGATTCAAAAAAGTGCATTGTTTTCTCAAAAATTAGCGTTTGAAAAATTGTCCTGATATAAAAAGTTGCAACACCCACCATTTTCTCTAGGGCCATTGTTTAAAAAAAAATATATAATAATTGGGGGTTCAAAGTACGTTTTTTCATGTAAACAAAAACTGTCAGAAAAGGCTTTTTCTTCAAGTGGTTAAAAGAGTGGGTGATGTGTGGCAGAAGCTATTAATGTTGGCTCTGAAATGCCAGGATAGTAGAATCCCTCCCCCCCCCCCAAATGATCCCTTTTTGGAAAGTAGACACTCCATGTTATTTGCTAAGGGGCATGGTGAGTATTTTGCAGATCTCATTTGTTGCCACAAGTTTTTGGAAAACAAAGGAAAAAAAACAAAAATCTAGTTTTTCTTATCTTTTTCAAAACCCTGTGACACAAATAGCTACAAAATACTCACCATGCCTCTTATCAAATTCCTTGGGGTGCCTACTTTAAAAAAAGGGGTCATTTCTGGGGGTGTTTGTACTATGCTAGCATTTTTAAGGTCTCCAAACCTGGGATAGGTAGTGAGGAAGTGACATGAGGAAATATGCCTTTTGAAAGCCTGAAAGTGGTCATTGGAGTTTGGGGGCCTGTATATGGATAGACTGCCAAAAAGTCTCTCACATGTGGTATCCTCATACTGAGGAGAAGTAGCAGAATGTGTTTTGGGGTGTTATTCCACATATAGCCATGGCATACGTGAGCAATATATCATTAGTGACAAATTTGTGTAAAAAAAAAAAAAAATCAAAAACATTTGTTAAAAAAATAACATCTTCCATGGACTTAACATGCCTCTCAGCAAATTCCTTGGGGAGTCTACTTTCCAAAAAGGGGTCATTTGGGGTTTTTTTGTACTGTTCTGGCATTTTAGCACCAAGAAATGTGATAGGCAGTCAGAAAGTAAAAGCTGCATAAATTCCAGTATATATACCATAGTTTGTAGATGCTATAACTTTCACACAAACCAAAGAAATGTAGCAGAATACATTTTGGCCTAAATTTTGATTAACTTTGAGTGTATTGGATATTTATTATAACCAAAAGTGTGTATATATATATATATATATATATATATATATATATATATATATATAATTTGTTTTTATTTTATTTTTTATTTTTTTTAGTTTATTACGCTAAAAATAACAACCCAGTGGTGATCAAATACCACCAAAAGAAAGCTCTATTTGTATTAAAACATACATTTTGTTTTGGGTACAGCATTGCATGACTGCACAATTACCAGTTTAAATAGCGCAGTGCTGAATAGCAAAATGTTACCTGGTCAGGAAGGGGGGTACATCTTCCGTAAAAGGAATGCAACAATGACAGAATAAAAGTTGTAAGCCTCAAAGAACTGTCACTTTAAGCAAGTACCCTTGGGCCAGAACATTGAGCTTTCACATTGGCATTTCTAGGAGATTGATCAACAGAAGCAAAACCAAAACTTGGTGTTAAATCACAGGCTGGCTACTACACATGCACATTGAAAACAGCCCAACTTCCTTTTAAAAAGTTCTCTGTTTGATTCAGTTATGTAGAGCATATATTCTTAGCATAAAATGGTATTATGTGCAAATTTTCAAATATAAACTGCCTGGAATATTGCAGAGCTATGAATGTAGACAACGTTGAAAACAAATGGGTATATTGGCTAAATCAGTTTCAAATCGTGGCTCACTACTGCATAGCTGGAAGACATTTGGAAGCTCCAGATACACTCCAAACAACCATCTTGAATCTGTTACACACTTTCATAAATCCAGGTCAGCATTATTTTGGGCATTAGTGAGGGTGTGCAGTTTCAGCGGTCATGATAACAGTAGCCCCCAAGTGTCTTACAGGTTTAGAAACTGTACTCATTTCTTGTTTTACATTTAATAATGTTTTTGGATCAATTAAGTATTTATGATACTGACTTCTGTAGCTTATTTTGTTTTGGTTCAGTGTTCAAAGAAGGAGTTATTGGGGATGACAAAGTAACAATATTCATTGTGAGAGTTAGATCTTTATTCCTTCCAAGCTTCATGCAGAAATCTAAAGTAACACATGATTCGCTTGAACTTTTTGAAATAATGGATTTAGAATTACACAAATCTATGTTTAATTTTATAGAGCTTGGAAAAATAAAGCTGTTGAAACTTTACAATTTTTTACAGAAATGTTATTCTTTGTCTTGCACTTAGTACATGATTTACAGTATCTCTAGAGATCAGATGGGTTATTTCAACAGATTTTGTTAATATGTCTCATCTTTTTACTGGGAGATTAAAAATAGCTTTATTTTTTTTCCTTCTTTCTTATCATTTCAAATGTTTCTTCAGAGCTTAAAGTTTGATTGTAATTTGTGCAGAAAGAGACATTGGAGTTTGTCCATAACTTTTTCTTGTAGATGGCATCCTCAATTCAGAGACACATGCTTCTTTTCCAGTTTGCACCTCTGCTATATTCTCCATGATGTTTTCTTGTTCTCAGACAATTAAAATGAATATTTAAATGATCGATTCATCTAGTATTTTACAGTTAAATCAAAACTATATCTAAATGTGTCGCGCTCCACAATATATATTAAATCAATCATATGATTGATTTAATATATATTGTGGAGCGCGACACATTTCGATATAATTTTGATTTCATTTTTCACACAGATTATGAGTATGTGTTTAGTGTTGATGCATCACAATTTTATTGATATTTGTTAAATTTCACATCTTTATAAGATCGTTGCACAGACAGAATATCACATTTTAGCTCACGAGTATTACTTTTATTTAGTATTTTACAGTTAATGAGGAGACACTTGAAAACTGAATTAGCAATTACCTGATACACATATGTAACATATCTCCACTGTGTGCTAATGTATTGCACAGTGGCAGTGCTGAGTGATACATTTGGTAGGGCTGATGTGCAGGTAATAAGTATGGGCTTTTATCTCCAAATCACTTAAATGAAAGACAGCGCCTTATAAAAGAGTAAGTGGGCTGTCGTTCTACTTTCCTGCAGTCACTTTTAACAACTTGCCCACCGCCCCTTAGCAGATGTACTGCTACAGGGTGACTTTGCTGGTCAAAATAACATAAATACACATGATTTCATATTACCTGGTAGATGGCATGCGCACCACCCTACCCACGCTGCTTTTGGCTCCTGAGGATGTCAATCACCAGGTCCAGCCCGGCAGGACCCAGTGATCATCGGCGAAGGTGAGAGGGGAGAGGTCTGTGTGTAAACAACATAGATCTCTCTCCTGTCAGCATGGACATGCTGCTTTCTCTCTCTCTGCACAGCAGAGAGATAGCAGCAGGTCTGCTTAGTAAAACAGCACACAGTACACAATAAAATCATAACACACAGTTAACCGCAGGTGTTAACCCTTTCCTGCTCAGTGTCATAAGTACAGTGTCAGTGCTCTTTATTAGCACTGATCACTGTATTAGTATCACTGGAGATGACAATGGCAGTTAGTCAATTCCCACACAGTTTCAGAATGCCTTCCACAGTCCTTCAGTCTCACTATAAGTTACTGATCACCACCATTACTAGTATAAAAAAAAAATAGAAAATACAAATTCTAGTATATATACTTCCATTTGTAGACGTTATAACTTTCACGTAAACCAATTAATTGCCAAAAAGTCTCTCACATGTGGTATCCTCATACTCAGGAGAAGTAGCAGAATGTGTTTTGGGGTGTTATTCCACATATAGCCATGGCATACGTGAGCAATATATCATTAGTGACAAATTTGTGTAAAAAAAAAAAAAAAATCAAAAACATTTGTTAAAAAAATAACATCTTCCATGGACTCAACATGCCTCTCAGCAAATTCCTTGGGGAGTCTACTTTCCAAAAAGGGGTCATTTGGGTTTTTTTTGTACTGTCCTGGCATTTTAGCACCTCAAGAAATGTGATAGGCAGTCAGAAAGTAAAAGCTGCATAAATTCCAATATATATACCATAGTTTGTAGATGCTATAACTTTCACACAAACCAATTAATATACAGGTATTGGGATTTTTTTTTTACCAAAGACATGTAGCAGAATACATTTTGGCCTAAATTTATGAAGAAATTTTTTTTTTTACATTTTTTTTATTGGATATGTGTTATAGCAAAAAGTCAAAAAGATTTTTTTTTTTTTAAATTGATGGGATTTTTTTGTTTATAGCGCAAAAAATAAAAACCACAGAGATGATCAAATACCACTGAAAGAAAGCTCTATTTGTTGGGGAAAAAAATGACATAAATGTATGTGCAGCATTGTATGACCGCAATTGTCAGTTAAAGTAATGCAGCGTCCTATCGCAAAAAATGGCCTGGTCAGGAAGAAGATGATACAAGTAATCAAAGGATGCATATATGATACAACAGGCTATTCACAACTCCCTTGCTCTGCTACAAGCAAGCGTATTTACACATGTATGCTTCCTGATAGCTGGTGTACTTAAATTTGGTACTTTGTTGAATGAATATAGAATATATATATATATATATATATATATATATATATCACATATCACATCAGTCTTCTAAATACTACTAGGGGTGGCAGCACTGCTGCAATTTTTGCCTGTGGATTTTGTAAAAGATTGGATCGCAGCTACAGCACATAACTGCTAAATATATTATTGTTCAAATAAAGTGTTTAAAAAATAATCTCAATTTCACATGGCAAGTTAAGATATACTGTGGTGAAAACGTTTTAGGCATTATTATAAAAATGGCGATATATATATATATATATATATATATATATATATATATATATATATATATATATATATATATATATTGGACACTTATATGCTCGATAAGAATGGCTAGCTCACATTCTGAAAAGCCGCTGCCTTTTTCTTTTTTCATTTCTAGTATCAAACTGGCATTCCTTACTTTAACAGAATGCTTCTATTTCCTGACAATTTTTTTATTGTCTCGAAAAAGGTTCTTTCAGTGTTTCAGATGGTTTCCTTTTTTATATTTCCTTACCATAGACAATTTCATGTAAACTTCTTTTAGCATGGCTTAATGAAGAATACTGTTCTCTTCCAAATGGTGAAAGTTCCCCAGACATTTATGTAATTCCTAAAATTTCTCTTTAAGTTCCTTTTGAAATAGATACAATATTTGTTAGGCTTCCATTGCTCTCCAAACTTCAGATAGCTTTTCTGACTGTGAAAGTCCACCACAAGAGAAATATTTGTGACAGCTCTGTCAGAATTGTGACAGGCTCATATACACCTTACCAACACATACACAAATCTGTTATAAGCTGTGATATTTGTTGCACTACCATGAGACAGATTTCAAATGATTATTTTATAACAATTTCCTGAATTTCATTGACAATCTTTTGTCATTTTCAGAAACAACTTCACAACATATTACTGTATTTTTCGCTCCATAAGACGCACCTAGGTTTTAGAGGTGAAAAACAAGAAAAAAAAATATTCTGAACCAATGGACTGCAGACGCAGTACAGGGGATGACCAGAGACTGCAGACACAGTACAGGGGATGACCAGAGACTGCAGACACAGTACAGGGGATGACCAGAGACTGCAGACACAGTACAGGAGATGATCAGAGACTGCAGACACAGTACAGGAGATGACCAGAGACTGCGGACACAGTACAGAAGATGACCAGAGACTGCGGACACAGTACAGGAGGTGACCAGAGACTGCGGACACAGTACAGAAGATGACCAGAGACTGCGGACATAGTACAGGAGGTGACCAGAGACTGCGGACATAGTACAGGAGGTGACCAGAGACTGCGGACAGTGCAGGGAATGACTAGAGACTGCGGACAGTACAGGGAATGAGCAGAGACTGCAGACAGTGCAGGGAATGAGCAGAGACTGCAGACAGTACAGGAGATGACCAGAGACTGCAGACAGTGCAGGGAACGACCAGAGACTGCAGACAGTGAAGGGAATGACCAGAGACTGCAGACAGTGCAGGAGATGACCAGAGACTGCAGACAGTGCAGGAGATGACCAGAGACTGCAGACAGTGCAGGGAACGACCAGAGACTGCAGACAGTGCAGGGAACGACCAGAGACTGCAGACAGTGCAGGGAACGACCAGAGACTGCAGACAGTGCAGGGAACGACCAGAGACTGCAGACAGTGCAGGGAACGACCAGAGACTGCAGACAGTGCAGGGAAGGACCAGAGACTGCAGACAGTGAAGGGAACGACCAGAGACTGCAGACAGTGCAGGGGATGACCAGAGACTGCAGACAGTGCAGGGGATGACCAGAGACTGCAGACAGTGCAGGGAATGACCAGAGACTGCAGACAGTGAAGGGGATGACCAGAGACTACTGACCTTTGGGGAGGGAGGGGGAGCGGGTACCTGAATTTGACAGGTACCCGCTACCACTCCCACGGAGTTGTCCTTCCCTCTTCTTCCCGGGCCGGCTTCTGTGACAGCCGGGTGCCCACTGCGCATGTGCGAGAAGCGCTGCGCTTTGTGAATGGCCCGGCACCTTCTGGGACCTGTCATGTGTCCCAGAAGACACCGGATCATTCACAAAGCGCAGCACATGCGCAGTGGGCACCCGGCTGTCACAGAAGCCAGCGCGGGAAGACTGTGCAGCGCTGGAGCGAGCAACAGGTAAGGCCTTGCAGGAGAGAACAGCTGAGCGGCCGGCCCGGTATTCTGACATGGTGGCCGCAAAAATACCGGACCGGCCGCTTTATATTCGCTCCATAAGATGCACTAACATTTTCCCCCCTTTTTTGGGGGGAAAAAAGTGCGTCTTATGGAGCGAAAAATACGGTAAATATTTTGTGATTGATACATTAAAGATAGGTAAGTTAGGCAGAAGCAGCTAAATATGGCAAAACATAAGGTGAGTGATTCCATAGGTGTAGAGTATATTCACAAGGGAATATTCACTGTGAAAAGGAATCTTTACTTAGCTCAGTAACTGTTTTGAAAATGAATTTTTAAAATAATACCCTATAATGTGCAAGGAAAATTAAAAAACAGGATTCATTTTTGCAGTTGATTGGATTTTTAAGGTCAGCAAAGTTTCACTGTATTTATAAAGATAAGTGAAAATTTCCCTTTAGCCAGTTTACCTCCACCCTATAGCAGGTTTACTGCTACAGGGCAGACTCCCTGTGCAAAATCACGTATATAAATGAGATCCATGCTCCCATCGTGTTCACAGGTAGGGGGAACGTGCACCCACCAACCCAGTGTGGCTGTGATTTGGTGCAGCACTGATCAGTCATCAGATTCAGGACAGTGATGCTGAGTGATCTTCGCTATATTACAGATCTTCTTCTGCCTGTGTTTACATTACACAGTCACAGGGAATGATGTAATCCTCTCTCCCTGGAGCACATTCCATTTCAGAGAGAGAAGAAAGCAGATCCATGTGAGTCAAAGCACTACACTGAGACAGTAAAAGCACTGATGGGTCTAATTTAAACCCCTGATCGCCCCCCATTAGCCCCTGGCACCTGTCATCACCTGCAAATAGTTCCTATGCTTAACCGTTTCAATACCGGGCGATTTTACACCTTCCTGCCCAGGCCATTTTTCAGGTTTCAGCGCTCTCACACTTTGAATGACAATTGCGCGGTCATACAACATTGTACCCAAACTAAAATGTTATAATTTTCTTCACACAACTAGAGCTTTCTTTTGGTGGTATTTAATCACCGCTGGGGTTTTTATTTTTTGCTAAATTAACAAAAAAAGACCAAAAACTTTGAAAAAAAAACACATTTTTCTTTGTTTCTGTTATAAAAGTTTACAAATATATAATTGTTCTTCATAAATTTAGGCCGAGATGTATTCTGCTACATGTCTTTGGTGAAAATAACCCAAATTAGGATGTATTATTTAGTTTGTAGGAAAGTTATAGAGTTCACAAACTATGGTATAGATCTGAATATTGATCAATCCTGATGTACTGACGGCCAATCTAATATCTTGAGGTCCAAGAATGTCAGAACAGTACAGATATCCCCCAAATGACCACTTTTTGCAGAGTAGACAGTGCGACGTACTTCATAAGAGGAATGGCGAGTTTTTTGAAGTTGTATTTTTTTGTCATAATTTTTCCGAAAATGAAAAAATGAAAAAAATTATTTTCACTATTTTTTTTTTTACATACTGTCACCAGTGCAGTACAGCGTCATCATATAACTGGCATGGCGGTGAACAGGGACACTGACTGGTGACAGTATGAGAAAAAAAAAATATTTTTTTAAATTTTTTTTATTTTTTTATTATATTTAATTTTTTATTACATTTTTTTTTATTTTTTTTTAAGATTTTTTTTCATATTTTACTATGACCAAAATAGTACAATGTTACCATAGTAACATTGTACTACTTTGGGGAAGTGATCAGTATTTTTTTTTTTTTTTTTTTTACACAATTTGCTTATAGCAAAGAATTACTTTGCTATAAGCAAGCATTTACCTGAATGAAATCGATTCATTCAGCTTTTTTTTTTTTTTTTTTTTGTGCTTAGCTGTGATTTGGTCACAGCTAATCACATGACATGTGCATGTGATTAGCTGTGACCATTCACAGCTAGGCACTAGTATACAATGGATGGCATCATGAATGAAGCCATCCATGTATACAACTGTCATGTGACCTGCTGTGATTGCTCACAGCAGGTCACATGGTACCAGCAACAGGAGCCGGTACTCAGATCTGTCATCGGCCGTGTCCGAGGTGCACGGCCGCTGACAGATCGCACTGCTGCGCTGCTCTGCACTAGCGCAAACGGCGCATGTGCGGGAGCATGCCAAATGGCGTGCACCCGGAATGGAGGAGCAGATCTGAAGCCGCCAAACGGCCATTGGCTGGGCGGCTAATGGTTAACCTCCCCTTTTCCCCCAGCAAGTGCAGTGTCCATAGATCACTGTCACTTGATATACTGCACACAAAACTGCAGGGTTAGTAAGATCAGGCCTGATCTCTGCTAGCACTGGAAGGTACTTTTTTTTTTTTTTTTTTGCAGCGGTTCAAGCAGTCCCTGACAGCCAAGTGCTCTTTTTCCCTTGAGTCGCACTAGGTACCTATACATTTAGTGGCCAAAATATCCAACGAAAGGTATTCTAGTGAAGAGGTCTACAGGATTCTGAGCATGCCAGATGAGAGCGAAGGAGAAGCCTCACTGACAGAATCAGACTCGGAATACAAACCCATAGAGAGCAGCGGCACCCTGACAGATAGCTCAGACGATGGAGTAGAGGTCAGGAGTACCCAACTCCGTTTCCAGGCTGCTAAGGTATTACAATTTCATTATGATTCTCATATGAAGTAAAGTGCCAGTACTAGTGCCTCTCTACCTTTGGTGCACTGGTGAGCACCAGCGGCCTAGTACATCCTGGTCTTTTTCATACCAGCACTGCAGTATCACTTGGTGACGTGGCAAGTCACATAAGTGCAGTACAAGCTGTTGCAGTGGCTAGCACAAGTAGTGACCCACAGCCACCAAGAATTCGAACAAAGGCCCATAGTGTTCTCCCGGATGTGCTTGCATATCCTGATTGGCATCCCACAAATTCTGCAGCATCCATACTTCCCTCATTCACCGCCCAACCCGGAATTCAGGTGGAAACAGCAAATTTAACTACTCCCCTTGATTTTTTAAATCTGTTTTTCCTGTAAGATCTGTATGAGTTGATTGAAGATCAAAACAATTTATACGCACAACAATTTATGCATATGTTCGAATTATTATGGTATAGATCTGACTGGTGAATGCAATCTTCATCCTAGGATTTTAGTGGCGCAATATTATCTGTCTGGTGGGGGGGTCTTCTGCTTATAGTGTGGGCAGTAATATATATTCTAGCCCACACAGTAGGTGGAAAAAGGTTCTTTGCTTATTTTGTGGATACATTTTGAGAGTCTGTAGGCTATGACATTTTTATTTTTGATACATATGTGGCATGCTTTAAAGGACTGTAAAGTTAGTTTTGATTTACCAGGTTATGGTTCAAACTGTTTTATTGACAATAGTTGAGTTTATGTATATGACAGAGTTAGGTTGAATTTCTATAGGTTTTTTCACACATAAGATATGAAAATATCATCTCAATTCATGTCTAATGGAATTTCATATCTATTCTATTCCAATCCGACTGTGCGTCTAGTGTCTTAAATATACAGTTATGGGAGTCTATTTGACCCAATTTCATAATCTTAGTTCACATTCCTTAGTCCACAACAATTTCGATATATACGGACTCATTTTATGGGTATTCTATAATTTTAGCTAATTAGGTATTCTATTCTATAATTTTAGCTAATGAGGCATATATTTATTTATGACATTATATATTTTTTTTTATCTCTGATCATTTTTAGTTTATATGCTTTTAAGATTATTTTAGATTATTATTCAAGAATCACTTAATTTTGGAATATGTTTTGTCATTTTAGCATGTGATGTATAGTATTGATTTCATTTTATTCAATTTAATTTATCTTTGTTGACCAGCTGACCTAAAATTTATGTGGTAACAGATCATTAAGCTCAATCACGATGCAGTGCCTTTTTATAATTTATTATAACTTATTACACTATGCTGGACAGCGGCGAAAAATTATTAATATTTCATTCAATATAATAAGCAATGTCATGTTTACCTATGTACTGTATGTTCAAATACAGCCATATTTAGCGTGATGTATAAAGTAACTAACAATTTGTACTTACTTGGGCTGCATAATCAAGTTTCTTCATGTAGACAAATCCATTATAATAACCTATGCACCGGTATTGTGATTGGCACATCCTGATCTTCAGTAATGAAACCATTTGTTTATGATTTCCGGGAAAATGGCTCCCGTGCAAGCGCATGCTGGGTCTCCAAGAAAATGGTGCCCGACAATGCGCATGTGCAGAGCAGGCTATATAAGGCAATTAATAAATAATTTGCGCTAGTAAATATATATAAATATATGTAAAGAAATCATCAAATCATAAGTCCAGAAAAATATATATATACCAATACCACAGAAAAATATAAAAAACTTTTTAGGTGCAAAAAAACTTTTGTGCAAAAGGAGTGTCTCAATATAAAAAAAGTGTCTCAATATAAAAAAAATTCACCAAAAAACCTTGATAATATAATGGCAGATCATCCATAAAAATATCTTCAGAAACGGAAGCTCTCAAACACACCGATCCTCATCGATCGAAATAACAGGACGAAAAACTTTGTAGTTAATCGAAAATCCACTTCTCCAATAGAAAAAGGACCACCTTCAAACGTATCCATGGGGGGAAATGCCAAGCACTCGAGAGAAACAGAAAGACTTCATGGTGCAATATTATAAAAACCAATTCCTTTATTAGGTACTCATTGCACTTACTCAAGAGGTGTCCCAGCCGACACCAGCATCAACAGCATCAACAGCAATCACATAAACGAGCCTGACTACTCAGCACATGTGCAATAGCTGGCAGTCAAAAACGTAATGACATCACATCAATCAAGCTTTGCACATGTGCTGAGTAGTCAGGCTCGTTTATGTGATTGCTGTTGATGCTGTTGATGCTGGTGTCGGCTGGGACACCTCTTGAGTAAGTGCAATGAGTACCTAATAAAGGAATTGGTTTTTATAATATTGCACCATGAAGTCTTTCTGTTTCTCTCGAGTGCTTGGCATTTCCCCCCATGGATACGTTTGAAGGTGGTCCTTTTTCTATTGGAGAAGTGGATTTTCGATTAACTACAAAGTTTTTCGTCCTGTTATTTCGATCGATGAGGATCGGTGTGTTGGAGAGCTTCCGTTTCTGAAGATATTTTTATGGATGATCTGCCATTATATTATCAAGGTTTTTTGGTGAAATTTTTTTATATTGAGACACTTTTTTTATATTGAGACACTCCTTTTGCACAAAAGTTTTTTTGCACCTAAAAAGTTTTTTATATTTTTCTGTGGTATTGGTATATATATATTTTTCTGGACTTATGATTTGATGATTTCTTTACATATATTTATATATATTTACTAGCGCAAATTATTTATTAATTGGTACACTTTATATATGGTGGTTTTTTTGCAGCTGGTACACTATTAGTAAGTTATACAATTTTGACCATAGGCGCTATTATTAATTTTTCTTATATATAAGGCAATTGATAGACGTCCGACACTACAGGCACTCCCCTTTTGAAAAGGTGCGTGGCATGAAACGCGTCAAGGAGGAGCCGTAGGCTGTGACATCACGCTGCCGGAGCCTCACAAAGGTCCGGCGGCCATCTTAGAATTTGGCTGGTCAGTGTGTTTACTCCACAGCTCTGTTTTTATTTATCTTTCTCCACGTGGATGATATGCTTTTCTGCAAATAAATCATTTAAATACTAAACTATGGGCACCCTTTTTCTTGGCTCTACACTGAGCTGCTAATTTTCAGAGTCCCATGTGAAATACAGCTGCAGAGCAGCTTCGGAGCCGGAGGAGGGAGATCCTTTCCGGACTGCACACCCATTCCACCTTAAAGGGGACCTCTGGCAGATTACAGCATTTATACAAACTGCGTATTTAAAATGCGCATTTGGTGAGTGTGCATTTTTACCACATTCCTTACACTTCACCGAACAGAATAATTATCACATGGAATGTATTTCAGATCACCTGAGCACGGGATCTTCACTTAACATCACCAATTGATGACAGAATATTACTCCCACATGGACTTATATTCATTTATATATATATATTAAATTGTCACATATATTTACGCTTTACAATTACACTTTATATATGGCTTTTTGCACTATATGAACTCTTTGCACTATCATTTAATGGTTTTATAATAGCATTACTCTTGGATACGACATTTTAATTTACAGCGCTGCACTTTTTTTATATATATGCTATTGAAGGTTTCTGGTTCCCTTGTAGTGCATTTGCTGCTGATTTCATCTTCCTCTATTACATGAGGTTATGGTCCATGCATCCATTTGGATTTATCTCGGTTTGAGGGTTTATAGTAAACTGGCTGAGTTATCCAGTTTGTCTTTTCAATATGCATTGTACTATTCATGGATGCATGAAGGTTTTCCTTTGTTTTTGGTTTTTTAATACATACAGTATTTTCTGGCGTATAAGACTACATTTTATACTTAAAAACATACCCCAAAAATTGGGGGTCGTCTTATATGCGGGGTATAAAATGTGAACCTTGAGTTTGTTTGGGTCAAGCTGGCCGGATGTGCAGTAATGTACATACAGTATACCGCACTGAGCCAAGCTGGCTCAAAACAAATGTCCCTATGAGAGATTAATCTGTCAGCCCGCTGGATGTGCGGTATATACAGTATACTGAGCCAAGCTGTTTCAAAACGTACCGGTACATCCCTACTGTAATTAGCCCCCTGGATGTGTGTATGTACGGTAGCTGCGGCTACATACAGTATACACTGGGCCAATCACGGCGAATGATGTATTCTACTAATGAATACAAAGCCTGCTCGGATTGGCTGAGTCAGAGAGGTGGGCTGGTGATGTCACAACCTCAGCCAATCCGAGCAGGCTTTGTATTCATTAGTAGAATACATCATTCGCCGTGATTGGCCCACTGTATACTGTATGTAGCCGCAGCTACCGTACATACACACATCCAGGGGGCTAATTACAGTAGGGATGTACCGGTACGTTTTGAAACCGCTTGGCTCAGTATACTGTATATACCGCACATCCAGCGGGCTGACAGATTAATCTCTCATAGGGACATTTGTTTTGAGCCAGCTTGGCTCAGCGCGGTATACTGTATGTACATTACTGCACATCCAGCGGGCTGTATATATACTGTATACTGTATGTAGCCGAAGCTGCCGTATTACCGCACATCCAGCGGGCTGTATATATACTGTATATTGTATGTAGCCGAAGCTGCCGTATTACCGCACATCCAGCGGGCTGTATATATACTGTATACTGTATGTAGCCGAAGCTGCCGTATTACCGCACATCCAGCGGACTGTATATATACTGTATACTGTATGTAGCCGAAGCTGCCGTATTACCGCACATCCAGCGGGCTGTATATATACTGTACACTGTATGTAGCCGAAGCTACCGTATTACCGCACATCCAGCGGGCTGTATATATACTGTATACTGTATGTAGCCGAAGCTACCGTATTACCGCACATCCAGCGGGCTGTATATATACTGTATACTGTATGTAGCCGAAGCTGCCGTATTACCGCACATCCAGCGGGCTGTATATATACTGTATACCGTATGTAGCCGAAGCTGCCGTATTACCGCACATCCAGCGGGCTGTATATATACCGTATACTGTATGTAGCCGAAGCTACCGTATTACCGCACATCCAGCGGTAACCATCTGATTTGGAATTTGATCCATATGATGTCTTACAAACGTATCACAAGATGTCATTCATGAACTTATGATGTCAGAGGATGAACATGAGGATTTTGAAGGATTTTAAGTACCGGTAAGTCATAACCATTTCAATTAAAAAATCTGATGTTTTTAAATGGTGTTGCCTCGGAAGGGGGGTGGTCTTATACGGCGAGTATAGCCCAAAACCTCTGTTTTAACTGGAAAATTAGGGGGTCGTCTTATACACCCAGTCGCCTTATACGCCGGAAAATATGGTATTTGTTTTTTGAATAAGCCGATGTTGCACAATATGATCATGTTATATAAGGGCAACGGGAGCAACACCACCTGGTCAATTGGGGAACTCTGTTTCCCATGGTGCAGAAGAGTTTTGTGACCAGGTGAGGGTGGTCTCATAATCTTATGGAGTGTATATATGTTGTGTATTCTGTCATGTATGTGAGATTATGAGTAAACACTAGTTCTAAGCGTGAAATGCGTTAACTTTTCTTTGTTCCCGACACTGTACGTGATATTTTTTATGAAAGCATCAATAAAGTGGAAGAAGTGCAGGGGATTCTGGACTTTCTCGTTCCATGTGTTGCTGCAGACCAGCTGTGCGTGCACCTTCACCTATTGTGGTCAGTTGGAGCCAGACTCTAATCACCTGGAACAGTTTTGATTGATGTAGGCAGGAACACCTCATAAAGACATGAAAGCCACTGATTGTCTTCTGAAAAGTGATCCACCACAGATTGCTTTTATGAAAACTGCTGCAATGTAAACTTAGCTTTAGTGATACATGGTCCGTGACATTCTCTTTTCCCCATATATATTTGAAAGGTTTTAGGTTGTACTGAGAAGACCAAAAGTAAACAAAAAGCTTTATAGCTTGTAACAAACATCAATGCCTTTTAAACATTATGTATCTGCATGTCATCACGTCCATCAAAAGTCTTAAGACAAAGGGGGTTATTCAATTTTTGAAGAACCAGGTAAACTATTCCTTTATTGCCCCAGTGGCCAATTATGCTTCCAGAATTGCTATTATAAATGACAAAAGAACTAAAATTACGAAACCATTTTTTAGAACTTGAATGCAGTTGTTTCAGGTTTGTTTTCTGGACACCAGGATGGGTACTGGAGAACCAAGGAATGGCTCTACTGACTGTCCTTTAAAAAATAATTTTTGGATTTATATTTGAAGTAATGACTGCTTTCTCTTATAGAAGGTCATTCTATAACTGTCATATTTAAAGTAAGACACTCAACTATAAACAAATGTTAGTACTGTTCTTGGAAGGTTGCATATTCAACAAAAAATAATGCAGAAAATAGACATTTTTACAGCAATAAAGTGCTCTAGTTGAGGGCATGCAGGAAATGTAAAATTGTTGATCAAGAACAGGGGTCTCCAAACGTTTCAAACAAAGGGCCAGTTTAATGTCCTTCACACCTTAGGGTGGTCAGATTAAGGCCAGTGGGGGTAGAAAATGTCCCATGCCAAACATCAGTGAGAACAAACATGGCCTCAGGGTTGGTGGTCAGTAGGAGGAGGCGTAGTGCCCCATCATTGGTATTGTATCAGTGGAAGAGAAATAGTGCCCCATTGTTGGTGTCAATGGGAGGAATGGTGCTTCAAATCATTGGGAGGAATAATGCCTAATGATTGGAGTCAGTGGGAGGAATAGTGCCCTATCACTGGTGTCAGTGAGAGGAATAGTGCCCGGTGATTGGAGTCAGTGGAAGGAATAGTGCCCAATGACTGGAGTCAGTGGAAGGAATAGTGCCCAATGACTGGAGTCAGTGGGAGGAATAGTACCCAATGATTAGAGTCAGTGAGAGGACTAGTGACACATAATTGGAGTCGGTAAGAGGACTAGTGTGCCATAATTGGTGTCAGTGGGAGGAATACTGCCCCATGATTGGTGTCAGTCGGAGAAATACTGCCCCATGATTGGTGTCAGTGGGAGGAATAGTGCCCCATCATTGGTGTCAGTGGGTGGAATAGTGTCCCATCATTGATGTCAGTGGGCGGAATAGTGCCTCATCATTGGTGTCAGTGGGAGGAATAGTGTCCCATCATTGCTATCAGTGGGAGGAATAGTGCCCCATCATTGGTGTCAGTGGGAGGAATAGTGTCCCATCATTGGTGTCAGTGGGTGGAATAGTGTCCCATCATTGGTATCAGTGGCAGGAATAGTGCCCCATCATTGGTATCAGTGGGAGGAATAGTGTCCCATCATTGCTATCAGTGGGAGGAATAGTGCCCCATCATTGGTGTCAGTGGGAGGAATAGTGTCCCATCATTGGTGTCAGTGGGTGGAATAGTGTCCCATCATTGGTATCAGTGGCAGGAATAGTGCCCCATCATTGGTATCAGTGGGAGGAATAGTGCCCCATCATTGGTGTCAGTGGGAGGAATAGTGTCCCATCATTGCTATCAGTGGGAGGAATAGTTGCCGATGATTGGAGTAAGAGGGAGGCATAGTGCCCTATCATTGATGTCGGTGGGAGGCATAGTGCCCCATCGTTGTTGTCAGTGGGAGGCATAGTGCCCCATCATTGGTGTCAGTGGGAAGAATAGTGCCCCATCATTGGTGTCAGGAATTATTCCCCACTGTTGCAGGAATAGTGCCCCAAGGGCCAGATAAAGGCTAGCAAGGGGCCACATATGGCGACCACTGGTCAAGAACATAGGATTGCATGTATATTCTGTCAAAACATATGCAGTTTTAAATGAAAAAAAAAAAAAATAAATAGCCTGAAATTTTCAGTCAAATTTCAAGTAATTTAATACCAAGGAACTGATTACACATCAGCCAGATGGTATGAAAATATGCAGTGCAAGTACTTGATGTCTTTTTTTGAACATTTGTGGTTTGGTGCAATAATTTGTTTTTTTTCATATTTTTTAAACCATTTACATTTTTTCATTTACCCTTTTTATACTTTAGAAAATAAGATCTTATGATATGTTTCAGATTCTTGATGAGATATTGTGCAACATCTTAAAAGTATTCATAGAAAGCTACCAGATACACTAAATAGGTTTTAAAAGTGAATGACTGTAACCTTCTGCAGATATAGAATAAATCATTTTTGCTGTATGCACGATGTAAAAAGATTTGAATCAAGTTAAAGGGCTAAACCTTTTTTTCCAGGACTACATTTTCAGTTTAAAGTACTATCTTATTTTTCTCTAGAAACCTTGTCACACTCTTAGGAGATACTTCCGTGAAACCAAATATTCCCATTAAAATTTATAAGGCTTTAACTCACACTTGCGATGTCTAAAGTAATCAGTCCTCTTTTATCATTTTCTATCCTCACACATCCATTTTTTTCAATGTGTTAAAAAATGATGCCATTTTAATTTCTGGTTCCAGGTTGAGAAATAGAATTTTATGTTTTCTCTGAACATCAATTGAAACAAAAATTCAGCATTCATTTAAAGGGTGAATTGTAATTGCCTTGTCTTGTCAACTCACAAAGAGAGAGTGTGGCAATGTTAATGCACAATCATATTATTTAATACAAATGAGAACTAGATGGTCCAAGCTATCAAATATTTCATAAATTATTGTAATCTATAATATAACCAAATACATTGTATGGGTAATTGCTGTAGATTTTTTAACTACTTCAATACAAGGCACATTAATGCAGGCTATAGATGGGGAGAAAACCGGCCAATTTTTCTTTAAAAAAACGAAAAATCGGTCGTTCAATCGGCCGACATTACCAGGAACGGTAAAAAAAATCGAACGATTTTCATCCCGTCTACAGCCGGCAAAAAGTGTCCCTACAGAGAGCTCCACTATTTCTTTGACAGTTCTTTGACATTTATAGCGGCTGCAACATTGTATCTATTTGTATCCATTTCGGATACAGATGTTTTTATTCGGAAACAGATACATTGTTGCAGCCGCTATAAATGTCAAGGAACTGTCAAAGAAATAGCGGACCTCTCTGCAGGGACACTTTTTGCCGGACTGGAATTCTTCTTCTTCATCCTCTTCTTCTTCTTCATCCTCTTCTTCTTCATCCTCTTCTTCTTCTTCTTCATCCTCTTCTTCTTCATCCTCTTCTTCTTCTTCATCTTCTTCTTCTTCATCCTCTTCTTCTTCTTCTTCATCCCCTTATTCTTCTTCATCCCCTTATTCTTCTTCATCCCCTTCTTCTTCATCATCCCCTTCTTCTTCTTCATCCTCTTCTTCATCCTCTTCCTCTTCTTCATCATCTTCTTCATCCTCTTCTTCATCATCTTCTTCCTCCTCTTCTTCATCCTCCGCTTCTTCATCCTCTGCTTCTTCATCCTCTTCCTCTTCTTACTCCTCTTCTTCTTCATCCTCTTATTCATCCTCTTTTTCTTCTTCTTCCTCTTCCTCTTCTTCATCTTCTTCTTCATCCTCTTCTTCCTCTTCTTCTTCTTCCTCTTCTTCTTCATCCTCTTCCTCTTCTTCTTCCTCTTCTTCTTCCAGCTTCTTCATCCTCTTCTTCATCCTCTTCTCTTCTTCTTCCTCTTCTACTTCTTCCTCTTCTTCTTCCTCTTCTTCCTCTTCTTCATCCTCTTCTTCATCCTCTTCCTCTTCTTCTTCCTCTTCTTCTTCCTCTTCTTCTTCTTCTTCCTCTTCTTCATCCTCTTCCTCTTCTTCTTCCTCTTCTTCATCCTCTTCTTCTTCATCATCCTCTTCTTCTTCTTCTTCATCCTCTTCTTCTTTCCTCTTTCTTCTTTTTGTCTTCCTCTTGCAGGTCACTGCTCATGCACAGCTTTTTTATCGGTAAAAAGATCGGCCGATTTGCCCATAATTGCCACAAAAATCGGTCGATCTGCAAAATCGGCCGATCTTTTTCCAACTTTACCGATAAAAAAAATCTGCCAAAATACTGAAAAACGTCCGACCTATTATACCACTAACGATCCGAAAATCGGCCGATTTTATTTTCGGCCGAAAAATCGGCCGATTTTCAACCCATCTATGGCCTGCATTACACCCTTTTTGCCCAGGCCAATTTTCAGCTTTCAGTGCTCTCACACTTTGACAATTACTCAGTCATGCTGCTCTGTACCCTAACATCATTTTTATTTTTTTCACACAAATTGATTCTTTTGGTGGTATTTAATCACCACTGAGTTTTTTATTTTTTGAGATATACAGTAAGTGAAACAATACCGAACATTTGTTTTTCTTAGTTTGTTATAATATTTTGCAAAAAGTTAGGCCAAAATTTATACTGCTACATTTCTTTGGTAAAAATAATTCAAATAAGTGTATATTATTTAGTCTGTGTGAAACTTTATAGAGAGTACAAAATCATTAAAAATTGACACCTGATCGCATTTGATGTCTAATTTTTTTGAGGCCCTAACATGCCAGGAAAGTATAAATACCCCCCAAATTACCCTTTTTTTGTATACGGTCCAAGGTATTTAGTATGAGGAATGGTGAGTTTTCTGAAGTTGTAATTTTTTTCCCACAAATCTTTGGAAAATGAAGAAAATTTTTTTTCACACAATTGTCATATCAACAAGTTATTTCCCACATACGGCATATGCATACTCGCAGCCCAAAACACATTCTGATAATCCTCCTGAGTATAGTGATACCACATGTGTGAGACTTTTCCACATCTTGGCTACATAGAGGGAGGTGGGTAGTAGGGCGCGTCAGTAGACGATGCTATGGAAGTATGGCTGCTGATGATGGATGGTGTGTAGGGAAACTGGTACTGAGCAGCACTTCTAAAGAGTGGAGACAAACTCTGTGGTTAAAAATACTTACAACGTGTTAGTAAAAACAGGCTCTAATGTAATCCGTCAATAGCAGGGTTCTGTCCTCTAAGCGATGGAGCCGTTGTGCCAGCCAGCAGCTGCAGGGGGAGCTTGAGGAGAGTTGTTAAAGATGGCTGCCGCCCTGTTCGGACCGCTGGGGCGCACGCTGTCTGCGGACCGGAAGTGATGTGAGCATGGAGGGGTGATGCGTTTTGGAGCATAAGCAGAGCTTCTTCTTCAAGACCGATGTCCAGGCTTAGGGAGAGCCAGTTAACAGGGTAAAGAGGTGGGAAAAGGGGCGGTCAGTAGGAAGGAAGGAACATGCCTCTCAAAGACCAAGGTGGGTGTAAATACGGAGTGGACTGTTTGGTGTGAAACAATAGGAAACTGGGAAAGCAAGAAATAAAAAACCAAAGAGAAATAAAATTGAGGCAAAAAAACAGAACTATGTTTGTAAGGACTGAGTGGGGGTGTATAGCATATTGAAGAATAGTTAAAAACAGGATTTGAACATTATCTAACAAGATATATAAAAACAATAATAAAAATAAGGATAATAATGTAATTATAATTACAATTGCAAAAGCCTTATTCAGGAATGCAGCCTAGCTGGCTAGGAAAGGGGTGTCAGTAGATGTGCGCATCCCCAAACAATACCTAGCCACATGTCCTCAACATGAGGAGGGTACCTTTTTATAGAGGCTGCCCCTGGAAAGGCACCATGTCCCCATGTTGAACGGGACAAAGACCTCAATCTCACATCCCTGACCCAGGGGTAGTGGGGGATCTGCTGGGGAGACTCATCAGAATCTGGAAGCTGTCTGTATAATAAGGGTTTCCCAAGATATCCACATCGTACTTGAATAAGTAAGGGGTATACAGTAAACAGAAATTCAGTGTATAACTAGTCAATGAGTTTGTTAGCTCTTACATGGAAGCACTGACTAGGCTAGATATGGAGCCATGGGGATCAGAAAAGAACAGTCAAATGTCCTGCGTAACAAAGTAATGGAACTTTATAGAGATGGAAAAGGACATAAAAAGATGTCCAAAGCCTTGAATATGCCAATCAGTACTGTTAAATTACCTATTAAGAAGTGGAAAGTTTGGGGATCTCTTAATACCAAGCTAAGGTCAGGTAGACCAAGAAAGATTGCAGCCATAACTGACAGAAGAATTGTCCGGGATTCAAAGAAAAACCCACAAGCAACCTCAAAAGAAATACAGGCTGCTCTAGAAAAAGATGGTGTGGTTGTTTTTTAGGAGTACAATACGGTTACACTTGAACAAAAATGAGCTGTTTGGTTGAGGTGCCAGAAAGAAGCTTTTACTGCACCAATGCCACAAAAAAGCCCGGTTACAATATGCCTGACAACACGTTGAAATGCCTAACCGGGCCTTTTTGTGTTATTGATGCAGTAAAAGCTTCTTTCTGGCACCTCGACCATGCAGCTCATTTTTGTTCATATTGTGCTCCTTCAAAACAACCATGCTGTCTTTTTCCAGAGCAGCCTGTATTTCTTTTGAGGTTGCCCAAAGATCATACTAAAGGGATTGTCTGAGCTTTAGCTAAATGTGTGTTCTAAATAACTTACCCTTATCTAGAAATGTTATAGAGAAGGGACACCCTGTGGCCCAACTTAAATATATGGCAATAGATGGAATTCCCCATACTGTAATAGATATGGAGGTGATAGAGAACTAGTTTTAAAAAAACAATACGTTTATTGAATCCACTGCCTAGGCACTTTACAGCCAGGAGGATTAAACTCAGATTTTGATCTGCACTTTTTTTTTCTTTTAATTAAGTAGTACATTTCTGGAAGGTGAACATCATGATGGTAAAACTTTGTATATGGAGGACTGGAATTTCTCTTGTATATATTTAATTATTTATTTTTTTGCATATGTAATATTTTGTATATGAATTGTTTATTGTGTGTTTTTAGTACATGCTTTTTGGGAAATGTTTTAATCTAGTGATGAGGCAGGAATAGATTTCATAGTATCATGCGCAGTGCACGTTTCCTAAGCAGAGGTTTTGGTGAACCACAACAGAGGGGGGCTTGGTGTGGAGATCTTTCTAAAGATAAATATTTTGGTGGGAAATGAAAGGAAAGAGATTTATTTTACAGCTAGTTATGTGAGCTAGAGGAAAAACAAGGTTTAATACTAATTTAGGCAATATGTAACCAGGTGATGATTTCTCATAGGACCATGGGAACTGACAACCACTTTAATATATATTAAAGTCCCAAAGTCTCAATGCGTTAAATATCTAGTAGCATAAGGTAAGCAGTCAAAAAAACAGATACAATTTGAGTGCTTATTTAATTAAATATTCTGCCTCTCAGGAACATGTAACCTACCCATTGATTACCCATTATTGGTTTTAATTACAGTAGCAAGAAAAGGTATGTGAACCCCTTGGGATTACGTGGAGTTTTGCATGAATTGGGCATAAAATGTGCTCTGAACGTCATCTAAGCATGTGCCAGAGATTTTTGTAGGTCTTTAGCTGACACTCTGGGATTCTTCTTTACCTCATGCAGCATTCTGCGCTGTGCTCTTTCAGTCATTTTTACAGGACAACCACGCCTAGGGAGAGTAGCAACAGTGCTAAACTTTCTCCATTTGTAGACAGTCTGTCTTACCGTGGACACATAAACATCAAGGCTTTTGGAGATACTTTTGTAACCCTTTCCAGCTTCATGCAAGTCAACAATTCTTGATCGTAGGTCTTCTGAGAGCTCTTTTCTGCGAGGCATGGTTCACATCAGACAGTGCTTTTTGAAACCAGTAAACCCAAAACAGGTGTGTGTTTTCTAAGGGCAGGACAGCTGTCAGCAACACATCCAATATCATCACACTGATTGGAGTCAAGGTTGGCTCACTCCTGGCTCCAATTAGCTCTGGGAGAAGTCATTAAGCTAGGGCCTCACATACCTTTTCCTCCCTGCACTGTGAATGTTTACATGTTATGTGCAATTAAACCATGGCAACATCTAATGTTTGTGTAGTATTATGTTCAGCAGACTGTGTTCTTCTATTGTTGTGACTTAGATGACGTTCAGAGCACATTTTATGCCCAATTCATGCAAAACTCCACGTAATCCCAAGGGGTTCACATACTTTTTCTTGCAACTGTATGTTATACTTTCTATAATACTAATAAATGTTCTTTAACTGGGCTGCAGTTTCCCCTTATTATAATAATAATTATTATTATTATTATTATTATGAGTAACACTGAAACACAACATACACTAATTTTTAAATACTACAGGAGAAGCAAAAATGTTTGATTTATTCTCAAAGTATAACACACAGCTTTTAAACATAGAAAGAAAAAGACACGTTTTGTTAGAAAAAAAGTTTATTAGAAAGCAGACTTAGGGCTTGTTTATGTTTTTTAGCACATGCAGACCAATGATTCTGGATATCCTATTTCCCAAAGTTCAGATTAATTAACCAGATTGTGTAAACAAAGGCTAAAAATTTTTCTACCTGATCAAATCTGTTTATGGACATTAGATGGTTGCACGATCCTGACCCTCAAATGATCTTGCTCACAAAAGGTTTCCCTACAAACATTGAAATTTGCATTACATGGAACAACTACATTCCTTTTAACCATAGCAATTAGAGGAATATAATTTTCTGTTTGTTGATTTTCTCAGAAATATCCCTTTTAAAAAACAAATAATGTTATGAATCATGTGCTTATAAAAGACAGATCTTCCCATTCACGGTAGCACATAGGGAAGTGGAAGTAATTGAATTCAGATGTGAGTATCTACCATAAAGCAGCATGCTAGATTAAAAAATTTATTCAGCTATACTCTTTGCACTACATACAGTACATTACAACTGGCACAAAGTGGAGCAACAGCAGTTTATGTATATATTTTGTTGCACGTTTATGAGGACATAGATTGTCCTATTTTTTTTACAAAACACTTTTACTAAAGCTCTACAATTTATGTAGAAATACAAATATTGTCAAAGAATGAACATGTGTAGATCACATTATGTTTATTATTATATTTTTGGTGTAGATTGTTGATACAGTATATGTCATGTTACATTTTCACACTAGAGGCATCAATTATTTTAATAATTAGATTCAGTCAATTACATAATTTTCTGCAGCTGCTTTAGAAAACTAAACTATTTAAAGCCATTCAATGAAGTACTCTGAAATTATTAAATGGTTCCAGTGAGATTTAATTTTTAAATTCTGTAATTCAAATTACATTAACTATACCCTAATCAAGTAATATCATGCTTTAATTTTATTGCTAGGTTGTAAATATAAGTGAGAAAAGTTTTCAGCACTAATGATCACATATTATTATTATTATTATTATACAGTATTTATAAAGCGCCAATAGTTCACTCAGGGCTGTACATTACAAAGGGGGACAGAACATGTGACAGAACAATACCAATACAATGCAAAACATGAGGGGATCGAGGGCCCTGCTCTTTCGAGCTTACAATCTAGGAGGGAGGGGATGGTGGCACAGGAGGAGAAAGTTGTGGGGGATGGAGTGGTAGGAAGAGTGGAGGAGGTCGGCAAGTTAGCAGGGGCTGGGGTAGGCTTCCCTGTAGAGATGGGTTTTCAGCGTGCGCCTAAAGGAGAGGAGAGTAGGTGATAATCTGATGGGTTGGGGCAGGGAGTTCCAGAGGATGGGTGACACCCTGGAGAAGTCCTGGAGGCGGGCATGGGAGGAGGAGACCAGGGAACTAGAGAGAAGGAGGTCTTGTGAGGAGCGGAGTGTGCGTGTTGGGTGGTACTTGGATATTAGGTCGGTGATGTAATTTGGGGCAGTATGGTGGATGGCTTTGTACGTCAGTGTTAGGATTTTGAATTTGATCCGTTGCGCAATCGGAAGCCAGTGGAGGGATTGGCAGAGGGGGGTGGCAGAAACGGAGAAGTTGGAAAGGTGAATGAGTCTGGCAGCCGTATTCAGGATCGACTGAAGCGGGGATAGCCAGCGGCGAGGCAGGCCAGTGAGGAGGGAGTTGCAGTAATCGAGTCGTGATATGATGAGGGAGTGGATGAGCTGTTTAGTGGTTTCTGGGGTTAGGAACGTGCTTATATTTTGGCGATGTTGCGGAGGTGGAGTCTGCACGAGCTTGTTAAAGATTGGACTTGGGGCTGGAAGGATAGGTTGGAGTCCAGAATGACACCAAGTACTCTGGCCTGTGGGGCAGGTTTGATGGTAGCGTTGTTGGATGTGATGGAGAAGTCAATGGGGGGGGGGGGTCCGGGCTGGGGAGAAGACAAGAAACTCTGTTTTGGAGAGGTTCAGTTTAAGGAAGTGGAGCGACATCCAGTCTGATATGTCGCTCAGTAGGTGTGTGATTCGGGCGTAGACTGAGGGGGTGAGGTGGGGGATGAGAAATAGATTTGTGTGTCGTCGGCATATAGGTGGTAGTTGAAGCCGTGAGAGTGTATGAGTTGGCCAAGGGAGGAGCTGTAGATGGAGAAGAGAAGGGGCCCGAGGACGGAGCCTTGAGGGACCCCAACAGAGAGGGGGAGTGAGGGGGAGGTGGTAGCATTATAGGTAACGCTGAAAGAGCGTTGTGACAGGTAGGATGAGAGCCAGGAGAGAGCAGAATGTCTGAGGCCGAGGGAGTGTCGTTTTTTGAGGGGGAGGGGGTGGTTGACTATATTGAAGGCCGCGGAGAGGTCAAGGAGTAGGAGCACTGAATAGTGGCCATTAGCTTTGGCGGTTAGCAGGTCGTTGGAGAGTTTGAGTAGGGCGGTTTCGGTGGAGTGTAGGGGACAGAAGCCGGACTGTAGGGGATAGAGTAGGTTGTTGTCATTGAGGTGAGAGCTTAGGCGGGTGTAGACTAGGCGCTCGAGGAGTTTGGATGTGAATGGGAGCAGGGAGATGGGTCTGAGGTTGTTCGGGTTATTGGGGTCCAGGGAGGGCTTTTTAATTATGGGGGTGATGTGTGCATGCTTCAGAGGGGAGGGGAAAGTGCTGGAGGAGAGGGAGAGATTAAAGATGGGGGTGAGGGAGCATAGGATGGAGGGGGAAGGATGTTGTAGGAGTTGTGAGGGGATAGGGTCGAGGGGTCAGGTGGTGAGGCGGGCATCAGAGAGGACCTTGGAGACTTCCTCGATGGTAGTAAGGTCAAGGGTGCGGAGTGTTGAGGGGGCTTCAGTATGAGGAATGTAGGGTGGGGTGGAAGTGGAGGTCAGAGCAATGGTGGGGCCATGGGAGAGGGGTGATGAGGGGGTAGCTGAGTGAGGGGGAACGGGGTTGGAGGGAGTTTGAGCAGTGACGAAGTCCCTGCGGGTTATGTCAAGGGAGAGGGGGGATGAGGGGATAGCTGTGTGAGAGGGGACGGGTTGGGCGATGTCCTTGCGAATTGTGTTAATCTTGTTTTTGAAGTGATTGGCAATCTCAAGGGCGGTGAGTGAGGTGCCGGGTCGAGGTGGGGGTGGAGAGAGTAGAGAGTTGAAGATGGAGAAGAGTCGGCGAGGATTGGAGGAGAGGGCCTTGATGAGGGTCAGGAAGTAGGCTTGTTTGGCTGCATGGAGGGAGGAGGTGTAGGTGTGGAAGGCAGATTTGTAGCGGGTGAAGGCTTGTTGGGATTTGGTTTTGCGCCATAGTTGCTCCAGGGCACATATCTGATTTACTGTAAAAGTTACCTAAAAAATGTTTTTTCCAATGCTTTATTTTTTTTTAAAATTATGATTCACTTTGCAGTGGACTTTGTAATATCAAATGCATAAACATCACAAAGTTTTATTAATATATTTGATGCACATTTGGTGGACATTTGTTCTATTTAAAATGCAATTTTTAATTTACCTGAATCTGCTCTTCAATAGATGGTTACTGGAACATTTTCTCTTTTTATAACAATTTGTATGTTATGTGACTTAGTCAACAATCATTTTAAAATATAGCATTTACTAATGTTGAGAAGAGTTATTGCATTTTTAAATATTAATTCATTAATCAGTCATGACAGTACAGTTCATTTGTTTTAACTTGTTTCCTTTTTTTTTAAGTGTTGTCTTTAAAAATGTAGATGTAAAATATAAATTATTTAAAATGTTTAAACTGTATGACCATGTAAATTGCATATACATAAACTGAAAACAGATATACCTTGCAGGTAGCCCAGTCCTCCGTAAAAATGTAGCAACACACCAGAAGGAAAGTGGTTTGGTAAACTATTACTATTATTGATTGTTTGATGTGCAAAAATCTGGATTATTGGAAACACATCTGTTGGAATTACATAGAGAAGATATATCAATTTTAGTCCTTATAGCTCTCATAGTTTCTTTATTTAACCACTTGCCCTCCAGAGGATTTACCCCCCTTCCTGCCCAGGCCATTTTTTGCGATATGGCGCTGCATTATTTTAACTGTCATGCAACGCTGCACTCAAATTAAATTTATGTCCTTTTTTCCCCACAAATAGAGCTTTTTTTCTGTGGTATTTGATCGTCTCTGCATTTTTTATTTTTTGCTCTGTATAAAAAAAAAAAAGGCCGACAATTTTGAGAATAAAAACCAATATTTTTTACTTTTTGCTATTAAACATGTCCAGTAAAAATTAATAAAAAAAAAAAAAAATTTTTGGCCAAAATGTATTCTGCTACATGTCTTTGCTCCAAAAAAAAATCCCAATACGTCTGCAAATGGCGGTATAAATACTGGAATTTTTTTTTTTAAATATAATGGTGGTGATCAGAGGCTCATAGCAGGACTGCGGGACTTCTGACACTGGGGGGAATTAACTGTCACTGACATCCCCAGTGACACCAATGCAGTGATTAGTGCTAATAAAAGCACTGACACTGTACTGGGCAGGAAGGGGTTAACATTTGCGGTGATCAAAGGGTTAACTGTGTCCTGTTTTACTGTGTGTTTGCTTTACTGTGTAAGTAATAACATATTTACTTTTATGCACAAATCCTGTGTTTCTGCGACCATTCAGCAGATTATTTATAAATGCTTCATGTCTGGTGGCCACATAGCACAATACATGATTTCTGTTTACATATTTTCTGTAATTATGACTCTGTTACAGACTCTCCCCTGTCCCCTCTTCTCTCACATTGGAGATCAGTGGATGCCCCCACAATTGGAAAGTGGCTTACTGAACTCACTCATATAATGTGTAGAAGAGCTGTTTGTGCAATAACACAATTAATTTTATACATACATGGCTACCTGATGAATCTGGATATTCTTTTCAGCCTCTCCTTCCATTTAATCCTGACCTTATTATATTATATTTATGTCATTCACTTAATATGATCCTAGTGTTGGGGTTATTCTTTTATATTGATTATATGTGTGTGCACTAATTATTGGTAAACTTTTTTTCACTTAAGTATGCTTATTTATGGATTATAAATAGTTTGATTTTTGTATTTATTTAGTATTCAGCGCTGCACCATTATTTATTGTTTATTTACACTTTATGGTTGAAGGGGGGTGTTAGCACCTTAGTGGTAGGGTTTTTCCATTCAAGCGCAGGAGATTGTATTTATTTATTTTATTGATTGTTTAGTACTGTTTACTATCCAGGTGTGCTTGTTGGGCTTGATGGAAGGACTTGCGAATACAGATGCCCACAGAACCCTGTTCAGCATATTCCTTTGTTATGCACAAAAAGCAATTCTCCTATAATGGAAGAATCAGGTGGATTTTGCCCTGAGCTATTGGAAGGGATTGGTAAATAGAGCACTCCCATTCTATAAGGCCACATACTGTATCTACACTGGGCATGTCCTAGGAAGTTTGAGAAGGTTTGGGGTAGCTGGGTCTCGGGGACTAATACAAACAGGTAGAGGGTAGCCCTTCATTAACTCCCTGCTATTCTGCCTTTTGTGATAGTTCAGATGAGGTGGGTCTGCAAATCTCTGCAAATCACTTTATTTCCTTATTTGATATGTCCTAAATTGTGTTCTGAGCTCTTATTGCTGCGGGGGCTCATGTATTACTTCCTATTTGGATGACCTGACCTTGTGTGCACTATATTACATCGCTTAGCACATCTTATGATTTGACTGGGGAGAGTCTACTATTCCAAAGAGAGAGCTGGGTAGATAGATTATGGGGATGGAAGCTGGTTATTTGCAACTGTTTTGCTGTCTACCTGGGGGTAGTTGGTTGTTCTTTTTGTTTTTGTATGCATGTAATCGAATTGTATATTTCTAAAACAGAATTTTCCACAAAAAAAAAAGTTTGGAAAAGAAATTAGGGGATTACAAAGCATTTAAAGCATATCATTTGCAAATAAGCAGATCTCATGATTAGAGATGAGTGAATTATTCAAAAATTCGATTCGGCTGATTCGCCGAATTTGAGGAAGAAATTTGATTCGATGCGAATTTATTCGCTACGAATTTAACTTATAAAAAGGGTTTCTAGGCTTCAGAGAGCCTTTAAATTAGTGCAGAACACTGTACCTTTAATTTAAATGCCCTTGGAGATGAGGAAGGAGAAGGAGAAGGATGAGAAAAAGGAGAAGGATGAGAAGAAGGAGAAGAAGGATGAGAAGAAGGAGAAGGATGAGAAGAAGGAGAAGGATGAGAAGAAGGAGAAGGATGAGAAGAAGGAGAAGGAGAAGGAGAAGGATGAGAAGGATGAGAAGAAGGAGAAGGATGAGAAGAAGGAGAAGGATGAGAAGAAGGAGAAGGATGAGAAGGAGAAGGATGAGAAGAAGGAGAAGGATGAGAAGGAGAAGGATGAGAAGAAGGAGAAGGATGAGAAGAAGGAGAAGGATGAGAAGAAGGATGAGAAGAAGGAGAAGGATGAGAAGAAGGAGAAGGATGAGAAGAAGGATGAGAAGAAGGAGAAGGATGAGAAGAAGGAGAAGGATGAGAAGAAGAAGAAGGTTGGGAAGAAGGAGAAGGATGAGAAGAAGAAGTAGGATGAGAAGAAGGAGAAGGATGAGAAGAAGGAGAAGGATGAGAAGAAGAAGAAGGATGAGAAGAAGAAGAAGGATGAGAAGAAGAAGAAGGATGAGAAGAAGGAGAATTCCAAGCCGGCAAAAAGTGTATCTGCAGAGCTCCTCTATTCTGCAGATACACTTAGCGGAGCTCTGCAGATACACTTAGCGGAGCTCTGCAGATACACTTTTTGCCGGCTTGGAATTCTTATTTTCATCCTACTTCTTCTTCTTCTTCTTCTTCCTCATCCTCATCCTCAGAAGAAGAAGAGGATGAGGATGAGGATGAAGAAGAAGAAGAAGAAGAAGTAGGATGAAAATAAGAAGAATTCCAAGCCATAAATGGAAACAAATAGATACAATGTTTCAACCGCTGTATGGAGTGAATGTCAGAGAACTGTCAGAAATAGCGGAGCTCTGCAGATACACTTAGCGGAGCTCTGCAGATACACTTTTTGCCGGCTTGGAACTCTTCTTATTTTCATCCTACTTCTTCTTCTTCATCCTCATCCTCTTCTTCTTCTTCTGAGGATGAGGATGAAGAAGAAGAAGAAGAAGTAGGATGAAAATAAGAAGAATTCCAAGCCGGCAAAAAGTGTATCTGCAGAGCTCCTCTATTCTGCAGATACACTTAGAGGAGCTCTGCAGATACACTTTTTGCCGGCTTGGAATTCTTCTTATTTTCATCCTACTTCTTCTTCTTCTTCTTCTTCTTCTTCATCCTCATCCTCAGAGAAGAAGAGGATGAGGATGAAGAAGAAGAAGAAGAAGAAGTAGGATGAAAATAAGAAGAATTCCAAGCCGGCAAAAAGTGTATCTGCAGAGCTCCTCTATTTCTGACAGTTCTATGTCAGAGAACTGTCAGAAATAGAGGAGCTCTGCAGATACACTTTTTGCCGGCTTGGAATTCTTCTTATTTTCATCCTACTTCTTCTTCTTCTTCTTCATCCTCATCCTCTTCTTCTTCCGAGGATGAGGATGAAGAAGAAGAAGAAGAAGTAGGATGAAAATAAGAAGAATTCCAAGCCGGCAAAAAGTGTATCTGCAGAGCTCCGCTAAGTGTATCTGCAGAGCTCCTCTATTTCTGACAGTTCTCTGACATTCACATTTACAGCGGTTGAAACATTGTATCTATTTGTTTCCATAAATGGAAACAAATAGATACAATGTTTCAGCCGCTGAGCTCTACAGATACACTTAGCGGAGCTCTGCAGATACACTTTTTGCCGGCTTGGAATTCTTCTTATTTTCATCCTACTTCTTCTTCTTCTTCTTCTTCTTCTTCATCCTCATCCTCAGAAGAAGAAGAAGAATGAAAAGAAGAAGAAGAAGAATGAAAAGAAGAATGAAAAGAAGAAGAAGAATGAAAAGAAGAAGAAGAAGAATGAAAAGAAGAATGAGAAGAATGAAAAGATTCTTCTTCTTCTTCTTCTTTTCATTCTTCTTTTCATTCTTCTTCTTCTTTTCATTCTTCTTCTTTTCATTCTTCTTCTTTTCATTCTTCTTCTTTTCATTCTTCTCATTCTTCTTCTCATTCTTCTTCTCATTCTTCTTTTCATTCTTCTCATTCTTCTTCTCATTCTTCTTTTCATTCTTCTTCTCATTCTTCTTTTCATTCTTCTTCTCATTATTCTTTTCATTCTTCTCATTCTTCTTTTCATTCTTCTTTTCATTCTTCTTCTCATTCTTCTTTTCATTCTTCTTCTTTTCATTCTTCTTCTTTTCATTCTTCTTCTCATTCTTCTTTTCATTCTTCTTTTCATTCTTCTCATTCTTCTTTTCATTCTTCTTCTTCTTTTCATTCTTCTTCTTCTTTTCATTCTTCTCCTTCTTCTTTTCATTCTTCTTTTCATTCTTCTTCTCATTCTTCTTTTCATGAAGAAGAATGAAAAGAAGAAGAATGAAAAGAAGAAGAATGAAAAGAAGAATGAAAAGAAGAAGAATGAAAAGAAGAATGAAAAGAAGAAGAATGAAAAGAAGAAGAATGAAAAAAGAAGAATGAAAAGAAGAATGAAAAGAAGAAGCAGAATGAAAAGAAGAATGAAAAGAATAAGAAGAATGAAAAGAAGAATGAAAAGAAGAATGAGAAAATTCTTCTTCTTCTTCTTTTCATTCTTCTTTTCATTCTTCTTCTTCTTTTCATTCTTCTTCTTTTCATTCTTCTTTTCATTCTTCTCATTCTTCTTTTCATTCTTCTCATTCTTCTTCTCATTCTTCTTTTCATTCTTCTTCTCATTCTTCTTTTCATTCTTCTTTTCATTCTTCTCATTCTTCTTTTCATTCTTCTTTTCATTCTTCTTTTCATTCTTCTTCTCATTCTTCTTTTCATGAAGAAGAAAAGAAGAATGAAAAGAAGAATGAAAAGAAGAAGAATGAGAAGAAGAATGAGAAGAAGAATGAGAAGAAGAATGAGAAGAAGAATGAGAATAAGAATAAAAAGAAGAATGAGAAGAATGAAAAGAAGAAGTATTCCAGTACAGCAAAAAGTGTATCTGCAGAGAGCTCCGCTATTTCTGACAGTTCTCTGACAGTTCCTTCACATTTACAGCGGTTGAAACATTGTATCTGTTTCTGAATAAAAACATCTGTATCCTAAATGGAAACAAATAGATACAATGTTTCAACCGCTGTACATGTGAAGGAACTGTCAGAGAACTGTCAGAAATAGCGGCGCTCTCTGCAGGGACACTTTTGCCGGCAAATCGGGAAAAATCCAATTCGCGCACCCGAAGTATGCTAATATTCGGATTCGACGCAAATCGAATTTTTCCTGAAATTCGAAACGAATTCCACTTCGCCTGGTTCGATTCGCTCATCTCTACTCATGATGATACTCTGCCACTTCTATTCCATTCATGGATAAGTTCACCCTTGCAGACAATGTGCATTTATTATTTTTTCCAGTGGGAGCCTGGAAAGCATTTCACCCATGATCAGTATCTGAAGGGTGCAATATGGGTTCCTGCAGACATGTCCTCCAGTTTTCAGCCCATATCTCTGTACAGGCGTTTTGTTTGTAAGCTGAAGGATATGTCAATGGGCTACAAGAACACTCATCAGTGCACCCTGCCCAATAAAACTACTGTGGTGGCAGACAGTACACGTCCTTTGTTAATCCACAGGAAACTGAATGAATGCAGCGGCTGTGTGGGCCCTGTCAACACAGCCTCACTCTTTTTTTTAAAAAAGTGACAGTGGGTGCGGGGAAAAAATCCCCAGCTTGTTGTTATGAGGAAAGGAGATTGGTGGGGGAGAGGTGGTAGGAGCTGGAACATTTAAATGTCCCACCCTAAACACTGGTGGAACATGTAACATGTTCTGAAGGTTAACTTATCCTTTAATAACCTTATGTAAGTAAATGAACTGAGATAATGACTAGATGGCAAGAGCAAAAAAAGTCGAGGACAATGGGCAGCTTTGTCACACAATGTGCGAAATAATAAAAATATCACTCCGTAAACCACTATAGGGAATGTACTGTATATTGGTGGGGAAGAATATGATGCATTAATCCAATGTGCGAAATAATAAAAGTATTATTCTGTAAACCACTATAGGGAATGTACTACAGTATATACTGGTGGGGAAGAATATGATGCATTAAGTCAAAAACCAAGGGTAGAACCCCCAGCTTTGGAGAAAGCATTTTAAATGTCTCCAGCTGAGGAAGTCAAACATCTTTTGAATGTCTAATAAAAGGAGGATAGCATAAGAGGACATTTCCTTTTATGGGCAATTTGAAGAATAAGAGAAATCTACATAGGAAGAGAGAAATGTATATTATCCGGACGAAGTCTGGAAGTGACGAAACGCGTTAGTAGAGTGACGACAAGACGCACGCACGTTAACCGGAAGTGTCGCCGTGGCCATTTTGTTGGTTGTTTACACATGGTTTTCAACCAAATGTTTGTTCAGCCAGTACAGAGCCATTGAGCGAGCAATGTTGTGAGCTGGAAGTTCCTTTCTTTTAATGTAAGTCATGAATAAATTTGTTTCTATGGTTTGAATTCTGCCTAAGAGCCTTCTTATCTTTATGAGGACTTTGGAGGAGTACCCCTGAAGTGAAGGAATGGAAAGAGATTCCATAAGATAGCCTATGCTTGAGAATAACTCCCAGAGGGTAATAGTACCTAGTATCACTATTGGCTGGATCATAGAGGGTAATAGTACCTAGTATCACAATTCACAACTGGTTGGATCACAGAGTGTATGTGATTGAAGTGTCCACGGAGTTTGTCACGTTTTGGGTTTTATTCATTTATTTAAATAATAAGTATATATATTTATATAATTTTTGCACAGAAAGCTAAATTTTTTTTTTTTGCACTATTTTAACCCCTTCCAGACCGGACACTTTACCCCCTTCCTGACCAGGGCAATTTTCAGCTTTCAGCGCTATCACACTTTGAATGACAATTGCGCAGTCATGCAACACTGTAGCCAAATTAATTTTTTACCATTTTTTTGAGACAGATAAAGCTTTATTTTGGTGGTATTTATTCACCACTTGGATTTTTATTTTTTTTGCTATGTAATGAAAAAGTCCAAATATTTTGAACAAAAGTGTTTTTTTTTATAAAATTTTGCAAATAAATAATATTTCATCATACATCTTTGCCAAAATGTATTCCGTTATCTTTTTAGAAAAAAAACAAAAAAAAACAAATTAGTTTATAACCAAAAATTATAATTTTTAAACATTTTTTTTTACATTTTTATTTTATTTTTTATATTATTATTTTTTATTTATTTATTTTTTTTACATACTGTCACCCTAGCAGTACAGTGTCACCATGGTGACACTGTACTACTTGTGGGGGTGATGAAGATTTTTTTTTTTTTTTTTTTACTGATTGCTTTTATACCCATATAGGATGTAAAAGCAATCATTTCTCTTTCTCTCTGTGTGCATTCCTGCACTCATTGAGAAATACTGAGTGAGCTGTGATTGGTCACAGCTTGTCACATGGTACAAGGCTGTTGTGAATAGCCTTGTACCATGTGACCTCTGTGATCATTCACAGATTTCACACATAGTAAGCAATGATGTCACAAGTGACATCTTGCTTACTACTTTGCATGTGATCACTGATTGGCCAATCAGTGATCACATGATCGGGACCTCGTACAGAGGTCCCGTCCGATGATCGGTGTTTCACTGTGTCCGGAGGACACAACGGGCACCGGATCGCGGTGCTGCGCGCTCCCAGGGAGCGCGCACGAGCAGGGTGCGGGGACGCCGTTCATAAACGGCCACCCGACCCTGTACTGCCACCGTCTGGCCGTTTATATACAACGGCCGGTCGGGAAGTGGTTAAGAGTGGTTTTGAGTTTTTGCACAGAGTGTTGTTATATATATTTAAAAGATAATGCACTATGGATTTTTATTTTTATTTTTGAGGTTTTTCATAGAATATTTAGGATCAATTTCCTTCCAACTGGATTGAGGTGGAAAATTTGGGACCTTAGCATTGGACACATTTAGATTTTTATTTAAATTTTGGGACACATTTGGGATTGAATTTGATTTGGACACAATTTTTAATTTTAATTGTATTAATTTTGATTGCATTAATTAATTTTATTTGTGGAATTTCATTTTTATTTTATTTGGGATTTATGTGGGATTTATGTGGTTTATCACAAAAAGGATATGTTGTATATTATCCCCTGCCTGCCATTTTTTTTTTATAAAACCTTTTTTTAAAGATTAAACTAGAGTGTAAAGTTTATTCTGTTTGGCTAAAAATGCTTGGCTAATAATTTGATATCAATGTTGATCAGAGGGCAAAAATTAGCCCACAAGGTAGGAACAGTATGGTGTTTTGGAAGCATACAGATGGTGGATAAATGAAAGTTGCATTCCAACACAGAACATGTCTGGGGGCATGTTAAACATTTTGCTGAGGTAGGGGAGAAAATAAAAAAAAACTTTTTAAAAAAACAAGCTGCACTGAACTTCTCAGGACCTGTTTTAAAAATGTTAGTCTGTTGAACCTCTGTCAGATCAATAGTTTCAAGCTGTGAGAGAGACAGATTCTTGAAAAAGGTTTTGAATATTCATGATTTTAAAAGCTGTATAGCCTGTAGCCATTTTAGACCTGAATGAAAAAAGGAAAATAAAAACTCTATATAAGATGTAGAAAACTTGCCTGAACAGTTCTATGCTTTGCACACAAGGGTCACAGCCAATGGCTGCAAACACTGATTAGTGTATTCTGGTGGTCGGAGTCCCCCTGTCAGAATACAATAGCGCAGTAGGTGAGATCCCCACATCACGCATTGTTGCGTGGATATGGGGATCTGCCATTTTTTTTGTCATTCAACCCACTGGTTGAATGAGAAAAAAAAACTGAACATGTATACCCAGCTTAAAGCCTAGTACACACTACTCTTGTTTTTTTTTTTTTTTCATTCAACCCAGTGGGCTGAACAAAAAAAAAACTGACAGCTCAGAAGGAACCATTGTACTAACTATCTGATGTTAGTACAGCAATCTCCCCTCCTGTGCTATTATGTTCTGACAGGGGGGACACCCCCCCCACCAGAACACTCCGGCCATTGGATGAGAGCACTGATCAAGAGCCAATCAGCAGACCTTCTTTGGTCATGCCCCTTCAACAGAAGCAAACTGACTGACTGCTGCACATACAGGCCTAATGTTATCCGGCTTCTATTGAACCAGTCGATGCCGCCCGACATTCGGTTTGTATGTACTAGACCAGGGGCGGACTGACAACTCATGGGGCCCCTGGGCAATAGGGGATCATGAGGCCCCTGTGTCCTTGCCCAAACTCAAAAAAGCCTATGAAAAAGGTACCAGGGGCAGCTCCTGGGGCCCCCTGCTGACCCCAGACCCTCGGGCAGTGCCTGAGTTTGCAAATGGTCAGTCCGCCCCTGTACTAGACTTAATTCTTTTGTGTTTGACCTGTAAAAAAGCCTTTGCCATGTGCACCTTTCTTTTAAAAGTTATTAGTTGATTGGAATTTTCGCCATTTCTGTTTTTGCACGTGTCATTTCGCCCTGAATGGATGTAGTGACAGTTTGGGGTTAATTTACTAAAACTGGAGAGTGCAAAATCTGGTACAGCTGTCCATGGTAGCCAATCAGCTTCTAAGTTCAGCTTGTTCAATTAAGCTTTGACATTGAAACCTGGAAGCTGGTTGGTTTCTATGCAGAGCTGCACCAGATTTTGCACTCTCCAGTTTTAGTAAATCAACCCCATTGTGTATTTTAAAAAAAAGTATTTAGCCACACAATAGAAACTTAAAAAGTGTACTTACTAAAAACATTTGATATTTTCTTTTTCATAATGCATTTGTATTCTTTCAGTTTTTTTCAGTCTTGTGTGGAAAGTCTTAAGCAGCTGTAACAGAAATGTGCTCAGATAGAAATACAGGCTCTGTAATGCCACAAAATTTGATATTATTGTGACATGATCTTTCTTTCTAGAAAGTATTTTTTTTTTTAGCTTTTTCACCTGTTCAAATCATTATGCAGATCAAATAGCTTTTTAAGTACTGAAGAAAATCACGTATATTATTTTCAATATGATAAGCTCGGTTGCAAAAAAAACAGCTGCAGTTTGAAAATATATAAAAAGTAGCTCTAAATTATATCAATCTGTTTTTTTTTATATCTTTTTCTGAGAATGGCTTATTAGTAGAGTGAATAGATTATGCACTAATCATTCATTGCAAAAGACATGAAGCCACACATGGCTAATCCATGTGGTTTAAAACAACATCAATAGTCTTGCAGCACTAAAATACTTCCCCCATGACTCCCTTCTGGTGGTTTTTGCCCACTTTACTTGGGTCTAATCATAAGGTTGTTTTAATAAACATGTATTAGTAGTGTGTAGCTCCATCCTCATGTCGAATTACTATCAAGGTCATGCAGGCTCCACCTCCGCAACATCTCCAAGATACGTACATTCCTCACCCCAGACACTACTAGACAACTCGTACACTCCCTCATCATCTCACGCCTGGACTACTGCAACTCCCTTCTCACTGGCCTACCCAAACAAACGCTATCCCCACTCCAGTCGATCCTGAACTCAGCAGCTAGACTCATCCACCTCACCAACCGCTCCACATTCGCCACCCCCCTCTGTCATTCCCTCCACTGGCTCCCGATTGCTCAGCGCATCAAATTCAAACTGCTAACTCTGACCTACAAAGCCATTCACAACGCCGCCCCAAACTACCTAACCGACCTGATACCCAAATACCACCCTACCCATGCCCTTCGCTCCTCACAGGACCTCCTCCTACTCTCTAGCTCCCTGGTCTCCTCCTCCCATGCCCGATTGCAGGACTTCTCCAGGACTTCCCCCATCCTCTGGAACTCCCTACCCCAATCCATCAGACTGTCACCTACCCTCCTCACCTTCAGGCACACCCTGAAAACCCACCTCTTCAGGGAAGCCTACCCCACCCTCACCTAACAACTATCCTCCTCCACTCCTCCCACCACTCCATCCCCTACAGCCACTTCCTCCTGTACCACCTTCCCCTCCCTCCTAGATTGTAAGCTCGAAAGAGCAGGGCCCTGGAACCCCTCGTGTGTTGTATTGTTACTGTCTTGTCTCATGTTCTGTCCCCCACTATAATGTACAGCACTGAGCACACCCTTTGGCACTATATAAATACTGTATAATAATAATGTCTTATTTTTTTTGTAAGTGTATTTAGGTTGGGAAGTGATGGATCTCAGAGGTAGCCAGAATCTATTGATGAAGTGGAAACTGTGCGGGATCTGGGAGCAGTAAACTGGACCTGTGAGTTTTATCATCTTTATTTGCTTCCATCACATGCTCTTTTTTTTTTTCTTCAGCTCTTTTTCCATAGCCATGAAGGCCCTGTGATACAGAGGAGAGGTACTGGATTTTTTATGTTACTTGGAATGTCTCCTGTGCCATTAACCTGTTCGCTGTTGCCAACATACGGTATACAGAAGCACAGATCTATTTACAGGTTGCTGAGTCAGTATGCCTTATTTAGGCCCCCTTTGGCTATAAGCTCATGGTCACATCAGTGACTATGAACTTATAGTGAAACTATTTTCCAGATTCTGCTCATTAAAAGAACAGTGGTGATCTGTGGCTGACATGGCTCTGAATTCAGCTGTTCATAGCAAATGTGAACATCCCCCCTTGTGTTCCATTCCTCCTCAGCCTCCCTTACTTCTCTGATCCCACTCAGCATCCCTATGCTACTCTAATCCCCTTTGGATCTTATCACAGTGCTCTTAACTTCTCCCATTCTCCCCGCTGTTGTTGGTTGTGATTGGGGGGAGGGGGGTAAACAGATCATGTGAACAGGAGCTGATCTCTCCTGTGTCCATTCATAACAGAAGCATAGTAAACTGTGTTCACAATCTCTTCAGTTTGTGAATGATAAAGAAGCCTCTGTAGAAAGTTCTTCCTGTTCATTATATTAGTCTAGTTGAAGCTGCAAAGAATGAGATTGATGACTCTGCATCTTCAATCTTTATCTCAAAAGTGAAAAATAAGGGGTCTTATTAGACACTTGATATTTCACTAAAGTCCCCCTTCAACAGCACTTTTAAAATAAAAAAAAGTAAAAAAAAAAAAAAAATAGTAAAAATAGCTGTTTACAAAAAAGGACTTTATTTATCTACGTTTACACACTATCACCTTCAAAATAGTCCCCTTGTCCAGCAATACAGCGCTCCCAGCATTCCTTCCACTTCCGGAATGTGTCCTGGAAGTCTTCTTTTCGAAGCGTGTCAAGCACCTTCTGCTATTTGAGCTGGATCTTCATCTTCAGGAAGAGGGCAAAGTCTGCAAGAGCAAAATCTGGCGAGTAGGGTGTGTGTGGAAGTGAGATCATGGTGTTTCTGGAGAGAAATTATGTGTGATGAGAGCTCAGTGACAGGGTACAAGGAGGATTTCCTGGACTGTTACGTATGACACACTGACAATAGCAGCAGTGTTGTGGATTGTTCTCTGGCAATCATCATGCACAAGTTGCCGAATAGTTTTGACACTTTTAGGAGTTGAACTCATTGAAGATCTTTCTAATCATTCCTCATCTTCCAGTGAAGTTATTTAGCTCTTGGAGTGTGAGCACCACTCCAAAACACCTCGAATGACTCCTTGCACCATCACCCTAAACTTGCCAAATGTCTCTGTGGCAGATGTGTCCAGTTTCACGCAGAATTTCATGTTTGTCCTTTGTTCTAACTTGCTGTGCATGATGAAATGGCAGACGTGAGAGTTCACAAGCACCAGATGCGCAGCTCCCAATATACAAAGGACAATGTCTTTTGGCACACTGATATATGAAGGTTGGTACTCCCTATGACTGTGTGTGCAGCCTTGTGGTGCCATCTGTTGGTTTATTACAAAAATAGTCTCAAAACCTTTTGATTCCACCTCGTATTATTAAAACAAACAAGTGCTCATTCACATAGGTACTGTGGCTCATTCTGTGTGAATGAAAAAAGAAACACAGCACCTGTGAGTGCAGACTGAAAGACGTATTTAATGGTGAACGTAGATTAAACCACTCATAAGTAGATGGTAATAAGTAGGCTCATAAAGGGTTAAAAGAGCACAAAGCCTCCTGATTGTAATCTGGAACAGTGAACAGGAATGCCAGCTGGACAGCAGGGAGCACTGGAGAGGTGTTAAGTGGAGCCCATGCAGGGGCAGACTGACCATTTGGAAAGTCAGGCAGTGCCCGAGGGCCTGGGGTCAGTAGGGGGCCCCATGAGATGCCCCTGGTACCTTTTTCATAGGCTTTTTTGAGTTTGGGCAAGGACACAGGGGCCCCATGATCCCCTATTGCCCAGGGGCCCCATGAGTTGTCAGTCCGCCCCTGAGCCCATGTGAAAGCTTGGCAAGTCTGTGTAAACTCTGGCTGGACAGCAGGGAACGCTGAAGCGATGTTAGATGGAGCCTTGATGTGAAAGCCTGGCAAGTCCCTCTACACTCCGGAGCAGCGGCGGTGGCGTGTGACGTCATAAGCATGCAATGCATTTCTGAGCATGTGCAGGATCCAAGGACCGGCACGCTCTTTTCTCAAGCATAAGCCCTATGCTTGAGAAAGGAGCACACTCCAGAGTCATTGCTTCACTCTATCACAGCTCACCGGGTGTCTCCAGACCGTTTGTTCCCCCGTCAGCTCCTGACCCCATACTCAGCCTTGAGATCATGTGGACTGTTTATTCCATGTGCCTGTCATCCTTTTTTATTCATTCTGTATGAATGACCGATTTGTTTATGCAGCTTGATGTTACTCGATGGTGACACAGTGGCTATATGAACACAGTCCTAGATTCTAATTTGACAGGGGTGCAGGTACAGGTACAGCCTTGAGAGCACACTGTCTGAAGTTGAGGCCATGCACCTGCATGCCTGAGAAGTTAGAACCTGTAGTTGTGTTTGTACAGCAGTTGCATCCCCATAGAGTAACATAGGCTGCCTATACACATGTACAGGTGGCTGCAACCACATAAACAAACTGCTCTTTCATACTGTAATGGCCAAAGCACCCATGTGAATGGATCATACAGTATATCTGTACCTGGGAGCCAACATTGTTTGCATACAGCCATGGGAACAGGGGCGGACTGACAACTCATGGGGCCCCGGGGCAATAGGGGATCATGGGGCCCCTGTGTCCTTATCCAAACTCAAAAAAGCCTATGAAAAAGGTACCAGGGGCATCTCATGGGGCCCCCTACTGACCGCAGGGCCTCGGGCAGTGCCCGAGTTTCGAAATGGTCAGTCCGCCCCTGCATGGGCATAATCCTGTACAAATCAATGACAGGTTGACAGACACCGTAGATATATACATTTAAACACACATCCTCGAAGAAAATTGGGCTGCTTATACTTCCCTATATGCGTGCAACCACTCAGATGTGCAGTTAATTATGTACAACTACAGAGTCTGTCAGCCTAGCATTGTTTTTCACAGACTGCTGCCCATGGCTGTACCCAAACACCTATGAGTTTTGGGAAAGGTATTTTTTCTTGATACTTTGTGGCCACATGAATGATTGCCACTTTTTAAGCAATCATTTCTATCTGTGTTTGGCATCCATTCATATTGCTATAGTTTACTATTGTGATTTTTGTGATCAGCCATAGCTATCACACGGTACAGGGCTGATGTGATATGCCCTGTACCATGTGATCACTGTGACCAATCCCAGAGATCACAGTAAGTAATGGAGTCATGAGTGAAAGTTACTGTGTACTACTGGACGTGTGATCGCTGTGATTGGTTTCAGCATTCACGTGGTACCAGGATCACAGAAGTTCAGTACTCTGATTGGTGATCCACTGTACCCAGTGGACACAGTGGTCACAGATTGTGCCACTGAGTGTCCCCAGGGCTGAACATGAATGACACTTGTAAAAAGCAGTTAAAGGGCAGAACAGCACCTGTCAGCAAATTAGTTAATGTCCAACTTTAGAATACACATTTATTTTTAGTTTGGAACAGAGAAAATAAAAGGTTAGAGCCTCTTTCAGGTTTTTATTGGCATTTACATAGCCAGTGTGTTGGTGTTCCTGCATGGCCACTGGGTCAAGAAGTGATGAAAAAAAATAGGAATACAGTGATAAATTATGCTGCCTTGTCTAAGGACCATCCATTATATTTTACATTAATAAAGCACTCTTTGAAATGGAAAACTACAGTACAGAATAATACATTTCAATAAGAAAGAAGTATGCTGGTAACTAAAATTGATATAAACAGACACACACAACAAATATATTTTTACTATATTCAAACTCTTGTTTTGTTTTAAAATTTACCTACCAATGCAAATTATATTCCAGGAAATGAAGGCAACAGTTGCAATTAGCACTGAATTATATTATTAAAAGATTATTCCCGTGTGGAAAAATAGATGTAATCAAGGTATTTACTAGTTTCATCTTGCTGACATCATCTTTAAATGGGGAATTATCACTTGACAGATCCAGTATGGTAACCGTATGAAACTGTTGGATCTAAATGAATTCGAAGACCACAGGATCAAATCCCACTGAGGATATCTGGTCTTTTTTCCTTCCTGACTAGATTAAATGAATGCTAATTAGAATTGGGTTGCAGTAACAATATTTGCATTTAAATTGTGTTTCAAAGTGCATACAATCTTCAGGCATAAAGCCTGAAGCAAAGTTATTATCATCTTTTTAGTAAATAAATGTTGCTTGATTTTAATTTGCACTGGGATTTCATGTTTATTGAAATCTTGCTTCATTACAACAAACTGAAAGCTTACAATAATCTAAATGCCAAACAGTATTCTGGTTAATAAATATATGAATATTAAAATGTCACATTTAAAAAGTGTAAAGTGATGACGACATTAAGACAATAAATAAAAACCAAGGTCATGCATAGTTAGGTTCACATGCATTTGAGAGGTATTATTAAAAGTAACTAATGCTCCCACAGTCAATGCACAATAAACCCCCATGCTTTTTTGTTGCTTCTTTACTTTGTGGGGTAACCCCTTTAAAATTCATACAAGACCCCCTTGTTCAAATGCAGACAGCATGCACTCAGGATTCTCACCTGCACTTGCTTGTCTGTCGCATTTGGATGAGCATCTGTGTCCATGCAGCTGCTGTGTCCTAATAGATGTCAATGGATTGCCTTCACACTGCACCTGAAAGTTGAATTGGTGCCAAAAAATAGCCTGTTTTATGCTATTCAGGAATCATCACTCATGTGAATGAGGCCTTAGGGACTAGTATGTAATTTTTTAGGGGAAAACCCATTTCTTTGTGTGTGTAGGACTTTTCCCCAGCAATTTCTATATAAGACTCCAATCTAGAATTAGGGTCTGGTATAGGAGAAGGTAATCTTTGACCATTTGAGTTCAAACAGAAGAAAGTGGACGACGCTGTTTTTTGTAAATGTCAATTTTGCTTTAGTAGGCTGTGTACATTATTCACAAGCAGATTAACTAGTTGCCTACTTTTGGCATGTTACATAAGTCCATAAAGTCTCCTCCTCTATGTCAGGGCTGGAGCTGTGGAACGGACAGGCAGGCCTAGAGGCAGGGTCACGCACTGACTGATGACAACCACCACCCACAGACCGAAATCCCTCAGGGCGCGGAGTCTAAGTCCCAGGCTGCCTTTCACCAAGGCCCCTCATGGTTGGGATGGACTTGACGCAGCCAGAAACCAGGTTGCAGCCCCCGAGACACCCCAGCTGCGGTAATGGCAGCCGCTAATGGCGTGTAGCTGGAAGGAACTAGATCAGACAATAGCGTAGTTGGGCAGGCCGGGTCGACAACAACGGGACAAACGGTACAGAACAGTAGACAAGAATCACAGGTCACAGGCCGGTTTCAGCAACGGGAGGTCAGATCAAAGGAAAACACAGAGAATGGTCTAGTCACAAGCCGAGTCTGATTCCAGGAGAGTCACGAGAGTATACACAGAGCTGTTGCAACACTAACACACAAGACACGAATGTGAAGGGCATGTGCGGACAACAGACTTATATGTAATCAACCACACCCCTCTGGGGGATGGACCTCAGAGGCCTGAAGGCATAAAAGACTCCCACCATGCTCTTTGCAGAAACCCAAGATGGATGCCAGCACATGGAGCAGCACAACCCCTGGGAAAAGGTAGGACCTTGACACTCTATACACAATTCATCCCCTGTGTGTCCAAGAGGCTGGCTGCAGTTTCTCTTCTCCACTGTTCCCTCCCATGCACAGCCCCCATGAGACCTGACGTCTGTAGATAGATAAACTCCCACTGTTACAATAAGGAGCCAGTCCAAAGCCTTCCCCAATGAATGATCTCTGTGACAGCCAATTAACCACTTCACACCCCCGCCCTATAGCAGAAGTACTGCTACAGGGCGGCAGAGATGCACAAAATCACGTGTATATACCTGATTTGCATTTTCGGGTAGGGGGAGCACGAGCGCCGCCCTACCCATGCCACTGTTGACTGCTGAACATGTCGATCACCGGGTCCTGGCTGGCGATTCTGGTCTGGGACTCGGCCATTGTCGGCAGAGCTGACGGGAGAGATCACTGTGTAAACAAAACAGGTCTTTTTCCTGTCAGCATAGACATGCTGCTTTGTATTTCGCTGCACAGCAGAGAAATGCAAAGCAGCATGTCTCCCTAGTAAAATACAACACATCACATCATGTAAAACACACACAGCACATAGTTAATGCTTCAATCGCCCAGATGTTAACCCCTTTCTGCCCAGTGTCATTAGTACAGAGTCAATGCTTTTTATTACCACTGATCACTGTATTAGTGTCACTAGGGATGTCTTTGGCAGTTAGTCAGTTCCCCCCAGTGTCAGAATGCCCGCCGCAGTCCTGCTATAAGTCGCTGATCACCGCCATTACTAGTATAAAATAAATAAATAAAAATTCCAGGATTTACACCGCCACTTGGAGATGCTATAACTTTCACGCAAACCAATTAATACCTATTGGGATTTTTTTAATAAAGAATACATTTTGGCCTAAATTTATGAAGACATTTTTATTTTTTATATTTTTTATGGATATGTTCTATAGCAAAAAGTCAAAAATATTGGTTTTTTTTTTTTAATTATCAGTTTTTTTTGTTTATAGTGCAAAAAACAAAAAACTCAGAGGTGATCAAATACCACCAAAAGAAAGCTCTGATTTTGAGGGAAAAATTACATAAATTTAATTTATGTACAGCGTTGCATGACTGCGCAATTGTCAGTTAAAATAATTCAGTGGCGTATCGCAAAAAATGACCTGGTCAGGAAGGGGGTAAATCCTCTGGAGGGCAAGTGGTGCAGTGTAACATTTGTAAATAACAACAAAAGTAACATAGTAGCTGTCTTATGTCCTTGGTTACCTGACAGACAGTCTGTGAGTGAGAGAGCTGCAGCTAACACAGAAGCATGTTTATTGTGTGCAAACAGAGTTAGTTGACTTTTAATTAACCAGGACATGCTCCTATTTTAACCTTTTTAACCTTATTTTACTGTTTCACCCATTCATTTCAGTTTATCACCCTCTATAGGCACTATTTAACAGTTGTATCTCCTGTTCCATGTTTCTATTTTAAATTATTTGTTAGAAAAAACAATATTATAAAGCACACATGTACATTGTTATCTTTAAAGGTTTACTGTTACAAAAAAACATGGTTTAAGGCACCCTTTCTCAACCAGGATACCCAGGCACCCTGGTGTGCCTTCAGACTTCTTCAGGGGTGCCTTAGCAAAATGCCCCAAAATTGTATACAAGCCATCAAGTAGATCAATCCTGCCTTTTAGTATACAAAGGTTTTCATTGTGTACTTTTTATGACCTTCTAGCTGCCAGCATCCTAACAACCAATGACATCATCAGTTGATAACAAGGACATCGGTTGCATGCACATCATCCTTGTTTGGCCCTCTCCGTCAGCAATGGAGTCACATTAGCAGAGTGAGGAAGAGAAACAGAGCGACACACTGGAATACTAATTGGTACCAGTGTATAAAGGTGTTTTTGCTTTGGAAATATAAATCACCTCTAACGTTGGGTGTACTGGATGTGTGTAGAATAGCTTTTTACATTTTAGAATGGGCTGCCTTGAGATTGTGCAGAATTTTAAAGGGTGCCTTGAGATTATCCATAATATTAAAGGGTTTCTTGACTGAAAAAAGGTGGAGAAACACTGGTTTAAGGTATATCTGTTTCATTTTTAAATCAGTAAGAATTCTAATTTACTGATGCATTATGAGAAAAATAAAATATATGCAAAATGTAAAAAAAAAACTTTATTTGTTCTGTAAACAACTTTAACATGCTTTATACCAAAAATTAATTTTTTTTTTAAAGAATATTTATTGTTTTTTCACAGAACAGAACAAAGCAAAGTGATGAATGAGCATATGACATACACATGACATCTTATCAAACTTAAGAGGGTTATGACGTATAAGTCTTCAATCACATATTATAGTAAAGGGAGTTATGAGAAAATATTTGTGTGCCGTCAGGTTGGAAGGTTTCCATACCCGGGCAAATGGGAGGCATTGAGTATGAAGGTGGTGAGAAGAAGGCGGGTGTAAGGGAAAAGAAGACGTGTTGATGGGTAAAGACTATGAGTTAGAGAGAGAAGGTGAGGTTATAGCATGAGTGAAGTAGTCTGAAGCTGGGTGCATGGGATGTTCATAGATGTCAACTGATATCCGCCACAAGCATACAGAGAAGGATAAGTAAATAAAAAACAAGAACAGGAAAAAAGGGGGCTGGATAGGAGAATAAGAAAAGAGAAGGGTGCATAGGGGGAGAAGTACTAGAGCATGAAAGAAGAAGGGGACTGAAGAGAGAGGGAGGACAAAAGAACCAAAGGTGTGCGGGGGAAAAGGGGAAGGCAGGTGAGGTAGCTGAGATTCAAGTTGAGAGTTAGGAGGTACGAAGGGAGGAGCAGGGAAAAAGAAAGGGAGGGGAAGGGAGTGTAAAGGAGAATGCAGGTATTACCCAAAGACCCAAATAACCTGGAGAGAGATGCAGAAAATATAGTGTACAAAGTGAACGATTTGGAGTTGAGCTCAAGAGAGAGAGTAGTGAATTGATTGCAAAACAGAGAAGCGAGAAACCAGATACTAGTGGCTCTGGGTTCCACCAGGAGTGTTGCAGGAGGGGTGTACAGCTCCAGTTGCCTGGTATAGGCCTATAGTGCGGATTGATAGCTAATGCTTGGTTGACCCGGTGTTAGGAGGCATATCAAGGAATCAGGACAAGGTTGGAGATGAAGAAAGTAATGGAAGGAACGAAAGAAGAGAGGCAGGTAGAGAAAGGAAGCTACACAACACCAGCATAACAGGGTTTACAAAAATCAGCTGATTACTGTGAGACGAGCACCATTGCAGCATGTCATGTGAGAGGTTAAATAAAGCGACTTAAGACACTAGGGTCTAGGAGAAAGAATGCTTGCTTTTGTGCGGAGAGAGATCCTGTAATGTAGGACTTCCACTTTCGGAGATATTGTCCCGCTTTGGATTTGGACAGAGAGGTGATTAGGTTAAGCCTGACAAGGCGTAGTAGGGAGTTTAGAGCTTGCTTTATGTCCCCTTAAAGTTGGAGGACAGTTGGAGACCCATTTCCGAAGGATGGCCCTTCTCGCTATCAAGAGACAAGTAGGTATCCAAGCTTATTGTTTCTGAGAGCTGATAGTTGAGAGGGAGAGGATCCTGTAACGGACTGTTCCATGTAGCTGAAGAGAAGAAGTAGCGGATTGTGGATCAATTGGGAGGTGGTGATAAAAGTTATAAAGTTGATCACTTGCTTCCAGAAGGTAGATATAGCAGAGCCAAAGTCTATGGCGCAATGAAGGTTTGTGACTGACACAGAGAAGGCATGTGGACAGAGCCGGGTCCGTTCTCGAATAATACAGGGCATATAGGCACGGTGTAAGATCTTAAGCTGTTGTTCGCGCCAGAATTCGTGGAGGTTGAAGGCACATGTGGAGTTGAAGCCTGATAGTAGTTGGTCAGCTATAAACGCATTGTCAAAGTCCTTGACCCAGGATTTCACAGAGATAGATGACTCCAGGGGTTTCATGTACAGAAGATTTAGATATGTTGGATATTTTGTACTTTCGAGAGTTGGCCAGGATATCGATTAATGTCGTACGGAATCTAGTGGATTTGAGTGGCGCAATGGAGTCAACAAAGTTCCTTACTTGTAGTACATAAAAAAAATTATGTGAAGGTAAATTATAAGTTTGTAGGAGTTTGTGAAGAGGCTTTGGGGAACCCTCATGAATAGACACATAGCGGAGTTGGAGGTGGGCGACACTCTGATATATATTTAACTTTAAGCAGTGGTGTCCCTTGTTCAATTCTGTTTCCACTTAAAACTGCTAGACTGTTGTCAGCCTAAGCTTTGATTACCATTCTATATAAAGTTTCTAAGCTCAGGTTATTAATTGCTTCTGTCAGCTACTTTTGAGTAGGAGTTATGAGTATTTATCATTCTGGTAGGTCACTGAGGAGTTGGCCCAATTGTGTGAGCTGAAAGAAGCAACAACACAGTTAGAACACGCTTCCAGTTTGTTAATTTCTGCCCAGAGAGAGTATATGTTCTGGATTGTTCCTGTTCATAGAGAGCTATGCAAATGCTTTCCATGAAGAGTTCTGCTTGAGAACTCTCCCCAGTTGGAAGAATGCAGCAACTTTAATACTAAAAGAGAAGTATGGGATTTTTAAAAAAAAATATACCTACCTAGGTGGATGCAGCATTGATCCAATATTCCCTGCTGATTCTAAGGGTGAGAGCTGAGCAATCAGATACTGCTGTTCTCCCTGCTGCTTTGACCAGAGGGCCAGGACTGTCAGTCTCCAGCTCTCTGCTCTGCCCCACCAGCGCTCACTGGAGCACTGGGCTCTGGGGGGTGGGGGGGAGGCTTGCTCAGGTTCTCAGAGGCTCACTGAGAGGCTGAGCCAGGTGCTATTCCAAGCTCTTGGATAGATCCTTAACCATATGGTTTGGGTATTTCGCCAGCCGAGGAACATCAGCCAACAACTGACTTTAGCCAGCTGTCAACTGAAAATGGGTCACAGGCAGGGGCGGACTGACAACTCATGGGGCCCCCGGGCAATAGGGGATCATGGGGCCTCTGTGTCCTTGCCCAAACTCAAAAAGCCTATGAAAAAGATACCAGGGGCATCTCATGGGGCCCCCTACTGACCCCGGGCCCTCGGGCAGTGCCCGAGTTTCCAAATGGTCAGTCCGCCCCTGGTCACAGGAGTGCAGAACGAACTGCACTCCTGTGATCCACAGGAGAAGTACAGCAAAATGAGCTTTGGCTGCACTTCTCCTTTAAGATTTACTGCAACCAAGATGGAAGAACAAGCAATGTGTCATTAGTAGCAATGAATATGGATTTATAAAAGACCGTTCTTGCCATTCTTGCCAGACCAAACTTTAAAATTCTATAAAGAGGTGAGTTGTAATTTGTAAAGAGGAAGGCCTGTGAACATAGTATATATTGATATCTCAAAGGTATTGGACAGAGTTCCCCACAAATGTTTCATTTATTAATTCGGGTATTTTGACATTGATTGTATGTACCTGTTTAGAAAACTGGTTACAAAAGTGCATTTAGAAGTTAATGATTAATGGCATGTTTTCAGAATGGTCTAGAGTTGTGAGCGGGGTGCCCCAGGGCTCTGTCCTGAGATCAATTCTGTTTAACCTGTTCATAAATGATATAAAGGTTAGAATAAAAGTTCATTCTCAGTGTTTGCTGATAATAAAAAGCTAAGCAAGGCAATAACTTTGCAAAAGAATATAACAAATTTACAAGAATACCTAATTAAAATAGAAGGGTGGACAACTATATGGAAGATGAGATTTCATATTACTGTTGACTGGGTTACGTGTATTTGTGAATACACCCCAATCCCTGTAGGAGTATTTACATATATCCAGCTAGATCTGAGAGTTCCTACACGGAAGAGGTAGTTCCATCTGCAATATACATTTATTGATAGAGTTACATAATATATACAAACTACACGCTAAGCAGTATTTACAACACAATGTACAGTTATTTACAATTTACCCACAAAACCATGTTTAAAATACAATGTACAATACAAGTATGAAGTTAGTTTTACCTCTCAACTTCAGGTTTAGTTATCCTGCCTGCTGTGTGTCTCATCACCAAGAGCCCTTCAGCTGGGTGACCAGATCTTATATCCCCCCTCCTGCCTGTACTGTGGCTAATATAATGCTCACTAATTGGACACTGTACCTAGCCAATGTATATTGGGTGCAACCTGATTGGAAGTTCAAAGAAGGCTGCTATTTACCAATCATGTGAGATGTGCTAAGGGGACAACAAAAGGCCAGATCGCGTATAGTGGAAAACTCTCTCTATATATATCTCTATCTCTATCTCTATCTCTATATATATATCTATATATATATACATACCCCAGTATGGAAGCTAGAAAGATTTGATGCTGCAAAACACTCAATGGTTTAAATACTGTATATTTCCATCTAACTAAAATATACTTGTAATTATAACATTATTTACATCCATTAACCACTTGCCATCCGCCCACTATTTTTAAACAGCAGGACGGTGGCACTCCAGGGGCGGGTTGCCGTTCATAAACGGCACCCGCTATTTCTAGTTGTGCGCGCTCCCTGGGAGCGCGCAGCACCGCAATCCGGAGCCCGCTGTGTCCTCCGGACACCGTGAAACACCGATCGTCGGACGGGACCTCTGTACGAGGTCACGATCATGTGATCACTAATTGGCCAATCAGTGATCACATGCAAAGTAGTAAGCAAGATGTCACTTGTGACATCATTGCTTACTACTAGAGATGAGCGAATCGAAGTAGGCGAAGTGGAATTCGTTTCGAATATTAGCAAAATTTCGATTCGCGTCGAATCCGAAAATAAGCAGACTTCGGATGCGCGAATCGAAATTTTTCCTAAAATGGCGGCGACATGTGCGGCGACGGAGCGGGGATGTCTGGGAAGGCGCGCAGACAAGGCGCGCTGACCCATAATGCATTCATTCATGACATGTGATCGCATTAGCCAATCAGCAGCCAGCCAGCCAGCACAGTGTAATGGTCGAGCTATAAATGGCGGCCATTTTAGAATTCTCCATTTGCCTCCAGTCATTCAACAGAGGCAGACCTGGCTGTATTCAGGGAGAGAGTTAGGGACAGAGAAACATTAGTTAGGGCCACAGAATCGTTACTTAGGGCCACAGAAACGTTACTTAGGGCCACAGAAACGTTACTGAGGGACACAGAATTGTTACTGAGGGATACAGAATTGTTACTGAGGGCCACAGAATCGTTACTTAGGGCCACAGAATCGTTACTTAGGGCCACAGAAACGTTACTGAGGGCCACAGAATTGTTACTGAGGGCCACAGAATTGTTACTTAGGGACAGACACAGAATTGTTACTGAGGGACAGACACAGAATTGTTACTGAGGGATACAGAATTGTTACTTAGGGACAGACACAGATTTGTTACTGAGGGCCACAGAACCGTTACTTAGGGCCACAGAAACGTTACTTAGGGCCACAGAAACGTTACTTAGGGCCACAGAAACGTTACTTAGGGCCACAGAAACGTTACTTAGGGCCACAGAATCGTTACTTAGGGCCACAGAAACGTTACTTAGGGCCACAGAATCGTTACTTAGGGCCACAGAAACGTTACTTAGGGCCACAGAAACGTTACTTAGGGACACAGAAACGTTACTTAGGGACACAGAATTGTTACTCAGGGACAGACACAGAATTGTTACTCAGGGACAGACACAGAATTGTTACTCAGGGACAGACACAGAATTGTTACTCAGGGACACAGAATTGTTACTCAGGGACAGACACAGAATTGTTACTCAGGGACACAGAATTGTTACTCAGGGACACAGAATTGTTACTCAGGGACACAGAATTGTTACTGAGGGACACAGAATTGTTACTGAGGGACACAGAATTGTTACTCAGGGACAGACTCAGAATTGTTACTCAGGGACAGACACAGAATTGTTACTCAGGGACACAGAATTGTTACTGAGGGCCACAGAACTGTTACTTAGGGCCAGAGAAACGTTACTCAGGGACACAGAATTGTTACTCGGGGACAGACACAGAATTGTTACTGAGGGACAGACACAGAATTGTTACTGAGGGACACAGAATTGTTACTGAGGGCCACAGAACTGTTACTTAGGGCCACAGAAACGTTACTCAGGGACACAGAATTGTTACTCAGGGACAGACACAGAATTGTTATTCAGGGACACAGAATCGTTTAATTAAAGAGTATGTCAGACAACACGCAGAGGAGTGGCAGAGGAGGCAATGTTTTAGGAGCGAGCAGACGTGGCAGCAGAGGAAGGGGTCGAGGCAGCACTATTCGCAGCCAGAGGCCAGTGCTCCCGGTGTCATCCAGCGGTCGTGTCTCCACCGACAACCCTGCCGTCATCGATTGGTTGGCTCGGTCGTCTTCCTCTTCCCAGGTCACCTCTGACACCTACAGCCAATGGTCGGTGGGTACGTCAGACACAACCATTAGTTGGCATGGCCCGGGAGCAAGCCCACTGAAATCACGTGTCCTCTACCTGCCCCTGTCCTTTGGTGTTCCCTCACCAAGCGAAGTATCGCATGCTGTGGGCTCAGCCCCACTGTACAGTGAGGAAGAGCTAACAGAGGGCGGTCAGGAACGGGGGGAGACATCCGCCTCTTCAGCAGCCAGGCGAAGAAGTAGTGGCGAGGAGAGTGGCTCGGTAGCCGGTCTAGAGACAGGTCTGTCTCCTGACCCACACGCAGCCGAGGGGGCTAGTAGTGAGGCGGAGACCCTAATTGATGATGATGAGGCTGATCGCACTTGGCAGCCTCGTCGTCATCAGGCTATTGCTTCCGCATCATCAGGAGAAGAGGGTGGCAGCTTGGCAGCGAGCAAAACAGTCGGTGGGTTGCCCAGGAGGCAGCAGGGTTGCAGCAGTGTCAGTGGAGGCAAACGGCCACGGAGTACAGCACCAGCTCCACTGCAGCCTACCACCACGGCCAGTAGTGGTGCCGGTGTGCACGGAGGAAGCAGCAGTCAGCCAGTGAGGAGTATCGGGGGCAAAGTTTCCTACTCGGCGGTGTGGCAATTTTTTGTCAAGCCGCCCGAGGAAGTAAACATAGCCGTATGTCGACTATGGGGCCAGAAAGTCAAGCGTGGCCAGGGGGCCCATGTTGGGACTACAGCGTTGCGGCAGGATATACAGCGTCGCCATTTGGTGGCCTGGGAAAACCGTGATAAAGATACGGCGGTTCTGCCCGCCCCAGCCCCCGCTCCATCACCCGCTCCGTTACTTGCTCCGTCACCCGACGTCAATCGCCCTCTATCAGCCAGTCAAGGCTCCAACACCTCTGCTGAGGGGAGTTGTCGCTCGTTGGCATCTTCCGCTCGTTCAGATGCTCCTTCTCCTGCTACTCCTCTTCACGGATTCCGTCAGCAGTCTTTCTTGGAATCCGTTTCCAAGAGACAACAGTTTGCGAGCACGCACCCGACGGTGCAAAAGCTGAATGTCCTCCTGTCCAAGTTGCTGGTGCTGCAGTCCCTCCCTTTCCAAGTGGTGGACTCAGCACCTTTCCGAGAAATGATGGCTTGTGCCGCGCCGCGGTGGAGAGTGCCAAGCCGTCATTTCTTCGCCAAAAAGGCAGTGCCAGCCCTGCATTCACATGTAGAAGAGATGGTGGGCCAGTCTTTGAGCATGTCGGTCTCTGCCAAAGTGCACGGCAGTGCCGACGTGTGGAGCTGTAACTACGGTCAGGGACAGTACATGTCATTTACGGCCCACTGGGTGAACGTGGTGCCGTCACAGCCGCACCAGCAACTTGGACAGGTCACGCCGCTTTTGCCTCCACGTTTGCACGTCCTTGGTCCACAAAAGATGTCCACCTCTACCACCTCTTCTTCCTTCGTGTCCTCAGCCGCCACCCCCGTGCCAAGTCCCATCACCCGACCGGCATATCACATGTGCAGGGCGCAACGGTGTCACGCTGTGCTGCACCTGGTATGCCTTGGCGAACGTAGTCACACAGGGGAGGAACTTCTCAGTGTATTGAACAGAGAAATCGACAGATGACTGTCTCCGCGCAAACTGAAAATCGGAACCATGTTGACCGACAACGGAAAGAACATGGTGTCTGCTCTGCGTCAAGGAAGGTTGTGCCATGCGCCATGCATGGCTCACGTGTTCAATCTGGTTGTCAAGCGGTTCCTAAAATCCACCATCCCACTGCAAGACATCCTTAAAATGTCACGTAAACTTTGCATGCATTTCAGCCATTCCTACACCGCAAAGCACACCCTCCTTGAGCTGCAGCGGCAGAACGGAATTCCACAGCATCGCCTGATCTGCGACGTTGCAACAAGGTGGAATTCAACCCTACACATGTTAGACCGCCTTTACGAACAGCGAAAGGCCATCACCGATTTCCTGATGTTACAAGCGGATAAAGGTACTCCCCTGTGTAACTTCGATGTCAGCCATTGGCAGCTCATGCGTGACACCTGCCGCTTGCTCAGGCCCTTTGAGGAGGCCACGCTATTCGTGAGTCGGCAGGACTATGGGATGAACGACGTCATTCCTCTGTTGCACGTCCTGGAACAAATGCTGTTAACAATGGCTGGTCAGGGTGCGGTAGACATGGCGCACAGATCTCAACGCCACATGACCCCTGTGGGGGCAGGACAGGAAGAAGAGGAGGAGGTAGAGGAGGACATTTGTGCTCAGGAATTATTGAGTGAAATGGGTGGTTTTTCCACTCAGCGGACAGGAGTGGAGGAGCAGGAGCATCTGGTAGAGGAGGAGGAGGAGGAGGAGACAGAGGACCCAGACGCACCGTGGCAGTATGCTGTGGAGATGGAGGCAGGGAGTCCCTCGCATTCCTTGGCACAAATGGCCCATAGCATGCTCGGTTGCTTGCGTAGCGACAGCCGAATAATAACCATCAGACAGAGGGATGACTTTTGGCTGTCCACCTTGTTGGACCCTAGCTACCGTTCAAAAATGGTGGCCTTTTTCACACCTGCTGAGAGGGAGGCCAAAATAACGTACTATAAAAACCACCTATGTAGTCAGTTGGTCTCTGCCTTTGTGCGCCAACGTCCATCCTCAGACACTGTGGGCCCTGTGCGCTCGCGTTCCGCTGCCATGGCAGCAGGGGAGGGGTGGGGTGGTAGGAGCAGTGGCAGCTCCACCAGCAGCGGCTGCCTCAGTCTGCAGTCGATGATGAGTAGCTTTCTTCACCAGCGCAGTGAGGAAACTACTAACTAGCCGCAGCAGCAGCAGCATCAGGTGGACCTGGAGCAGGACCTCAAACAACAGGCTTGGGCCTACTTGGACAGCACCCTGCCAACCGAGGTAGACAATCCCCTTGACTACTGGGCAACGAAACTTGACCTTTGGCCCAAACTAGCTGAATTTGCCCTTAAAAGGCTGTCATGCCCGGCCAGTAGCGTGGCATCGGAGCGCCTGTTTAGTGCGGCAGGAGGTATTGTAACTCCGCGGAGGACACGACTGTCCACCCAAAGTGTGGAGAGACTCACGTTTGTGAAAATGAATCAGGCGTGGATTAGTCTGGATTTCAAACCACCAGTTCCTGACACAACTGACTAAATCCGCCATGAATCATGCCCCTGCCATGTGCCACTTTCACGTCTCCTCACACTGCTGGTGTGTTCCATTTTTTGTCATAGGGTGCTGGCAGATTACGGGCCTCCCATAGCTGCTGCCAGGCCCCTAATCTGCCATGGGCCCCTATACCGCCTCCTCATGCTGCTGCCAAGTCCAGAGTCTCTCATGGGTCCCTGTACGGCCTCCCATTGCTGCTGTCTCCATCGCCACACTCTGCCATGTGCCACTTTCAGGTCTCCTCACACACTGCTGGTGTGTTCAATTTTTTGACATAGGGTGCTGGCAGATTACGGGCCTCCCATAGCTTCTGCCAGGCCCCTAATCTGCCATGGGCCCCTGTACCGCCTCCTCATGCTGCTGCCAGGTCCACAGTCTCTCATGCCATGTGCCACTTTCAGGTCTCTTCACACTGCTGGTGTGTTCCATTTTTTGTCATAGGGTGCTGGCAGATTACGGGCCTCCTATAGCTGCTGCCAGGCCCCTAATCTGCCATGGGCCCCTATACCGCCTCCTCATGCTGCTGCCAAGTCCAGAGTCTCTCATGGGTCCCTGTACGGCCTCCCATTGCTGCTGTCTCCATCGCCACACTCTGCCATGTGCCACTTTCATGTCTCCTCACACTGCTGGTGTGTTCCATTTTTTGTCATAGGGTGCTGGCAGATTACGGGCCTCCCATAGCTGCTGCCAGGCCCCTAATCTGCCATGGGCCCCTATACCACCTCCTCATGCTGCTGCCAAGTCCAGAGTCTCTCATGGGTCCCTGTACGGCCTCCCATTGCTGCTGTCTCCATCGCCACACTCTGCCATGTGCCACTTTCAGGTCTCCTCACACTGCTGGTGTGTTCCATTTTTTGTCATAGGGTGCTGGCAGATTACGGGCCTCCCATAGCTGCTGTCAGGCCCCTAATCTGCCATGGGCCCCTATACCGCCTCCTCATGCTGCTGCCAAGTCCAGAGTCTCTCATGGGTCCCTGTACGGCCTCCCATTGCTGCTGTCTCCATCGCCACACTCTGCCATGTGCCTCTTTCAGGTCTCCTCACACTGCTGGTGGTTTCCATTTTTGTCATAGGGTGCTGTATGGCCTCCCATTGCTGCTGCCTCCACCGCCACACTGTGGCTCCACACTCTGGTTTTGGCCCGTGACTGCCCAAATGAGTGAAGTGTGCGGTGATTCTAAGATCGACGGCACTCATCTGCATGTCATACTGACTGTCAGTATTATTTCTCTTCCCCAGCAGACTCCAAGGGCATTTAAATTAAAGGTACAGTGTTCTGCACTAATATAAAGGCTCTCTGAAGCCTAGAAACACCCTTTTATAAGTTAAATTCGCAGCGAATATATTCGACTCGAATCGAAATTTTTCCACGAATTCGCCGAATCAGTCGAATCGAATTTTTGAATATTTCGCTCATCTCTACTTACTACTTGTGAAATCTGTGAATGATCACAGAGGTCACATGGTACAAGGCTATTCACAACAGCCTTGTACCATGTTACAAGCTCTGACCAATCACAGCTCACACAGTATTTCTCAATGGCTGCAAGAATGCAGACAGAGAGAAAGAGAAATGATAGCTTTTATATCCTATATGGGTGTAAAAGCAATCACTGTAAAAAAAAAAAAAAAAAAAAAAAATCTTGATCACCCCCCACAAGTAGTACAGTGTCCCCATGGTGACACTGTACTGCTAGTGTGACAGTATGTAAAAAAAAAAAAAAACATAAATAATAATATAAAAAAATAAAATAAAAATGTAAAAAAAATGTTTAAAAATTATAATTTTTGGTTATAAACTATTTGGCGTATTTTTTTTTTTTTTACTAAAAAGATAACGGAATACATTTTGGCCAAGATTTATGATGAAATATTATTTATTTGCAAAATTTTATAAGAAAAACACTTTTTCTAAATTTTTGGACTAAAAAATAAAAATCCCAGCGGTGAATAAATACCACCAAAATAAAGCTTTATCTGTCTCAAAAAAATGGTAACAAATTCATATGGGTACAGTGTTGCATGACCGTGCAATTGTCATTCAAAGTGTGATAGCGCTGAAAGCTGAAAACTGCCCTGGACAGGAAGGGGGTAAAAGTGTCCGGACAGGAAGTGGTTAATGGAGATTTTACATAAACTAATTATCTAACAATTACAAAATGGAAAGTCATGCAGTTTTCAGCTAAAAATATGCCTGCAAGTTACTGATGAGGGGGTGAGGCCCTGGGGGATTTGAATATGGAAAATAAACTGGGGGTCCTTGTAGATCGCAGACTGAGCAATAGCATGCAGTACCAAGCTGCAGCAAGCAAGACTAGCAGACTATTATCTTGTATTAAGCATAGATAAAACTATACTATACACTTTACAAAACTCTGGTTCAGATATGTCTTGAGTATGTCATCCAGTTGTAGTCAACAATTCTTGGCAATTAAATTAATAAGGGGGCTAGAAGATCTCAGTTATGAGGAATGACTACAAAAGGTATACGTATTCCCCCTGGAGAAGAAGCTCTTAAGTGGGGATTTGATTGCGGTACACAAATCTCTAAATAGTGATTTTATCATTGAGAGAAAACTATGTAATCTTAGTTCTTTAAAAAAGACGTAGACTCACAATGAAGTTGGAAAATAATTTCAATCTAAAACTCCATAAGAGGTTCTTCGCTGTTAGAGCAGTAAAGATTTTGAACACAGATGTTGTTCCACAGTTAGTGGTATCAGTGGGGAGTGTAGATAAATAAAAAAAAAAATAGATGTTTCTCAGCAAACACAATGTACAGTGATATGGAAATTAGTAGCAGCATAAACACACACACATAAATGTTGAACTGGATGGACCAGTGTTTTTAGGCAGCCTTAGAAACTATGTATGTACTGTAATTAGAAGGCATGTCGTTTTTTAAACTGATGAAACAAGACAGATAGTAGAGTAACAGCTATAGTGGGAATATACTGTAATAATACTCACCAGGGATGTAAGACAAAACACAGAAGACCCAGAGACAAGGAACAAAGGCAGAGAATCTGGAAAGAAAAACTGCAGATGAAACAAATTAATACAAAGAGATTGATTTAATAAAGGAAAATAGGCTGTTTATGTTGAAACTTAATTTCCATTGTGAAGGGGAATTTTACATTCATTTTAGCTGTCTATTGTGTTCACTAAGCTGGCCATCTAAAAGTTTTTTTAATTATCGACACTTCCCGCTGATACCACTGATTGTGGAAGAGAGTTCTACACAGGGGCGGACTGACCATTTGGAAACTCGGGCACTGCCCAAGGGCCCGGGGTCAGTAGGGGCCCCATGAGATGCCCCTGGTACCTTTTTCATACGCTTTTTTGAGTTTGAGCAAGGACACAGGGGCCCCATGATCCCCTATTGCCCGGGGACCCCATGAGTTGTCAGTCCGCCCTGGTTCTACATCCTTACAGCTCTAGCAGTAAAAAAAAACCTCATGCAGTTTAAAGATAAACTGCTTCTCGTGCAACTACATTGAGTGGCCACGTGTTTTCCTGTGAGACCTGAGATTGAATAGCTTTCTCCTTATGCTGCAATCAATATTTACATTTGTATGTTGAAATCATGTCTCCTCTTAAGTATCTCTTCACTAGGAAAAATATGTTTATTGTGCGTAGCCATTTCTCCTGAGATTCTCCAGACCCTTAATAATTTTTTTGCCTTTACCTGGACTCCCTCCAGTTCCAGAACATCCTTCCCGAGGACTGGTGACCAGAACTGGATTGCATATTCAAGATGTGGGCAAAACAGAGTTTTCTAAAGTTGTAGAATTACAGCTTTATCGCTTGAGTAAATATACTTTTTAATTCGTTCTAATGGTCTGCCCGGCCTTCCTTTCTTCAGCTTGGCACTGCATTCTATTGCTGAGTATGTCATCTACTAGGACCCCCAAATCCTTTTTCATCCTCGATTCCCCTTGTGGTTCTCCCCCTAGCATGTAAACCTGCATTTATATTTTAGTCCCAAGTGCATTATTTTACATTTTTCTACACGGAACCTCATTTGCCATGTAATTGCCCACCCCTCCTATTTTATTGAGGTCTTCTTGTAAAGTTGCTATATCCTGCTGTGAAGTCATTACCCTGCTTATTTTTGAATCAACAGCAAACACTGAGATTGAACTATTAATACCAACCACTATCATTTATCACTATCCAGACCATTTAGAAGATATGCTATTTGTCACCAACCTTTGTACATACCACCCAGGTACATACACTATTGCCAATGCCAACAGACCTCAATTCATAAATTAAGTGTTTATGGGCTACCATGTCAAATGCTTTGGCAAAGTCTAGATACACTATATCCACAGGCCTTCCTCTAGGCAGATTACAGTTCGCATCCTCCTAGAATGTTAATAGGTTGGTCTTGCAAGAATGTTCCTTCGTACAGTAAATCCATGCTGATTACTAATAATGATACTATCTTCGTTAGCAAATTCTTGGATATGGTCCCTTATCATCCTCTTTAATAGTTTACAGTCTTGTAATGTTGGGCTGACTGGCCTGCAGTTTCCAGGTATGCATCTCTTTTTTCTTTACCATGCTAGCTTTTCACCAATCTGCTGGTACTTTTCCAGTCAGTAAGCTCCTCTTTAAATGTTAGGAAAAATGGCTTAGCATTGACCTGGCTAAGTTCTTTTAGAACTCTCATGTGTAAGCAGGGGCGGACTGACAACTCATCTGGCCCCCGGGCAATAGGGGATCATGGGGTCCCTGTGTTCTTGCCCAAACTCAAAAAAGCCTATGAAAAAGGTACCAGGGGCATCTCATGGGGCCCCCTACTGACCCCGGGCCCTCCGGCAGTTTCCAAATGGTCAGTCCGCCCCTGTGTGTAAGACCTCTAGTGCTGGTGATTTGTTGACATTAAGTTTTTAAGTCTTCTTAGAACACTGGCTTCACAGGGGTACGATCTGTCCTTTTGTGGCTAGCAATAATTTATTCTCTATGCCACGTGTAACCAACTTGATTATCTTTTTTGGGGAAAACATTCCATTTTTACTATAATATATTTAAAAAACAATTTGGGGATCATTTTAACTCTTCTCTGCTATGTGTCTCTAGTGGTCTCTTTTTGCCGTCTTGATCATGCTTTTACATTTCTTATTCCATTCTTTGTAGTGCTAGAATGCTGACAATGTTCCCTTGGCCTTTTATTTTTAAATGACAGTTTTTTTCTCTTTAATATGCATTTTTTATTCTCAAATCTAACCACCAAGGTTTAACTTTAGTTCCTTTATATTTGTTGCCTATTGGAATACACTGGCTAATGCCATTTATTAACTATCTCCCATCCAACAGTGTACTGGTATGTCACTGGATTGGAAGCAGCTGCAATGATGACCGAGATATAATTTTTCATTCCCTTCACTGTAAAAGTAATCATAGCAGCTTTACAGCCACTGGATTGCTTTTACAGGTAGTGGAAGGAGGTCTCATCCCGCCTCTGCTACCACATTTATTGTGCTCTTCCTAGCGATCAGGGAACCGGTAGGGATGCAACTAGTGGCATATCAGAAACTTGAAGCAGTGAAGATTTTGGTACTTTCAGCTTCAGTCTCAGGTAAACAAGCTGTTACCGGCTTGTAAAAGCATCAGATCAAAGAAATCTTGGTTTGATCAGATGCTTTGGAGGCCAGAAGAGAGATATAGGGTGTAATAGACTGCAAATCCCATCATAAAGAACAACTGTCATGGCCCATGCTATGACAAGAGATGTTGTTCATCCCTAGCGATAGCAGGAATAGATAGCAATAAAAGTGCAAAAAAAAATTAGAGACAGTATTAAGAAAAATAAAATAAATGATGACCCTTGTATGAGTGAGCAATTCCATCTGCTCAGAAATATTTGGATAATAATGTCCCTCATGCTAATAACTTGCCACCAATTCTAAAGCCAGCCACACATGGATCAAAATTTGACCTATTCAGCATGGACCTCCTGAGATTCCATCCATGTATGGGAAGGCTGATTGTACTGAAATCGATCCATCGATCAAATTGAGTGCAACTAGCCTGTTGGTAAATATTGTGTGCTCCCTGCTGCACTCCTCCTGCCAGAAGACATTCTCCCATCAACGCTGACAGTATTGAGAGGGGAATCGAGTGATTTTCAAATTACTTATGGGCTGCCTAACTGTGAGAGGTGATGAGTCTCCTCTTTGTCCTTCAATCCCAGAGCTTAGTGAATGTGGTGACATTTCACTTTACAAAGAATACCCAATAGCTTGCATGAAAAATAAAAAAAAACAGCATTTTTGCTTGAACATGATTGGACAATGGAAGTCAGCAGAGCTTTGCCTTGTTCACTAAGCTCTAAGGATACTTCCCTTGCAACTTGCAGTTTCACTTACAAAGTAAACGGTCTATTTGCCTTTAGTAGATTAACCCTACCAGACAGTATAAATTGGGTAGTAACAGTGGTGTAAATAGAACCTTCACTGCCCCGGTGCAAAAAACCATGAAGGGCCCCCTAAATCCCAGCTGTGGCCCTTTCCCCCCGGAGCCTGGTGGCGGAACACCAGAACCCAGTCAAAAGTGCAACCTTTGTGACACGGTAGCTCCACCACTGGTGTCAGTAGTTTTTTTTTTGTTTGTTTATTTATTTTACTTTTTTTACAATATTATTTTTTACTATTTTTAGGAGCCCAGTTGGGGGCTTTGGTGAAATATCATGGGTCTAAACAGATCTCTGACATTCCACCTTTGGGACAGATAAAGGAGATTAAGGACACAACCCTCAATTTCCATCTCTCGCCTCAGCTGTACTGAATGAATGGACAGGAATTGCTCTGTACACAGTTTCCTGTTCATTCATAAACTGAAGCATAGCAAACACAGTTTTCTATAATAAGGATTACTCTCCTTATCCTGATTGCTTGGAACAGTGGATGTGCGGCTTAGTGGGAGGACATTTTTACCCAGAATGGCAAGGCTATGGTAATAACTCTTATTTTTAGGGGATATCCCCCCTTTTCCTCCCTTTTTTGTATTTGGAGGGTTACGACTATGTTTTTGTATCTTATTTCAGATGAGGGGCCTCTATGTCTTTTGTGTGTCCAGTTGATGGGAATTTAGTGATCACTATTTCTTAGTGACAATCGGACATCCCCAGGATACCTTTGTACCATTTGGGTTGAGTAACCATTAGTCATATGAACCTGCCTGCCTTTTCTATTTCTCCTACTACTAATCCTGGATACAACTCTCTCTGCGTTCTATTTAGGTAGGTGAATTTTAGTATCAATAATAACTACTTTTGAGCAGGCTGTCCCTTTTTTGTTTTCCATAATTGATATTTGATGTTAGGTTCACAATAAAAAATGTTTTATTGTGAACCTAAATTATGGGTGTGTCCACATGGTTTCCTCTCTTTTTTAGTTTTTTTCCGGGGTGTATAATTTATTTGATATTCAGTATTATTAATCCTTCGTTTAGATTAATAATAGTTTAGTTTTAATTATTTTATATATATTAATAAAGAGTTGTTTTTATTTCATATAATTATGGGGATATTACAGTTATTATATATGTATTTTTAGCTCAATTAATGTTTCTCAGCAGTTAATATTTAGCATTTGTTTTACAATGCTGTCTATGTAATAGAAGGTGTATATCTGGGCGGCACAGTGGCTTGGTGGTTAGCACGTCTGCCTTGCAGCAAATGGGTCATGGGTTTGATTCCCGACCATGGCGCCTCCTGCATGGAGTTTGCATGTTCTCCCTTTGATTGCGTGGGTTTCCTCCGGGTGCTCCGGTTTCCTCCCACACTCTAAAGACATGCTGGTAGGTTCATTGGATCCTGTCTAAATTGTCCCTAGTATGTGTATGTATGAATGTGAGTTAGGGACCTTAGATTGTATGCCCCTTGAGGGTTAAGGACTGATGTGAGTGTTCAATATATATGTGTAAAGTGCTGCGTAAATTGACGGTGCTATATAAGTACCTGAAATAAATAAATATCTATGACAGTATTGTGTAAGTGAGCACTGGACTTCGAGATAATGGCTGCCGGGGGTTGTCTTTGATCCTAATTGACGCCCAGGCAGCCTATTTAAGGCATTTCTGTCACTATGGGAGTATACCCTGAAGATGTCATGTGGTGATCGTGACGCAATGCGTCGGTACGCGGTGACAGGACTTCCGGTGCGCGGTGACGTCAGTTCCGGCGTGGGGGCCATCTTGGAACACCCGGAACCATGCATATGCACCCATAGTATGGGGAAAGGCTGGATAATGCTGTTTGACATGTGAGTGGAATTTTTCTGGGTTTATTGGAGCAATAAATTACTGATTTACACTATGGAGGATCTCTATTTGTTTTTGCTATGATCCTGTGTGGGTGAACGACCATTATAAGTACCAGGGGACTGAAGTACTCAGGAGAATTATTAATCTGTGGGATATCCAGGAGGGTCCATCTGATGGTGACGAGGCTATTCCTGGGAAAGCGTGTCTTACCCTAAAGAGAGCTGGCCCTTGTGGTCACTGTAAGGAGGTGAGGGGGCACTTTGGCTGTTTTTGGATTCACGAGTTGTTTGGCGCTGGATTCACCTTTATTTACACAAGAGTTATTGTTGTGGAGCACTATTCAACATTGTTTGTGCAGCGTGTGGACTTTTATTAGTGGACATTTATATATATAGTTTTCACTGAGTGTGTTTTGTGTACACGTGCACTGTTATTCTTTACGGATTATATTGTTCACTTAGTTTGATCCCCTAAGTTGGGGGTATCTTTCAATATATATTTATCGTTGTGTGTGCACTATTTCACTTTATATTGATACATATTTATGTTTACATGTTATTATGTATTCATTTCATTATTTATATATTTGAGTTTTATTTTGGAAACTCATGTGAGTATTTAGCGCTACACCATATTTATTTATTTATGATTTACACTTCATGGTTGAAGGGAGGTGTTAGCAGCTCAGGGGTCGGGTATTTTCATTTAAGCGCAGGGGATTGTTCTTTATATGCTCCAACAATACTGTGACATTGTCTATAATTTTGCTATTTTCTGTAAAAATACTTTTATTTTAATTGTTCTATTGTATTTACATTTTAACATTTAGTGAAAGCGGCAGAAAGAAGCTAGATAGGAGGAGCGGCAGGAGCAACTACATATAGAGGAAGCAATCTCTCCCTTTTCGTTCTGCAACTGCTGAATGCCTGCAAGAAGCAGAGGAGGAGAAGCCAGCATTCAGCAGCTGCAGGAGGAGAATGGAGAAATTGATTCCTCTGTATGCAGCTGCTCTTCCTATCCAGGTGACCCCTGTAGGTACACCCCTGGGTAGTATGTTTACTAAGGACATATACACAGAGATAGAAGCAATCATATAAAAATAGCTATTTTTTAAGGATGCCAAGGCACAATCATAAATAGCCACACAAGGAGAGGGGCTGAATAATATCAGCAAAGCCTGTTAATGTATATACCTGTCTCTGTCTCTCAGGCACAGATGGAATGAGAGACAGCTGAGAACACATGATGAGACAGACCTACAGACAGCAGGTAGAGACAGAGGTTAGTTACAAGCAGGGGCGGACTGACAACTCATGGGGCCACCGGGCAATAGGGGATCATGGGGCCCCTGTGTCCTTGCCCAAACTAAAAAAAAGCCTATGAAAAAGGTACCAGGGGCATCTCATGGGGCCCCCTACTGACCCCGGGCCCTCGGGCACTGCCCGAGTTTCCAAATGGTCAGTCCGTCCCTGTGTGTAAGACCTCTAGTGCTGGTGATTTGTTGACATTAAGTTTTTAAGTCTTCTTAGAACACTGGCTTCACAGGGGTACGATCTGTCCTTTTGTTGCTAGCAATAATTTATTCTCTATTATACCCCCCTCCTTCTCCATAGCAAACACTGAGGAAAAGGATGTATTTAACACAGTTGCCTTCTCCCTGCCACATGTAACCAACTTGATTATCTTTTTTGGGGAAAACATTCCATTTTTACTATAATATATTTAAAAAACAATTTGGGGATCATTTTAACTCTTCTCTGCTATGTGTCTCTAGTGGTCTCTTTTTGCTGTCTTGATCATGATTTTACATTTCTTTTTCCATTCTTTGTAGTGCTAGAATGCTGACAATGTTCCCTTGGCCTTCTATTTTTAAATGACAGTTTTTTTTCTCTTTAATATGCCTTTTTATTCTCAAATCTAACCACCAAGGTTTAACTTTAGTTCCTTTATATTTGTTGCCTATTGGAATACACTGGCTAATGCCATTAAAGCCTATGAAAAAGGTACCAGGGGAATCTCATGGGGCCCCCTACTGACCCCGGGCCCTCGGGCAGTGCCTGAGTTTCCAAATGGTCAGTCTGCCCCTGGTCACAAGCATAAGGAAAAAGGTGCCTGGGCTTAGTCTAGTGCTAGTCTTACAACTGTTATCTTAATAAAAAGTATTATTCATTTCTAACTCACTTACAATCCATCTGTCAATATCACTTTTTCAAAGTGATTCTGCATTTTTTTCTACACTGTTTCATAAACAGTCTGAATTTTTTCTGTAAAGCATCATGAAGTTTCCTGACAGACTGTATGCCATTCCTTAATGTAATGTGTTAGTGCAACCCTACTAAGCTGCAACCCTACTAATTCACTGTTTTGTAAGTACAGTTTTTCAGTTAATTTAACAGAGTATATTAAGACCTATTTACAATTAGTGCCAATATGTTCCTAATGAGAACTGACTGTACTGAATCGGACCACAATATATCTTGGTAGTTAATTCAGAATAATTATTATTTTCCAGATGCTAACTAAGACTTTACACTTTTTTATTCCAGAGAGACTTATAAATATCCACTCTAGTTGCAAAACTACTGTGTGTTTGCAGATATGATTGAAATAATTTTTTTTTAATGTACTAAATAAAAAATATAGTTAAAATAAGATGATGAACCATATTCAAAAGTTATGCAGCATAAAAAGTTTATTTTCTTGATTTTAATATTCATTTACATTGCTCATGGGATGTTCCTCAAAGAGGTAACTGATACATGTGAAGCTCCCAGAGAGGAATCTTAATTTTTGTTGTCAAGCGGTTAACTCTTGATGAGTATTTCTAAAGAAGGAGGAATAAATATGGACAGAAAACCTCTTGGATCTTGAGAATTGTAAGTGAGTTACTTTCTTCATATCTAGTATCAACAAGGAGGCCGTAATGATTTTCTTCCTTGTCCAGTGTTAAAGCTTAGTTAAAAAGTGCTTACCGTATTTTTCGCTCCATAAGACGCACCTGACCATAAGACGCGCCTAGGTTTTAGAGGAGAAAAACAAAAAAAAAATATTCTGAACCAATGGACTGCAGACACAGTACAGGGGATGACCAGAGACTGCAGACACAGTACAAGGGATGACCAGAGACTGCGGACACAGTACAGGAGATGACCAGAGACTGCGGACATAGTACAGGAGGTGACCAGAGACTGCGGACATAATACAGGAGATGACCAGAGACTGCGGACATAATACAGGAGATGACCAGAGACTGCGGACACATTACAGGGGATGACCAGAGACTGCAGACACAGTACAGAAGATGACCAGAGACTGCGGACATAGTACAGGAGGTGACCAGAGACTGCAGACATAGTACAGGAGGTGACCAGAGACTGCAGACACAGTACAGGAGATGACCAGAGACTGCGGACATAGTACAGGAGATGACCAGAGACTGCGGACATAGTACAGGAGATGACCAGAGACTGCGGACATAGTACAGGAGATGACCAGAGACTGCGGACACAGTACAGGGGATGACCAGAGACTGCGGACATAGTACAGGGGATGACCAGAGACTGCGGACATGGTACAGGAAATGACCAGAGACTGCGGACACGGTACAGGGGATGACCAGAGACTGCGGACACGGTACAGGAGATGGCCAGAGACTGCGGACAGTACAGGAGATGACCAGAGACTGCGGACACAGTACAGGGGATGACCAGAGACTGCGGACACGGTACAGGAGATGACCAGAGACTGCAGACAGTACAGGAGATGACCAGAGACTGCAGACACAGTACAGGAGATGACCAGAGACTGCAGACACAGTACAGGAGATGATCAGAGACTGCGGACACAGTACAGGAGATGACCACAGACTGCGGACACAGTACAGGAGATGACCAGAGACTGCGGACACAGTACAGGAGATGACCAGAGACTGCGGACACAGTACAGGAGATGACCAGAGACTGCGGACACAGTACAGGAGATGACCAGAGACTGCGGACACAGTACAGGAGATGACCAGAGACTGCGGACACAGTACAGGAGATGACCAGAGACTGCGGACACAGTACAGGAGATGACCAGAGACTGCGGACATAGTACAGGGGAAGACTGCAGCGCTGAAGTGAGGAACAGGTAAGGTCCTGCAGGAGAGAAGAGCTGAGCGGCCGGCCCGATATTCTGACATGTTGGCCGCAGAAATACCAGATCGGCCGCTTTACATTCACTCCATAAGACGCACTGACATTTCCCCCCCCTTTTTTTGGGGAAAAAAGTGCGTCTTATAGAGCGAAAAATACGGTAATTGTAATTTGAATATTATAAATGCCGTATTCAGATAATATTTAGACAAGTCATACATTTGCAATTTAAGATCAGTGAGTGTTGAAATAATCTTTAGACTCTACATTTGAACTGAAAACTATTTCTTTATTACTGATTTCCAGTAATGCAAATCATCAAAGAAGAAATAAATTACATCTCATACATTTCATTTGCATTTCATATAATCTGTACATTCATGTGAATAAAATGACGTTTGTACACAACTTGACATTTATGAGTAAGTGTTCAGTGGTCTAATCCTATCTAGACATTGTAAGGTTTCTGTTAGGAGACTACATTAAATTTTGTTGATGTTTGAATGGATTGTGAGGAGCCTCCATCCCTATTTAACAAGTACACAACAATAGTTGTTTACTGATGGGTATACTACCCCTGGCATATTACGGTTGGCAAAAAAATTAGGGACAAGTTTGTCATTATGTCCTAATGTGGGTCTTGTGTCCCGGCATCAGTTTTGGCCATGTGGTCATATTGGCAAAGGAGTGTGGTTTGTTTTTTCAAGGCAGTGCCTCCTTACATTGGGGTGGCAAGGAGGAAGGGGACTGTCCGGGCTGGAACACAACTGTGGCACACCAATGACACCTCTCACACTCTGTAGCTATTTTACTTTTTTGGGTGCATTTTCCCTTATGGGGCTTAATTCTAATATTACTACATACAAAACTGTATATACACAGATCTAAAAACATAATATCACTTCTGTGGACCTCTTCATTTTTGAGTGGAACAACATACCATCTTGAGAATTTTGGACTACTGAATATTGTGCCTTCAAATAAAAAAAAACCTTCTGTGATTGAAGCTTTATACTTGATTACTTTTTGCTAAGATCATCCTTAACACTGTCTATAGGAGCTATACTTTTTAGTAAAAAACACATATTTGGTCGTCAACTCAAAGTTGTGGCTATTTAACTGAGTGATTACTATGTGGATCTATATCTTGTAACCTCTGTGCTTTAGCTACTTTTCCTCATTGCCGTAACAACAATTTGACAGAATTATAGATAGTTTATATTCTCCATACACTATTTCCAGTATTTTTGTCACAATATGCATTCATTCACATATACATTTTTACTTTTGCATAGATTAGTATTTGAATATGTATGTAACAGAGCAAATCAATTCAAAATGAGAATGTCAAAGATTTATGCCGCACACTTATACCAAAAGATCCTGAATACGGCTGCCAGACTCATCCACCTTACCAACCGCTCCGTTTCCGCCACCCCCCTCTGCCAATTCCTCCACTGGCTTCCGATTTCCCAACGGATCAAATTCAAAATCCTAACACTGATGTACAAAGCTGTCCATCATACTGCCTCGAACTACATCACTGACCTAATATCCAAGTACCACCCAACACGCACTCTCCACTCCTCACAAGACCCCCTTCTCTCTAGTTCCCTGGTCTCCTCCTCCCATGCCCGCCTCCAGGACTTCTCCAGGGCGTCACCCATCCTCTGGAACTCCCTACCCCAACCCATCAGATTATCACCTACCCTCCTCTCCTTTAGGCGCACCCTGAAAACCCACCTCTTCAGGGAAGCCTACCCCACCCCCTGCTAATTGCCGACCTCTTCCACTCTTCCTACCACTCCATCCCCCACAGCTTTTCCTCCTGTACCACTATCCCATCCCTCCTGGATTGTAAGCTCCGAGGAGCAGAAGGCCCCTCGAATCCTCGTGTATCGCATTGTGATGTTATTGTACTGTCGCATGTATTGTCTCCCATTGTAATGTACAGCGCTGAGCAAACTGTTGGCGCTTTATAAATACTGTATAATAATAATAACAAAACTAGTTTTCCAAGTGGACATCCTCAAATATTTGGAGTTTCTTTGCAAAAATATGTTTTTACTACTTTAAGTTTGTGATGACAATCATCAGCACTTTTTTTATTGTCCTGCAAGTCTTCTCATTCTCTTCTATTCCTACTCAATATTTTCCACAGTAAGTCAGAATTGTTGTGCCACTACATGTAACTCCCTTACAATAATACTGCAAAGCACAATGGTTGCCCATTTTGTGGATACTTTTTGAGCTGGAAAATTCCTCTTTGTGCCACTTAGAGCCTTTTTCACAAGTGCAATGTGTACTTTGGATGGTTCCACTCCTTGCTATCTTGTTATCATTAAGGCCTCATGCACACTGGGTGAAAAATCCTCAGCTTTTAGAGGTGTTTGGCATTTTCTTTTCTGCCTCCATCTTAGCCAATGTGTCCATCCATATTAACAGAAGAGCATTTAGAGGCAGAAAAAAACCATCATTAGCACGTTCAGGAGAGGAACGTTCGTGCAGAAAACATGAGGAACAAGCATAAACGTGCCTAAACACGAGCTTTTACTGTGTTCAGATGAGCAGAGCAAATGTTCAGTGTGCATGAGGCCTAAATCATTCTGTCAATAATTATCTTATTGCTTGTCCCTGTTAAGTGGCTCAGTGTTCTTATTTCTTTCATCATGAACAGCCTGTAAAATATTAGGCACATCCAGTCTTCTGGTCTTTTTGTGATCAAAGAACAGAAATGGGAATCAAAACCAGAAGTTACAGCAGGCTTAGGATTATGTACCTGCTTGTGTTGTGTATGGTTTAACAGCCCTAATAGTTTTTCTTTCTAAAAAAAGTGACCAGTCTCAATGAAGAATGGCACAGACAAAAGGTGCTCCAGCTGATAGATAAAACAAAGAAAAAAAGCAATTTTCAGTATGTCAGTCCAATTCGGGAGGGACGGGGGAGCTGCCACCTAGAGGACTCCACCTAGAACAAACAAAGCCATACAGGTGAAACTCAAAAAATTAGAATATCGTGCAAAAGTTCATTTATTTCAGTAATGCAACTTAAAAGGTGAAACTAATATATGAGATAGACTCATTACACTGTTCAACAAATTTTTATTTTTTGCCAGTTTTGGAAACAAAAGGATCCATTTCTTAATGAATTTCACATTCTGAGTTCAAATATAACAATGAAATTTGTCAATTGGCTCTAGTTTTTCTGTAAACGGAAAGTTTTCTACTATAGGCGTAATGACTACATAATGCACAATAATTATATAGATAGATGTCTTTCCACAAATATAAAGCAAGTGATATTGACTACATAACAAAGCCTAAATGGCATAATATATTGCATAGGATTACCAAGAAAAATTATAGCCATAAGCTAAGTTGAATCATTTTAATACTTAGGATTCTCAGTAGTTTTGTCTTCAGTTTGTGTCGGTTTTGCTTCTCTTGGCTTTTCTCTTGTATTCGAGGAAAGGGCTATCTCTTACAACTGCACGTGACTACGCGCTTCAGGTTCTTCCTCACTTGACTCAACCACGAAGGATTCTGGTGCTTTAGGAATTGGTAGCCCCTCTCCATGAGGAACTGGACGTATTGCCGATGGAATATTTGGATAGTGCACAGATAACTTTTTCTTCTTATTTAGCCCTTTTACAATTGGAGGCACCATACAAAAGTAACAATTACTAACATGATCTGTTGGCTCTCTCCAAATCATTGGCACAGCGAAAGGCATAGATGCCTTTTTTCCATTCAACCATTGCTCCAGTGCCGTCCCACAAGAATTGCAGCATATATGTGGTGCCCAGCTCTTGTCCTGGTCTCCTATCTTGCAGCCAAAATACAAGTTGTAGGCTTTCTTAATCATTCCTGTTATCCTCCTTTTTTGTGAGATAAAAGTTATTTCACCGCAGATATAGCAGAAATTATCTGCTTTATTCACACAAGTTCGAGGCATTACTGAGTAGCCTATATAAGCATAAAACGAAATGTAAAGACGCTGTCGAACTACAATCAGCTACAGATACTGCAGCTTTTATGCAGTGAAGTGATGCAATTAAAGGCTAATATTGCATCATCTCAGTATACATGCAATTTTCTATTGGTCACCAGTATCAATTGCGCAATATGCAGCTGAAGTTGCATCATAATTTTGAATGGCTTACGTCATTAGATGGGTGAATATATCATGGAAACTAGAGCCAATCAACATTTTTTAGGGTCATTTTCGTTTTCAGCACCCCAAAATTATGTAAGATTAGCTAATTTTATGCCCAAAACTTTTTACCTGTTGAACAGTGTTACATGCAAAGCAAGATAGTTCAAGCCGTGATTTGTCATAATTGTGATGATTATGGCTTACAGATCATGAAAACCCCAAATCCACAATCTCAGAAAATGAGAATATTGTGAAAAGGTGCAATATTCTAGGCTCAAAGTGTCCCACTCTAATCAGCTAATTAAGCCATAACACCTACAAAGGGTTCCTGAGCCTTTAAATGGTCTCTCAGTCTGGTTCAGTAGGAATCACAATCATGGGAAAGACTGCTGACCTGACAGTTGTGCAGAAAACCATCACTGACACCCTCCATAAGGAGGGAAATCCTCAAAAGGTAATTGCAAAAGAAGTTGGATGTTCCCAAAGTGCTGTATCAAAGCACATTAATAGAAAGTTATGTGGAAGGAAAAAGTGTGGAAGAAAAAGGTGCACAAGCAGTAGGGATGACCTCAGCCTGGAGAGGATTGTCAGGAAAAAGCCATTCAAAAGTGTTGGGGACTTTCACAAGGAGTGGACTGAGGCTGGAGTCAGTGCATCAAGAGCCACCACACACAGACGGATCCTGGACATGGGCTTCAAATGTCGTATTCCTTTTGTCAAGCCACTCCTGAACAACAAACAACGTCAGAAGCGTCTTACCTGGGCTAAATAAAAACAGACCTGGTCTATTGCTCAGTGGTCCAAAGTCCTCTTTTCTGATGAGAGCAACTTTTGCATCTCATTTGGAAACCAAGGGCCCCGAGTATGGAGGAAGAATGGAGAGGCACACACTGCAAGATGCTTGAAGTCCAGTTTGAAGTTTCCACAGTCTGTGTTGATTTGGAGAGCCATATCATCTGCTGGTGTTGGTCCACTGTGCTTCATTAAGTCCAGGGTCAACGCAGCCGTCTACAAGGAGATTTTGGAGCACTTCATGCTTCCTTCCGCAGACGAGCTTTATGGGGATGCTAACTTCATTTTCCAGCAGGACTTGGCACCTGCCCACACTGCCAAAAGCACCAAAACCTGGTTCAATGACCGTGGGATTACTGTGCTTGATTGGCCAGCAAACTCGCCTGACCTGAACCCCATAGAGAATCTATAGGGCATTGCCAAGAGAAAGATGAGAGACATGAGACCGAACAATGCAGAAGAGCTGAAGGCCGCTATTGAAGCATCCTGATCTTCCATAACACCTCAGCAGTGCCACAGGCTGGTAGCTTCCATGCCACACCGCATTGAGGCAGTAAGTGCTGCAAAAGGAGCCCAAACCAAGTACTGAGTACATATGCATGCTTCTACTTTTCAGAGGTCCGATATTGTTCTATGTACAATCCTTGGTTTATTGATTGCATGTAATATTCTAATTTTCTGAGATTGTGGATTTGGGGTTTTCATGAGCTGTAAGCCATAATCATCACAATGATGACAAATCACAGCTTGAACTATCTTGCTTTGCATGTAATGAGTCTATCTCATATATTAGTTTCACCTTTTAAGTTGCATTACTGAAATAAATGAACTTTTGCACGATATTCTAATTTTTTGAGTTTCACCTGTATATTATTACACAACATATGGCTTTACCTTTTTTAGTATGTTGTGTAACATATAAAGTCGCTGTACAGATTACTAGACTCCAAGCGCACATCCAGCATGAACTGTATGCATATAATGCTATGTATAAATGGTAAGTGTACACATAAATCTGTGTGCAAATGACCCTGAAATTAGAGTAATACTAGACCTAATTCATAGAAAAACAAAAAGTTCACAGTCCAGATTCATTCCTCTAGACTAGAGTGTAGGGTGTCTAATCTGTAAATCTAATGATGTTTTAATTCTCGAAGTCTGACTAGAAAATTCCCACTCTTGTAGTTTGATGTATTTGTTAATTCACCATAAAATGCAATTGAGAAGCATTGAAATCGGATTCTGTAAAATGCCAGGTAAGTTGAGAACTCAAGAATTTGAATATCCTTTCTATGGCTACTAATCCCACTACATACCTCTTGAGTGATCTGGCCTACATACTCAAGACCACAATGGCATTTCAATAAATAAGTCATGGAAGAACTACTATCACCTTGAGATTTTTTTCTTAACCTCCTTGGCGGTATTCCCGAGTGTAGCTCGGGGTAACATTTCAGTACCAAAAGCGGTAACCCCGAGCTACACTCGGGAATACCATGTGGCACTGCTCTGGTATGTGTTCTTCACTTAACTTACCCTGCGCTCCCACGATGTGTCCCCTGCAGCGTCCCCGGCCATCTCCTTCGGCCGATGCCGGCATCCGGCTTCTGTGTCCTGTCCCTGTGACGTCGGGACGTACGGGCGCCGCCGCCGCCGGCGGCGGGAAATTTAAAAATTTTAAAAAATGTCATTTTTTTTTTTTTACATTTTACATAGTAAAACATTGCTGTCTCAACCAATTTCACATACATATTGTCCCGAGTGCTTTGTCCTGTGCCCTGCCTGCATTTTGTCTGTTCTTTCTGCCTGGAAACTGAGAAACATCCATGGCGTCCAAAAAGTGTCCCTTTAGGTCAAAAGCGGTTTAGATCAGCTAGAGAACAGCGATAGTAAATCAGAACCACTTGCAGAATTGAGTGATAATGATTCGTGGGGGAAATTTGTCATCAGACACTGAAAACGATTTTGCGACTGAGCTCAGCAATGTGCAAACTTGGCGCTCTATTTCACATTTCAGTGTTTTTGGTTTGATTATATTATTGAATTAAATTTTTTATTATTTTTATATTATTTTTATGATTATTTATTAAATTATAATTTATGATTTTGTGTTTCAAATTTTATCATACCCGGGATGTTTACTAGACTCTTGTTCGGACAGATTTCAGTGAGTTTTTCCTAAAAATTACAGCCTACAATAAAAAAAATACATATTTCCATGCAAAAAAATGGTACCGCTTTCAGCACCAAAAATCTGAAATAATCATACCGCCAGGGAGGTTAAGTGAAATCATTGTGCATCAATTGGTTGTTTAGGTTGTTGGATCACTTACAAACCAATAATGGAGGATCTCACAAAGTACTGGACAGGCAGGTATCCCTTGAAAAGACAGACCAATGCTTATGCAGAATAGAGTAATCTGACATAAAACATGAAGAGAAATTAGGGCAACAGGGATACAACCAGTATGTCTTTGGGGTTTAATGTATGGATGTATCTACTAAATGCTAAATGGCCTATTATATTTTAGGTCAGAATAGAAGGTGAGTGTGTATTGCACACAGGGGCGATGGGAAATTACTGTAAACGCTTTAGCACTATGATCAATATACTTTTATGAAGGGGTGTCGATTGAACGCTAGAGCACCTGTTTAAGAGCATGGTTATTTTTTCTATTGTGAGTGCCTATGTCTATATGTTTATTATTGATTTATCTATATGGTGTTGCACTACAAGTTATATATTTTGCTTTTTGGAGTTACATGTCACATTTGGAGTCACAAGGAGAGATTAAAATAATAAGATACTCTTGGATGAAGTAGCCACTAAGAGTTGGAGATTGATGAGCAACCAGTATTTTAAACAGCGCATCTGACCTATACTGACAAGTTGAGCAAGTGCACCTATAGAGGTGGATCACGAATGGATGGATTTATAGACACCATAGAACAAATTTTGGTTGGAACGATTGGACACAATATTAGGATTGGATTGTCATGATTTTCTATTTGAGAGACTGTTTCTGAGGACTTGTATTTTATTATTATTTACTTTTATTGTTTTAAAGAGACAGAGCACCACATTTATTATAATGTATCAATGTTTACTGTGTGAGAGTACACTGGGCTTGTGGTTGGAGCAGCATCTGCTTCTACTATTTAATATATTACTGTATTGCACTTTATCTTTTTACTACAAAATATGAGGAAAACTTCCATCTGGACCACCTATTGATTTAGCACAAGCTAACCATCAAAGTGTTTGCATACTATAGGCAAAAAGCACAAAATGGCCCATATATATACATGCATGTAGATGTCCATGCCATACCTCATAAGTAGTGGCTATCCCCAGCCTCTTAATTTAACATGTCTCTAGTGTAAAACCATATTACATCATCAAGTGATATACAGTATGTCCATAGGTATAGACCAGTGGTCGGCAAGCCGCGGCTCGCGAGCCACATGCGGCTCTTTACACGCTTTAATGCGGCTCTTGTGTGCCGGGCGCCCGCTCCCCTCCCTCCTCTCGGGCGGCAGGGACTCTGCAGCGTGATCCAAAAAAAAAACAGCCAGGGCAGCGCGCTCAAATGCAATGATTGGCCAGTCTCGCTGCCACTCACATCCTGATAGCCAGTGATTGGCTGTCAGGATGTGTGTAGGCGGGGCAGCGTGACGAACGTGAGAGGAGCTAGGCTCCTCTCACAGTCCGCCCTGAAGACCGGAACGGCTCGGGAACATGGCGAGAGGAAAGCGCGGAGCAAAGGTAAGTGAATTGACACAGGGGGGACTTGGCTTACTACTTGCTACTTACTTACTACTACTATATGAGGGATGAATTAATATGGGGGATGAATTACTATAGGGGGGATGAATTACTATGGGGGATGAATTACTATAGGGGGGATGAATTACTATGGGGGATTAATTACTATGGGGGATGAATTACTATATGGGGGATGAATTACTATATGGGGGATGAATTACTATATGGGGGATGAATTACTATATGGGGGATGAATTACTATGGGAGGATGAATTACTATGGGGGATGAATTACTATATGGGGGATGAATTACTATAGGGGGGATGAATTACTATGGGGGATGAATTACTATATGGGGGATGAATTACTATAGGGGGGATGAATTACTATATGGGGGATGAATTACTATGGGGGATGAATTACTATATGGGGGATGAATTACTATATGGGGGATGAATTACTATGGGGGATGAATTACTATGGGGGATGAATTACTATAGGAGATGAATTACTATATGGGGGATGAATTACTATATGGGGGATGAATTACTATATGGGGGATGAATTACTATGGGGGATGAATTACTATAAAAACTTATTGAAACTAAAAACAGTGTACCATCCTATGTATTTTCAGTTTTAAAAATGTGGCTCTCAAAATAAATTTCAATCGTGGTTTTGGCGAGATTTGGCTCAGTTGAAAAAAAAGGTTGCCCACCACTGGTATAGACTAATGTGGGGCCCATGACACATGTACAGATAATAAAGATAATGGGTTCTATCATACCTGAGCCACAGCAATTGGCCCCTGGAATGCAAGCCCAGGTCCACAGTGGACCACAAGTGCATCATAATGCCACTTCCGGACACAAAACATAAACCAGAAGTGACGCTCTGGAAGTTGCCACTCAGTGCACTCCAATGGGAATATTATACAGGCTACTACAAAATGGAGGCAGTCTGATGATGTTAGATTGTCTCCCTTTTTTTTTTTTTTTTTTTTAATATAATTTTTCTCTGGGAGACCTCCATTTTAAATTTTCTCTTAATTCCATGTCCCAGTGACAGGATGTCAGATGGAGAGAATGTGATGACAAGTCTCTCTAATGGCCCAAACACAAGAACAACACATTTGACTATTATTAGGAGTAGTTGGAAACTCTTTGAAGTTATTGCTGTTTTCCTGCTCATTTCCATTTCGTCTGGTGCCAATACAGAATTAAAATGGGAAACACAATTACTGAAAACTAAAATAAAAAGTCTGAGCTTCAGGAAAGTAATGCTGTGGTTTAGAGTATTTCAGTGGATACATTTATGGTCCACATGTAAAGTAGACAACAGAATATCACATAACACAATTAACAAACATTTGTTTCTAGATAATAGGCTGTCTGCATTGTGTTTTCATTCAGGCATTTAGCCCTTTCGGTGCCTGGCCTGTGGTCTGTACATCAGTGGCTGGAGCCACAGGATTGTGTAAAAAAACTGACAAGCAGTCTCTTGCCTGTCAGGTAGAAGCAGTTGGAAAGCTTCGCTGCGCCTGATTGCTTCCACCACCACTCCCCTCCTGTAATGGTGCTCACCCCCGCCATGTATTAAGCTCTCCATTTGCCCATCTGTAGGCCTGGGGCTGACATGGCTGGTTCCAGCGGGTGGAGGGGAAGGAAGAGAGTGGACACACGTCCGCTCTCCACCCCTTCTTGCTGTGACCCGGAAAATGATGTGTATGATGTCACCTCAGGGTCACCCTGTCACTTTCCCCAGCTATTATAGCTGGGGAGGAATGTATTGGGCCCTGCATGTCTCATAAAAGAGAACTTGTCACCTAAAAATTATCACGTAGAGAACTTTGTGTCCCCATGTGATGAAACAAATTAAGCAAAAAAAATAAAGTTACCATCCCCCCCAAAAACATGTTGAGGCCCCCCCCACCCCCACATATATGAAGTACAAATGTAAATGCATGCATTGGGGAAGCATGAAAACATTGATTGCGATACACATGTAACATATCGCTACGCACACTAGAGTGAGAGCAATCATTCTAGCATAAGACCTCTTCTGTAACTCTAAACTGATGACCTGTAGGGGATTTTGACGCCTTGCCTATAGAAATTATAGGGTAATGAAGTTTGTTGGCATTTCTCGGGCGCACAGAATTTTAAGGTTTGACATGTTGGGTATCTATTTACTCGGGGAAATCTTGATTTTTATTTTTTACCAAAAATTGGGGTAATGTATTGCGTTTGTCTGCCCTACAATTCACTTCAGTGTGTTTTTGACTGAAATTTTGTGTTTCTTAAACCTTTATGGTAATATGTGACAGAAAACATTAGAACTATCACTATTGTATTCTCTAGGATGTCTGCTTCCTCCTGCAGACTCTTGCCTGTCAGGTGGAAGCAGTCGGGCAGCTTAGCTGCCACCTGATTGTTTCCACACACCCCCTGGTAACGGCGCTCACCCCCGCCATGTATTACGGTCCACATGTAAAGTAGACAACAACAGAATATCACATAACACAATTAACAAACAGTTGTTTCTAGATAATAGGCTGTCTGTATTGTGTTTTTATCCAGGCATTTAGCCCTTTCGGTGCCTGGTCTGTGGTCTGTACATCATAAGGATCTGACAGTGGGGGGGTTTTAAACACAAACCAGTGGCTGCAGTCACAGGATTGTGTAAAAAACTGACAAGCAGTCTCTTTCCCGTCAGGTAGAAGCAGTTGGGAAGCTTCACTGCCATCTGATTGCTTCTACCCCCCCAGTAATGGTGCTCACCCCCGCCATGTACTACAGCCTCCATTTGCCCATCTGTGGGCCTGGGGCTGACATGGCAGGTGCCAGTGGGTGGAGGGGAGTGAAGAGAGTGGACACATGTCTGCTCTCCTCCCCTTCTTGCTGTGACCCGGAAAGCAACATGCATGATGTTACCTCCGGGTCACCCTATCACTTTCCTTGGCTATTCTTGCTGGGGAGGAATGTATTAGACCCTGCCTGTCTAATAAAAGAGAACCGGTCACCTAAAAATCATCACGTAGAGAACGTTGTGTCTCCATGTGATGAAAGAACAAAGTTGCCAAAAATCGGGGTAATTTATAGTGTTTGTCTGCCCTACAATTCACTTTGGTGTTTTTTAACTGAAAGTTTGCGTTTCTTAGACCTTTGCAGTAATATCATGTGACATAAAAAATTGGAACATTATTTTATTCTCTATGATGTCTGCTTTCAGAAAATGTATAATGTTTGGGGGTTTTGTGTAATCTTTAGGCCTAAAATATTTTTTTTAAACATGTGCAAAAATGGCTCTGGCAGCAAAAGGGTATCTTTTTTATCTTTGAAGGCTAACCACTTGCCTACCGGGGACTTATACCCCCTTAATTACCAGGCCAATTTTCAGCTTTCAGCGCTGTTGCACTTTGATTGACAATTGCGCGGTCATGCAAGATTGTACCCATATGAAATTTTTATCATTTTTTTCTCACAAATAGAGCTTTGTTTTGGTGGGATTTAATTGCTGCTGGGCACTTTACTTTTTGTGCTATAAGCAAAAAAATTGCAAATAAATTTGAAAAAAAAGTTTCTTTGTTTCTGTTATAAAATTTTTCAAACAAGTAATTTTTCTCCACTGATGTGCGTTAATGAGGCAGCACTGATGGGCACTGATAGTTGGCACTGATGGGCACTGATAGGCAGCACTGAAGGGCACTGATAGGTGGCACTGATAGGCGGCACTAATGAGGTGTCACGGATAGGTGGCACTGATATGCGGCACTGATTGGTGGCACTGATAGGCGACACTGATAATGGGTACTGATAGACAGCACTGATAGGTGGCACTGACTGACATCACGGCTGGGCACTGACTGGCGGCACTGCTGGGCACTGACTGGCACAACTGCTGGGCACTGACTGGTGACACTGACTGGCAGCACTGCTGGGCTGCACTGATGGGCACTGGTGGGTGGCACTGGTGGGCACAGGTGGGTGGGCACAGGTGGGTGGCACTACTGGGCACAGGTAGGTGGCACTTCTGGGCACAGGTGGTGACACTGCTGGGTGGCACAGGTGGGCGCACTGCTGGGCACAGGTGGGCGGAACTTGTGTGTGGCACTGCTGGGCACCGATCATCAGGGCACTGATGATCAGTGACCCTGATGATCGGTGCCGATCCCCACTCTGACAACTGCCGGTTCTCGGCAGTACTTTCCTCACGATCTGACAGCGTGAGGAAAGTGCAGCCGAGAACCGGCATTTGCATTTCCCGGTGATCAGCGTGTCATTGGACGCGGCTGATCACGTGGTAAAAGGCCGCTGTGATTGGCCTTTTACCACGTCACGTGATCAGCTGTGTCCGTAGGACACAGCGATCACGGAGATCGCCGGGGGCGCGCAGGAGAGCGTGTTCTGGGAGGATGTCATATGACGTCCACCCAGAACTGGCCGGCCACAGTGCAGCCGTCATTCGGCTATCTGCAGTCGGAAAGTAGTTAAATATATTTACAAAAAGATGGACATATGCAGGTAGATTAATGTTAATATTATAATAACTGTTCTTTTTCTGGGTAGCCGCAGGGTTCCATTTGATATGAACAAATTTAATGATTTATACCACATTCCAAACTATTCTTAATAACGTTTCCAATAAGTAAAAAATATTTAATCTATTTTTTTTTTAATTTCTTGCTCCTTTGGTTAATTTTTTTTCTCCCTCCTTGCACAATATATATTAGTTATGCAATGCAATCCCTTAACCTTTTTTGGTGTTTTCAAAAAAATTCTGAATATAAAGCCTTAAACTTGAATTATCCAGTCTTTTCAGTTTATGGATAAATTTAGAATTATATTAAAAACATTTTCTTGCTCAGTCAGTTCTACTGTGCTTTCTAAATGTATATTCAGCTTGTAAAATCCTTTGGTTTTTGGAGTCCTGTTGAGAGTTGCTTAAAGAGCTCACGAACCTGATACTTTTTTTGTATGTGTGTGATGGGAATTTACTGCTGTGTTAGATACCATGCACGTCTTTGATCTCTTCTTTTTGTATATGTTTTTATGCAGTGCTTGTGCTTCACTCTGTTTATGAAACACAGCTATGATGTAAAACTGTCCTGTTTTTTTTAACTGATAGTTCTCATTGAGAAGATAAAGGTACTTAAAATTCTGGACATTTCTTCAAATGTTTTTTTTTTTCTCATTGTTTTACAACTATTTTTATTCTAAGTAGATACAGCACATATCTATAAACTGGTACTTCAAAATTATTTGAATATACCCTTTAAAACATTATTGATTCAGAAGAAAAAACAATGTTTTTAAGATAATTGCCTCTGTGATTATAATATGTTTGAGGCATATATTTTATATTGCCAGCTGGTTATTTGTAATGATGGCACCTTATTTACCAACAACAAAGTACTACTTAGAGCTTGTGACAGGTAAAAAAATAATTGAAAAAAAACCTTAAATCGTTTTGTCCTTTTAAAGGCCCTACATTTACAGAAAAACACTTGTTGATCTGCCAGAAATGCACTCAGCTCCTAATGTCCTCTTGTGCAATGACACTACATGCCTTTTTGTGGACTGAATTTGCAAGAATTGGTGTCATACCTGTCCAGTTGTATGTTGTAAAACTTTATTAAAGTAATTTAATAAATTTACAAGATTTTGCCTACTATGATAATTTTTGTATATTTAACTATTCTTTGCTGGATTTTTAATGCTAGCCTGTTTTCTTCTGTTTCATCATACTCTTCATTATATTTCTTCATCATATTACTAAAAACCTGTTTTTTTTAATATTGGCACATATTAAGATTTTACATGCTTAGTACATTTTTCTCTGTTATTCCAGTCATCGTTTATAGAAACATAACCAAACAGAAATCAGATATTGTGAAATTCTTGCATGTTTTCTGCACATGTGCTATTTTTGCTAAAATATAATGAAAAATACAATTAACATTTCTCTCAGGGGCTAACTGACAACTCATGGGCCCCCCCCCCGGGCAATAGGGGATCATGGGGCCCCTGTGTCCTTGCCCAAACTCAAAAAAGCCTATAAAAAAGGTACCAGGAGCATCTCATGGGGCCCCCTACTGACCCTGGGCCCTCAGGAAGTGCCCGAGTTTCCAAATGGTCAGTCCGCCCCTGGATGCAGGTTTTGCAGGAAGTTGTGAGTAGTTTAAATTCAGGAAGACTTGCTATAACAGTGGTAAAAAAGAGCAAGGGTGGAGTCCAATTTTAATCTCCTGTAACTCCCTGCATTTTTAAACCTGAATATAAGTTCAACTGCTACAAAAAAAGACATATTATTACAAATCAAATAAACTTAAGATCCTGTATATATAGTCACAAAAAGCTTACAATGAAAACTTTTAGAATAAAGAAATCATATAGGCTGGGGGGAGGGGGTGCTTTGATGTCAGGAGAGGAATTAAACTTTATGCTAGCCCTCACTCCAGAGCAGCTTGTGGTTCTCCATGTCGATCTAGCTGACTATGTGAGTTGGTTGTGTCACTTCTGAGTTTAAAACAAACTGGTCCCTATAATCCACAATGCTAAGACCTTGAACCCCCTCCTAGGCTGCAGTCCACAGAAACTTTTCTTACTTCTGTATCTAATATTAGACCTACTATTACCCCAGGCTCCTTGACTACAAAGCCGCTCCCAACTTTTTCATTAGATATTTCCATCAGATAGAATCCCCAGGCCTCAATGCTCACATAAATCAAAGGCCACTTGTGCCCACAAGCGAGCTTTACAGGCAGCAGACAATCATCCTACATTACATGGATATTATCGGCCTTTTGTCTGCCAGAGATTCACCTTTTACAGAAAAAATAATATACAATGTATGTCAGAGGAGCACAAAGCATTCCACTACCCCAAGATGACTCCCAATAAATAGAAAAAACCTGTTTTATACCATTCTCATTCTTCCTCAAATATGGAAGATGACGATTATGCACCTTGTAAAGAATGCATTAACATATTCCAACTAAAAAGATGTCTGACTTTTATTCCAAAAAGTAAGAGAAACTTGTAATTCAGAGATTAAAGTACTTTTTACAACAGGTGACCCATAGGATAGATTGCATAGGTGATGAGCTACAGTCAACCAAAAGAGGTTTAAATGTTAGAATTCCAACTCAAAGCTCAATCCTCTAGTAATAAAGACCCATGGACATAAACAATAGAGGTCAATGGACTAACCTCAGAATTAAAGCCCCTCCAGAGCCAGCAGGTGCTTTAAGGCTAAGTCAACCTTTTGCAAAAAAAAACAAAACAAAACAAAAATGCACCTATATTAATTAATAAAAACTGTGCATAATATTTTTTTGTATAGAATCCTAGAAAGCATTGCATCCTAATAAGTGGATAAAACATTGATAACACCCAACCACATTCACATCCTGAATCCCTTTCTGCCGTTGTTCCCAAACCTAGCACATCTTACCTCTACCTACACCCACATATCCTCTCTATCCTGCACCAGTTAAACTTGCACATTTTGCCCCATCTATCCTTCCCAGCACCCTCAAACCCCTTTACACCCCACTATCATTCCTGTTCTGACACTGCCCATTTACAGTTTCCTTATCACTTCTTACCCTTTGCCACCTACTCCTCTGCTGGCCCCTTTTACAACTGTCCACCTTTCTTCATTTCCCCCAAACCTCCTCTAACCTCTACCTCCATCTCCCACACTCGTCCTACAACTACTCCACACAGCCCTCCTCTGCTTCCAGTACCATCTTACAACATATTCTTTCTCAACCTTACACCTATCCTATGCTTTCTCCACCTCTTCACACCCTCTTCTCCCCCTATCAAGCCTCATATATTCACTCCCACATTTTCAGCCCTCCTTTTCCCCCTCCAACTATGTGCCACCATTTACCTCCTCCTCATCCCCCTCCAACCTTGGACAACACTCCTATGCTAACAGCTGCTCACTGTCCCACCCTCCAATCCCCCCTAAAATATATGTTTGCATATCATATATATAACTGTATAAGTTCATAAAAATCCAAATTAGTGCACCTAAAGTCTTGTAATGGCAGTGTCAGGGAGCTCAGATCTGGCCGCGATTGTGCACGGGTCTGCGCATGCGCGGTATGCCCAGCCGCACTAGCGTGCGAGCATTGGGACCCGGGCACCCGCGACAGCAGCGGCGGTCGTGCATGCGCACTCACGAACGCGGACGCGCGCCCAACACCAATCAGGGCGCAGGGCGCCCTATTTAAAACAGGACAGGTCTGTGTTCTAATTGCCGTATGGTCTTACCTGTATCCTGTGTTTCCTGTATTGAGATTGCCTTGTTGCCAACTCTGCTTGACCCTGATTTGCTGATTGTCTCCTGTTCTGATCTCTTGTTACCGAACCCAGCTTGTGACCCATTTATCCTTCTGTCTACTGTTTTGGTACCATTCTGCCTCCACCGTTACTGACCCAGCCTGCCCGACTCTGCTCTCGCTACCTCTTCACATCAGGCTCTCACCTGCTATACACCTCCGGTGGTGCTTCTACCACAGCTGGGTGAACCCGGGGGTCGCGACCTGGTCTCGGCCTGCTCTAAGTCCATCCCCACCATCAGGGGCCCTGGTGAACAAGCAGGTTGGGACTTAGATTCCGCGCCTTGGGGGATTCCGGTCTGTGGAACGCTAGAGGCTACCGCCGGCAGGGACATAACAGGCAGCCATATTATACATCCCCTTGGGCTCAAGGAATGGCATATATTAACTGTCTGGGCTCATGATACAAGGTTATGGTATTGGAACCATTAAGACAGAAGCATGGGGTACAGTAGCAAATACTATTAATGCAGTTTTGGCCAGACCCATCCCTGGATGATTAAAACTTGTGACCTAGAAAGTATTAGACCTCTGTGTAATAGGAGACAGAAGCAATATGTAAACTGTAAAAAAAAAAAATGAGCACTAGGAAGCCATACAAACTCCTTGCTGGTAGTGTCCAAGTCAGGATTCAAACCCAACCCCCCAAACACAGCAAGGCAGAAATGTTAAACACTTAGTCTTTGTGCTGCTATTTGCATGCCACATCTGTTAATATGATCACACACCATGATACAAGCTTCTTTTGTGTCCTTTTGTCTAGGATTGAAAAGGTTCTATTTTAAAATCATACATCTAGCACAGGGGTCTGCAACCTTTAAGACATAAAGAGCCACTTGGACCCGTTTCCGAGAGGGAAAAAAAGACTGGGAGCCGCAAAACCATTGCAACATTTAAAACAAATCCGACACTGCATATATTGCAAAAAACGCTCTGGTCATGAAGGGGGTTTAAGGGCCCAGTAAGCAAAGGGTTAATCAGGGCCACAGTGTATCGTCATAATCACAATCATAGCCTTAGGTCAGTGGTGGGCAACCTTTTTTTTCAACTGAGCCAAATCTCGCCAAAACCACGATTGAAATTTATTTTGAGAGCCACATTTTTAAAACTGAAAATACATCCCCCATATAGTAATTCATCCCCCATAGTAATTCATCCCCCATAGTAATTCATCCCCCATATAGTAGTTCATCCCCCATAGTAATTCATCCCCCATATAGTAATTCATCCCCCATATAGTAATTCATCCCCCATATAGTAATTCATCCCCCATAGTAATTCATCCCCCATATAGTAATTCATCCCCCCTATAGTAATTCATTCCCCATATTAATTCATCCCCCATATTACGTCCCCAAGTCCCCCCTGTGTCAATTCACTTACCTTTGCTCCGCGCGTTCCTCTCGCCGTGTTCCCGCGCCGTTCCGGTGTAGCATGAAAATCTGTCTCCTATGAGGATCTGCCCCCCTCGACGTATCTGCGCATGTGCCAGTTTCAGGCATTAGCAGCCGATCGGCGATCTCCGGCACATGCGCAGATACGTCGAGGGGGACAGATCCTCATAGGAGACAGATTTTCATGCTACACCGGTCTTCAGGGCAGACTGTGAGAGGAGCCTAGCGGGAGCCTAGCTCCGCGAGCCGGATTAAAAGGTTCGCCGGGCCGTAGTTTGCCCATTGCTGCCCTATTGCCTGTCACCTGGTGGGCAGTGTGCTCCGGAGCCGCAGCCAAGGTGAAAAAGAGCCGCATGCGGCTCTGGAGCCGCGGGTTGCCGACACCCGATCTAGCATCAGATTGGAGTTTCCAATAAAGAATTGCAAGAGTAGCTGATCCTTAACTGTTGGTTAAAAAAGAGCTGTACAGTAAGTGTCTATCCATAAACACACACACATCCAACCCCATCCAAAAGAACACCCCCGTCACAACAAAAATATAAAACAAAACATATTAAAGTAGTTCTAAAGCCGAAACATGCAGGAAATTCATTAAGGTAACAAAATGTTTAGGTAGCAGTATCATTCTCCCCTCCATACTTACCTGAACCTTCGTATGATCCAGCGCTGTGCCCATCTGTAGCAGCTCTCACAGACCTTGCTGAGGCAGCGAGAGCCATTGGCTCCCACTGCTGCTAGTAAAATCCTGTGATGATCAAGCTGAGCCATGCTGTCTGTGTCTATGGATGCAGGCAGCCGGGCTTGGGATCAAGCCTACAGGCTTCCAATAGGAAGCAGCTTCCTATGGTGTCACACCAAGCAGAGGAGGAGCCAGGAGTCTCATCAGGGAACCTGAGAAGAGGAATATCTGGGGCCCCTCCGTGCAATTCCATTGCACAGAGCTGGAAAGTATATCATGCTTGTTATAAATATACAGTATCAACAGAACAGCGCTGATTATAACCATCTATGAATAGTTATGTGAAACATGCAAATGAAAATAAATATACTGTGTGTATTTATGTATATATATATATGTGTATATACAGTTGCAAGAAAAAGTATGAGAAACCCCTTAGGATTACGTAGAGTTTTGCATGAATTGGGCATAAAATGTGCTCTAAACGTCATCTAAGTCACAACAATAGAAGAACACAGTCTGCTGAACATAATACTACACAAACATTAGATGTTGCCATGGTTTAATTGCACAGAACATGTAAACATTCACAGTGCAGGGAGGAAAAAGTATGTGAGGCCCTAGCTTAATGACTTCTCCCAGAGCTAATTGGAGCCAGGAGTGAGCCAACCTTGACTCCAATCAGTGTGATGATATTGGATGTGTTGCTGACAGCTGTCCTGCCCTTAAAAAACACACACCTGTTTTGGGTTTACTGGTTTCAAGAAGCACTGTCTGATGGGAACCATGCCTCGCAGAAAATAGCTCTCAGAAGACCTACGATCAAGAATTGTTGACTTGCATGAAGCTGGAAAGGGTTACAAAAGTATCTCCAAAAGCCTTGATGTTCATGTGTCCACGGTAAGACAGACTGTCTACAAATGGAGAAAGTTTAGCACTGTTGCTACTCTCCCTAGGCATGGTCGTCCTGTAAAAATGACTGCAAGAGCACAGCGCAGAATGCTGCATGAGGTAAAGAAGAATCCCAGAGTGTCAGCTAAAGACCTACAGAAATCTCTGGCACATGCTAACATTTTTGTTGACACATCTACAATAAGGAAAACATTAAACAAGAATGGAGTACATGGGAGGACACCACGGAGGAAGCCATTGCTGTCCAAAAAGAATATTGCAGCACGTTTGAAGTTTGCAAAAGAGCACCTGGATGTTCCACAGCACTACTAGCAAAATATACTGTGGACAGATGGAACCAAGATGGAGTTGTTTGGGAAGAACACACAACACTATGCATGGAGAAAAAAAGGCACAGCACACCAACATCAAAACCTCATCCCCACTGTAAAAAATGGCGGAGGGAGCATCATGGTTTGGGGCTGCTTTGCTGCCTCAGGGCCTGGACGGATTGTTGTCATTGATGGGAAAATGAATTCCAGAGTTTATCAAGACATTTTGCAGGAAAACGTACGACCATCTGTCCGCCAACTGAAGCTCCGCAGAGGATGGGTGATGCAACAGGACAATGACCCAAAGCATACAAGTAATTCAACAAAACAATGGCTGCAACAGCACAAAATACGCCTTCTGGAGTGGCCCAGTCAGAGTCCTGACCTCAACCCGATTGAAATGCTGTGGCATGACCTTAAGAGAGCGATTCACACCAGACATCCCAAGAATATTGCTACACTGAAACAGTTTTGTGAAGAGCAGTGGTCCAAAATGACTCCAGATCGTTGTGCAGGTCTGATCTGCAACTACAGGAAACGTTTGGTTGAGGTTATTGCTGCCAAAGGAGGGTCAACCAGTTATTAAGTCCAAAGGTTCACATACTTTTTCCTCCCTGCACTGTGAATGTTTACATGTTATGTGCAATTAAACCATGGCAACAGCTAATGTTTGTGTAGTATTATGTTCAGCAGACTGTGTTCTTCTATTGTTGTGACTTAGATGACGTTCAGAGCACATTTTATGCCCAATTCATGCAAAACTCCACGTAATCCCAAGGGGTTCACATACGTTTTCTTGCAACTGTATATATACACACACAAAAAAGCCTTGGTGTATGATCCTTAAAATTTCTTCCACAATGTAAATAATACAGGAAAATGATCTTCAACACCAAGTGCCCTCCACTGCACTCAGGAAAGTGCATGCCTAACAAAGAAAATTAGGCAAACACAGCTCAGATGACTCCAAGATCAAAACAATGGCAGCTCAGGCTTGTCCCCAGGACAAATATGTGGATATAAAAACACTTCCATAGTATAATACTGCCAAGCATACTTTATTGAATCTGACTAAAACATACAGGAAAAATCTTGTTAATCAGCATACATTATTAAATAAACACAGATTTGGCTGTATAAACACAGATAAGCTGAGTACACCACTGGCCGCTGGCTGCTCCAGCCTTTACCGCTGAACACAAACAGGATCCAAAGATAGAAACACAGAAAAAGAAAATCTCTTTATCCAGCGTTGGGCTCCACACACATTTTGTGCATGCTGATTTTTTTCAAGGGGGATGCCCAACAGTGGAAACACCGTGTTAATCCACATATAATTCATTTATAATCCATAAAATATTATTTCCTTTGGTACATGAATATTCTATGAGGAGTTGTGATTCAGATAGATTAAGACCTCTGGACAGAGTGTATCTGGATTTCAACTGCCAATCACAGCAGTCACAAGATCAGAATGTCCGCCTCCACCTTCCAGCATTTAGAACCTCTTAAAGGGCCAGGAGGTGGCTACAAGAGGTTATGGTGTTTTGGTGTTGGTACTATTGTTTGTACCGGGATAGAAAACTGGTTACAGCAGCACCTCCATAGGACTGATTATAATTTCTGAATTGTCTAGAATTGTGGGCCAGGTACCCCAGTGCTCTGTCTTAGGTCCAATTCTGTTTAACTTGTTAATAAACAATATAAAAAGTTAGAATAAATAATTCCATCGCAGTGTTTTCTGATAATACAACGCCAAGTTGGGCAATAACATCACAACAGGATATAGAAACTTTACAGTACAAGAAGACCTTGAGAAAATAGAGGGGTGGGCAGCTAAATATGAGATTAAATTTAATATTGAAAAAGTACAGTAATGCACTTGGGAGCAAAGATCATGAATGCAAGTTGTTCTCTAGAGGAAGAATGTTGAAAAGGATCTGGGGGCTAGTAGATCACAGGCTCAGCATTAGCATACAGTGCCAAACTGCAGTAAGCAATGCTAGAAAACTGTATTGCATGCATTAAAAAGGTTATGGTTCAGCCACATCTTGAGTATGGAGTCCAGTTCCGGTCGCTAGTCCTCAATAAGGATGTCCTGGAACTGGAGAGGGTCCAGAGAAGGGCAATAAAGCTAATTAGGGGGCTGGAGGACCTCAGTTATGAGGAACAATGTCAAACATTAAACTTATTCTCCATGGAGAAGAGAAGCTTAAGAGGGGATATGATCACAATATACAAATCTTTGAATGGAGACTCTAGCAGTGGGAGGAAATTATTTACCCTAAGGTGTCTAAAGAGGACATGTGGCCACACAATAAAATTGGACTAGAAGCTGTGTCAGGGATCTCCGCGATCCCCGCAGCGATGGTCCCGGCGCAGGCGCAGTGCGCCGCCCTGTGCAGGGACTCGGCCACTAGGTCCGGGCCGGCCGCGGCGTTTGAGTTCGCGCATGCGCAGTAGAAGTGGCGGACGCCCGCTGGGCACCAATGGCAGCGCAGGGCGGGATATTTAAATGGCCCTGAGCTGTCATTCAGTGCCTTCTGGTCTTACCTGCATCCTGTATCCTGCGAACCTGTACCTAGTAAGTTGTTTGACCCGGATTGTTCTTGACCTGCTGATTTCTCCTGCCCAGACCCTTGCTTTGCCTGACCTCTCTTCTGAATGCCCCTCATTAGATCTGACCTGCTGTTGCTGACCTGGCGTGTGACCCGACGATTCTCTGCCCACTCCCTTGTACCATACCATCCTCTATGTTACCGACTCGGCCTGTCTGACTTCGCACTAGCTCAGCCATCCATCCATCCATCCCATCGGGGTCACCCGACCTCCTCATATCAGGCTCTCCCCTGTTGGAGCCCCTGGCGAACACCCCTACCACTGACGGGTGTGCTCAGTAGTCGCGACCTGGTCTCGGGGTACTCCAAGTCCATCCCCACCATCAGTGGCTCTGGTGAACAAGTACCCTGGGGCTTAGATTCCATGCTCTGGGCACACCTGACCAGTGGAGTGCTAGTGGTGCAGCTAGGCGGTCCCTTACAAGCTGTTAGGACAACTCATTTTCGTGCAGGCACCCTCCATCCAGTCATGACAGGTACAAAGTACTTCGGGAATAATGCAATTCAGACACTGATGTGTGAAACACAGAATTCAAAGTCTTTATTATTGAACTTGAGTTTAAGAAGAGATAACACCAAATATTTCAGGTGGTGTCCATAAAGCACCAATCAAATAACATTATAGATGTTACAATAACTCACCATATGATGTTTAATAGAAAAATAGCAAACAGGATAGTAGGTTCTGCAGCCTTCAAGAC